>NC_088423.1:40333494-40669328 GCF_034236695.1 Oncorhynchus nerka | reverse complement strand
ACTCCAGTCTCGAAATTGTGTTGTTTTAGACTGTTTGGAATGTTACAGATAGCTTCTCCTGCTCTGGGCAATAAATGCAGAAATTATTGATGTCCTTTATGAAATTAGTGTCCAAACCTGTTCATGTAAAAATGACCTAATGCACTAACTGTTTAAAGCAAAATGATGTCTTATGGAGTACCTGAACAGCCTAAATAAAATGGTAATGATTGAAAACCCCAATCAGCAGTTGGATGTGATTTGCGTCCACTCCAGTAGGCACAATTGTCTACAGTGCGTTAGGAAACGCAGAAAATGACAATGGTTGTCACTCTACTGATAAAGCCTATGATTCGACATTGCGAAAGCATTTAACATGCTGAAGGTGCCAGACGTACGAATAGCCTATTAGAACTACGGGCAGAACCACCTCTCATTGGCGCAGCTGTATCTCCCCCACTGTGCGCACTTATCTGGCAGTCATTCACAGCTACATGCATAAACGTTCGATATGCTACCGGGCTGAAGGAGAGGACTCTTCAATTAAGTCACAACAGATAAGAGGTATTTTCAGAAGGAACTAATATGAGTAAAGGAACAGTGAACTCGAGATTCATAACGTTCTCTCGTTTTCTGACCTATGCATGCTTCATTTGGATCGGTTTGGGCTCCCACAGATCGATGCACTCATATCTTAAACATTTGAACCAGGGACCCCTACATACAATAACCCCATGATGTAAAAGTGGAATTCTGTTTTTTTTCCCCCCGATAATTTTACAAAACAATACAAAATGAAAAGCTGAAATGTCTTGAGTCAATAAGTATTCAACCCCTTTGAATATGGCAAGCCTAAATATGTTCAGGAGTAAAACTGTGCTTAACAAATCACATAATAAGTTGCACGATTTTAAACAGCAATAATAGTGTTTAACATGATTTTTGACTAACTTATCTCTGTACACCACACATACAATTATCTATAAGGTCCCTCAGTCAAGCATTGCATTTCAAACCCAGATTTAACCACAAAGACCAGGAAGGTTCTCCAGTGCCTTGCAATGAAGGGCACCTTTTGGTAGATGGGTAAACGTTCAAAAAGCAGCCATTGAATATCCCTTTGAGCATGGTGAAGTTATTAATTACACTTTTGATGGTGTATCTATACACCCAGTCACTACAAAAAGGTACAGGCATCCTTTCTAACTCAGTTGCCAAAGAGGAAGGAAGCCGCCCAGGGATTTCACCATGACGCCAATGGGGACATTAAAACGGTTAGTGTTTAATGGCTGTGATAGAAGAAAACTGAGGATGGATCGACAATAATGTAGTTACTCCACAGTACTAACCTATTTGACAGAGGGAGAAGGAAGCCTGTACAAACACATTCCAAAACATCCATCCTGTTTGCAATAAGGAGCTAAAATAAAACAGCAATAAATGTGGCAAAGCAGTTAGCTTTTTGTCCTGAATACAAAGTGTTATGTTTGGGGAAAATCCAATACAACAGATTACTGAGTACCACTCTCCATATTTTCAAGCATAGTGGTGGGTGCATCATGTTATGGGTATGCTTGTAATCGTTCCGGACGGCAGTTTTTCAGGATACATTTTTTTACGTAATGGTGTTAAGCACAGGCAAAATCCTTGTAGAAAACCTAGTTTAGTCTGCGTTCCACCAGACACTAGGAGATGAATTCACCTTTCAGCAGGACATTAACCTAAAACACAAGGACAAGTCTACACTGGAGTTGCTTACCAAGAAGACAGTGAATGTTCCTGGCCGAGTTACAGTTTTGTCTTAAATCTACTGGAAAATCAACAACCAATTTGACAGAGTATGAACATGTTTTTTAAAGAATAATGGGCAAATGTTGCGCAATCCAGATGTGTAAAGCTCTTAAGAGACTTACCCAGAAAGACTCACAGCTGTAATCACTGCCAAAGGTACCTCCACAAAGTATTGACTCGGGGGTGTGAATACTTATTTATATGAGATATTTCTATATTTCAATTTCAATAATTTAGCAAAAATGTCTAAAAACATGTTTTTACTTTGTCCTTATGTGGTATTGTGCGTAGATGGGTGAGAAATTAAATATAGGCACTGTAACACTAATAGAACGCCCATAATAGATCCCTTTAAGTGTGAACAAAATTTAGCCCCTTGAGAGAGACAGAACAAGGGAAATAATTTAGAGAGAGAAAAAGAAAGAGAGGGATGAGTCGTGAGTGCATGATGGGGAGTTTGACCAGAGAGAGGGAGAGGGCGATGAAATGAGAGACAGCACCCCAGGCTTTTCAATTTCTCTTCTCCCCTTGACAATAGCCTCCCTTCGTTATTATGGTGAAAGGTTGGCCATCATCTCAGTCAGTCGGCTCCATCTGCCCATCTATTATGGGATGGCCACTCTGGGAGCGAAGGCTGTGGGAGCCATGGAAACATACAGGGCTCCATTAGGAAGACACATGGTTTAATTTGAGGATCCTTTCAGACAGACCCAATCCTCCACCCCACTCCCCTGGCCACATCAGTTTAAACAACCTGACACCTCTCGCGCCTCTACACGCCTCTTACACTCTGTCATACTCCCCCCCCGACACACACACAGCGAGACAGGGAGAAAGTGAGCGACAGAGAGAGAGAGCGAGACTCGGGCTGTGTAATTGAATAACTGACCGTTATGGATGAAGACCGTCATGAAAATATATTAACTGTCAAAACCATTTAATAAGGCATACCATCTTTTTTTTATTTACATGTAGATAAGCTTTACCTAATTGCGTGCATATTTACTAATGATTATAAGCAATTGTTTTGCGAACTTAGTTTGTCTATTTAACTGTCTACATCTCCACCTCTTTCCAACTGTCATTTCATGCTCCAGCAGCAAAACTACTAGATGCATGGGTGTGTAGAAGCTCTAGCTTATAGGCTATGGCACTTGATGCGCATACTTTCTTTTATACAATGTGTGTTTTCATAGCTTGCTAGTAAATAAATAACAGTATTCTTTAAAAAAAGGTTGGATGTGTCTGACTATACATTCATTATTTAACAGCAGTTGATCAATCGAGCACGGCCTAATTTGACACGGAGTCTTCTCTTAATTTTCGACCAATCAACGCTGATAAATAGGCCAAACCCATCGTCCGGGTTTGGCCGGGGTAGGCCGTCATTGAACATAAGAATTTGTCCCTAACTGACTTGCCTAGTTAAATAAAGGTTAAATAAATCCATACATTTCATCTACACTGATTGAGGTGGATTTAACAAGTAACATCAATACGGCATCATAGCTTTCACCTGGATTCAGCTGGACAGTCGATATCATGGAAAGTGCAGGTGTCCTTAATGTTTTGTACACTCAGTGTAAATGTTCATTCAGTTTCCTAAAGTAGCCGTTCTGGACTCCATCTCTTTAATGAGAATCAAACGCTGATTTCATCTTGTAAAATGCTTATTTTCAGTAGCTTAGGCTAAATCACTTCTCTCATTACAGCGTCCTCTCTTTGAAGAATATATGCCAATGATGGTGTCAAATCTGATTTAAAAGTCGAACGAGCACTAGATGGAGCGCGCAAGACAGATGAAACATCATTACGGGAGCAAACACTGAGTCGAGAGAGAAGATATATGGTCATGCGAGCAGAGGATGGGTCCCGCGAGTCCCCAGGCCAGTCGAGAGCACAAATTAAACTTGAGCTTGCAAGTGTGACTGAGTGAGTAGAACATCATTGTCACAGATCAAAAAAAAAACATTTCTTAAACAGTACATATATAACTGTAAGCAAAGAAACGTGATTCAAACTTGTAAAACAAATATTTGAATGCATTAAATTGTCCACCAGCAATAGTCACTTGTCATTGTCAAGTTTTCACTCTCAATTTCTCAAATTGTTCTCTCTCTCATGTGGCACCTTTGGGTTTGGATTTCAGGCTGATGGGGGGCGGGCTTAAAGATGGGTGCGTGTCTAGAAACCTTAGATTGACCACTTACACTGGAGTGAACGAACTAACAAATTCCTGACATTGGCCAGTCCAGTGTTGTGATTGGCAATTACTAGCCTTCTGTTTGATATGCACTGCAGAGCCATCTGTTTATCTAGTTACTCGAGGAAGCCCAGTAGTTTAGCCAAATTATTTCAGAAAATAAGTGCTAATGGGTATACTATTTATACTGTGAGTTGAGTGGAATCTACCCTCTAAAGTTAGCTAGCTTATTACTTGTTAGCCAGCAAAGTTTGTCTGTAAAACAAAAGCAGACAGTCATAGCAGACACCATAAGGAGTCTCAGCAGATCAGATGTTATCAAAAAGCCAGAGCCATCTGTGGAAAGAGTACAAGTAGAACAAAGATAAAGTGCAAACAGAATAAATGTACCATTCAACATAAGTTCCCACCTAAAACAATGACATGAGCTCTGTCCCAATTCATCTCTGCTTAACTCCCCACCTTTGGAGGAGGTCTGAGGCGAGGAACCTTCTGTCGTCTCCTCCAATGGGATTTTAGAAGGAGGTGTGATGGTCAGTCGTTGCATCTATAGCACTGTCTATGAATTGGAGTGTCTCCAGCCCCATCCCTCAGCTTTTTACCTAAACAGGGGCGGGGAGGAGGCTTTGTTATTGTTCAACTACTGATTTCCACTTTAAGATACACTTAAACGAGCATATAAGTATGTTCAAGTATACATGACTGTTGGGAGTGAGGTGCCATACTTTTAGCTCCCAGGTGCAGCAGAGCTGACACACTAAAGACGAGTTGTGTAAGGCATAAGATGAGTTGATGACTAACTGGTCCAAACTTGGCATCCTCGGCCTCGTTGGTGTAGTGGTCCAGGGCGATGAAGTAGAAGCCTGACTCCACCTGGTCAAACGTGTTCTCTCTACACACACGGACCTGTTTCCTGAAAACAACTGGAGTGAGAGAGAGGACATAAGATGTCTGGAAATGTCACAGACAAAGTTCAATTGGAGTTGAAATGTTTCAGTATCTTAATGTTACATTCAAGGTAACAGTCCATTTTAAGACTGCTGTGGCTGTGTCAAAAGAGGCAACTATGGACAATCATTTAGCCAAATGAGTGATAACACACGATGTGGGAGTGGACTGAGTTGAGTTTTAGGGCAATTCCACTGAGCCAGATGTTTCACTTTAAAATGTATGTCAAACTAAAACCAATGATGTCAAAGTGAAACAAAACATATCTCTTTGCACAATGACTACTTTTAACAATTTGCAATCATTGGTTTCTTTGACATATCTTTTAAATTGAACATTTTGAGTCTCTGTACAAGGTATGCGTGAAGGGCTGTAGGAAGTCAGGCACAGGAGAGCCTTTTAATTTGGCGAACCAAAAGCACACGGCACAAACAAACACGAAATACAAATACGGGTTGAACATAACCCAGCGCAACCAGCCTAATGTGCACATACATGAAAACAGATAAACAATACCACACAAAGACATGGGGGAAACAGAGGGTTAAATACACAACACATAATGAGGGAAATGAGAACCAGGTGTGGGAAAACGAGACAAAACAAATGGAAAATTAAAAATGGATCGGCGATGGCTAGAAGACCGTCGACGTCGACCGACGAACACCGCCTGAACAAGGAGAGGAATCGACTTCGTAAGAAGTCGTGACAGTCTCAGCACTACTCTGTTACCGTGGAATAAAAACCTAATGTTCAATGTGTTTCCATCGTATTTTCAATACTACCGATAGTTTTGTTATAAACTGTTGCTTTAAATGTGCCTTCTCCGGACTTGGCACGTGCGCTTTGCAGGTAGGTTAGTTTGGTGTGGCACCATTTCCATTCCAATTTTCTGGAAGCTTGCTTCAGAGCTCGGGTATTTTCTGTATACCAGGGAGCTAGATTCTTATGAGAAATGTGTTTAGCTTTTAGGGGTGCAACTGCGTCTATGGTATTGCGCAAGGTTTAACAGAGTTTTTCAGTTAGGTGGTTAACTGATTTTTGTCCTCTGACGTCCTTGTGTAGGCAGAGGGAGTCTGGAAGGGCATCAAGGAATCTTTGTGTTGTCTGTGAATTTATAGCATGACTTTTGATGCTCCTTGGTTGGGGTCTGAGCAGATTATTTGTTGCAATTGCAAACGTAATAAAATGTTGGTCCGATAGTCCAGGATTATGAGGAAAAACATTAAGATCCACAATATTTATTGCATGGGACAAAACTAGGTCCAGAGTATGACTGTGAAAGTGAGTAGGTCCAGAGACATGTTGGACAAAACCCACTGAGTCGATGATGGCTCCGAAAGCCTTTTGGAGTGGGTCTGTGGACTTTTCCATGTGAATATTAAAGTCACCAAAAATGTGAATATTATCTGCTATGACTACAAGGTCCGATAGGAATTCAGGGAACTCAATGAGGAACGCTGTATATGGCCCAGGAGGCCTGTAAACAGTAGCTATAAAGAGTGATTGAGTAGGCTGCATAGATTTCATGACTAGAAGCTCAAAAGACGAAAACGTCTTTTTTATTTTATTTTAATTTGCTATCGTAAATGTTAGCAACACCTTCACCTTTGTGGGATGCGCGGGGGATATGGTCACTAGTGAACCAGGAGGTGAGGCCTCATTTAACACAGTAAATTAATCAGGCTTAAGCCATGTTTCAGTCAGGCCAATCACATCAAGATTATGATCAGTGATTAGTTCATTGACTATAACTGCCTTTGAAGTAAGGGATCTAACATTAAGTAGCCCTATTTTGAGATGTGAGGTATCACAATCTCCTTCAATAATGGCAGGAATGGAGGAGGTCTTTATCCTAGTGAGATTGCTAAGGCGAACACTGCCATGTTTAGTTTTGCCCAACCTAGGTCGAGGCACAGACACGGTCTCAATGGGGATAGCTGAGCTGACTGCACTGACTGTGCTAGTGGCAGACTCCACTAAGCTGGCAGGCTGGCTAACAGCCTGCTGCCTGGCTTGCACCCTATTTCATTGTGGAGCTAGAGGAGTTAGAGCCCTTTCTATGTTAGTAGATAAGATGAGAGCACCCCTCCAGCTAGGATGGAGTCCGTTACTCCTCAGTAGGCCAGGCTTGGTCCTGTTTGTGGGTGAGTCCCAGAAAGAGGGCCAATTATCTACAAATGATATCTTTTGGGAGGGGCAGAAAACAGTTTAACCAGCGAATGAGTAGTGAGACTCTGCTGTAGAGCTCATCACTCCCCCTAACTGGGAGGGGGCCAGAGACAATTACTCGATGCCGACACATCTTTCTAGCTGATTTACATGCTGAAGCTATGTTGTGCATGGTGACCTCTGACTGACCCCTGTTGTGTCATCAGCAAACTTAATGATGTTGTTGGAGTTATGGCTGGTCGTTCAGTCATGAGTGAACAGGGAGTACAGGAGGGGACTGAGCACACACCCCTGAGGGGCTCGTGTTGAGATTCAGTGTGGTGGATGTGCTGTTACCTACCCTTACAACCTGGGGGCGGCTCATCAGGAAGTCTAGGATCCAGTTGCAGAGGGAGCTGTTTGGTCCCAGGGTCCTTAGCTTAGTGATGAGTTTTGAGGGCACCATGGTGTTGAATGCTGAGCTGTAGTCAAAGAATAGCATTCTCACATAAGTGTTCCTTTTGTCCAGGTGGGAAAGGGCAGTGTGGAGCGCAATAGTGATTGCATTATCTGTGGATCTGTTGGTGCGGTATGCAAATTGGAGTGGGTATAGTGTTTTTGGGAAAATGGTGTTGATGTGAGCCATGACCAGCCTTTCAAATAATTTCATGGCTACAGACGTGAGTGCTACAGCTCGGTAGTCATTTAGGCAGGTAACCTTAGTGTTCTTGGGCACAGGGACTATGGTGGTCTGCTTGAAACATGTTGGTATTACAGACTCGGACAGGGAGAGGTTGAACATTTCAGTGAAGACACTTGCCAGTTGGTCAGCACATGCGCTCATGCATGTTTCAGTGTTACTTGCCTCAACCCGAGCATAGAAGCTATTTACTGGTTCACTGGGTAGCTCTCGGCTGTGCTTCCCTTTGTAGTCTGTAATAATTTGCAAGCCCAGGCACATCCGATGAGCTTCGGAGCCGGTGTAGTACAATTCGATCTTAGTCCTGTATTGACGCTTTGCCTGTTTGATGGTTCATAGGAGGGCATCGCAGGATTTCCTATAAGCTTCCGGGTTAGAGTCCCGCTCCTTGAAAGCATCAGCTCTACCCTTAGCTCAGTGCGAATGTTGCCTGTAATCCATGGTTGGGGTATGTACGTATAGTCCCTGTGGGGACGACGTCATCGATGCACTTATTGATTAAGCCAGTGACTGATATCGGTAATCAGTATCGTTTTTTTGGGCAAGGAATCGGTGCATCACTAGTTATTATATCAACATTTGAGTATAAAGGTGTTTCCGCTGCCATTTCTCGCAAAACTCATTTTACAGACTCAAAAAGATCCCACCATGTAGAACAAAGAAATTATCTGTCTGCATTTATAAAATTGTAACAAAACTTCCTGTTTCCATCAAAGCTGTCGTAATTTTGTTTTATACGGAATGACTATACTCGCATAAAAACTGTAGATGGAAACGTGGTTAATAACTATCACAAAAATTCAGTATAGAACCATCTTTCTCACCAATAAAGTTAGCAGTTAGCAGCTGGTCATCATCCTCTCGATGTGACAAATAAGAGGAACTCTCAGTGAGAAATGAGAGGAATGAGAGGAACTCTCAGTACCACTAATGATTACGTTACGTGGGGTAATTGGTGGATGTCATGGTTACCTACCGGAAGTCCCAAGAGTGCTGTGCATAGAGGAGACATTAAGGAATTCTGTATCACCCGTCTCTGTCAGCTGAGCAGAGAACAACTTCACCACCACATGTTAGTAACAGTGGACTGCATGGAAAGAGGGATGGAGCAAGATAAATGGTTTGAAGTCATTATCGTTTTACTGTGGATATAGACACTTTTGTACCTGTTTCCTCTACCATCTTCACAAGGTCCTTTGCTGTTGTTCTGGGATTGATTTGCACCAAAGTACGTTCATCTCTAGGAGAGAGAACGCGTCTCCTTCCTGAGCGGTATGACGGCTACGTGGTCCCATGGTGTTTATACCTGCGTACCATTGTTTGTACAGATGAATGTGGTACCTTCAGGTGTTTGGAGATTGCTCCCAAGGATGAACCAGACCTGTGGAGGTCTAGAAATTTTTTTCTGAGGTCTTGGCTGATTTCTTTTGATTTTCCCATGATATCAAGCAAAGAGGCACTGAGTTTGAAGGTAGGCCTTGAAATACATCTACAGGTATACTTCCAATTGACTCAAATTACTTCAATTAGCCTATCAGAAGCTTCTAAAGCCATGACATAATTTTCTTGAATTTTCCAAGCTGTTTAAAGGCACAGTCAACTTAGTGTATGTAAACTTCTGACCCACTGGAATTGTGATACAGTGACTTATAAGTTAAATGATCTGTCTGTAAACAATTGTTGGAAAAATTACTTGTGTCATGGACACAGTAGATATTCTAACCAACATGCCAAAACTATAGTTTGTTAACAATAAATTTGTGGAGTGGTTGAAAAATGAGTTTTAATGACTCCTGAATTCAACTCTATATCGACATAACCTGAAAGGCAGCTCAGCAAAGAAGAAGCCACTGCTCCAAAACTGACATAAACAAGCCAGACTGTGGTTTGCAACTGCACATGGGGACAAAGATCGTACTTTTTGTAGAAATCTCCTCTGGTCTGATGAAACAAAAATAGAACTGTTTGGCGATAATGACCATCGTTAGGTTTGGAGGAAAAAGGGGGAGGCTTGCAAGCCAGAGAACACCATCCCAACAGTGAAGCACGGGGGTGGCAGCATCATGTTGTGGGGGTGCTTTGCTGCAGGAGGGACTGGTGCACTTCTCAAAATAGATGGCATGATGAGGGAGGAAAATTATGTGGATATATTGAAGCAACATCTCAAGGTATCAGTCAGGAAGTGAAAGCTTGGTCGCAAATGGGTCTTCCAAGTGGACAATGACCCCAAGCATACTTCCAGAGTTGTGGCAAAATAGCTTAAGGGCAACAAAGTCAAGGTATTGGACTGGCCATCACAAAGCTCTGACCTCAATCCTATAGAAAATGTATGGGCAGAACTAAAAAAGTGTGTGCAAGCAAGGAGGCCTACAAACCTGACTCAGTTACACCAGCTCTGTTAGGAGGAATGGGCCAAAATTCACCAAAAGTATTGTGGGAAGCTTGTGGAAGGCTACCCGAAAAGTTTGACCCAAGTAAAACAATTTAAAGGCAATTCTACCAAATACTAATTGAGTATATGTAAACTTTTGACCCACTGGGAATGTGATGGGATAAATAATTCTCTCTACTATTATTCTGACATTTCACATTCTTAAAATAAAGTGGTGATCCTAACTGTCACGTCGTGTATGTAGGTGGCAGGGAAGTCAAGCGCAGGAGAATCAAACTTGGTATAAATGGAGTATTTCAATAACTTAAAACACAAACTCCAAAACCAAAGTCCATAATAAAATAAATGTGGGTACAAGAACCCCGTCGCACACCAATCCATAAAACATGAACATAACAATAAACAATCTCTGACAAGGACATGATGAACATATAATGAATGGGATTGGAACCAGGTGTGTAAGAAGACCAGACAAAACCAATAGAAAATGAAACATAGATCAATGATGGCTAGAAGACCGGTAACGTCGATCGCCGAGCACCGCCCGAACAAGGAGAGACATCGACTTCGGTAGAAGTTGTGACACTAACTGACCTAAGACAATTTTTATTAGGATTAAATGTCAGGAATTGTGAAAAACTGAGTTTAAATGTATTTGGCTAAGGTGTATGTGTGTAAGCTTCCGACTTAAACTGTAGCTAGCTGACATTAACCTAGCTTGTCTCACGAATAGCCTGCTTTAATAACAGAAGAACAAATAACTACTTATTTCAGTACTGAAATTGAAGTCATAGTTGACTAGCTGGCTAATTGGTTAGCTAGTTTATCTACTAAAAAACTATAGAACTTACCTGTTTATTATTGTCAGCCATCGTTTACCTTTCATATCTATGGTCAAAAATCTGGTTATGGAGCAGTCAAGCTGTGATTTGTCCAAAGGCCTGACCAATTGCATTTCAGAAGACTGCTACAATGTTCCTTGGCTAGAATTTCCCCTTGTTATAAAATTGTAGTAAGCATTTGTGAGAGCAAAATGGATTTTGTAGAGCGAACTGGAGAATTGGTGTGAGAGGGAGTCAGGACGTGGTGTATTTGTGAGAGTGCAGTAATTTTTGAGATGTCGTAAGTCATTTACTGCATGCGGAAATGCAGTTCTGCTCGCTCAAAGCCACGCTCGCAAGCTCTCAAGTTTAATTTGTGCGCACCACGCTGGCCTGCGCTCACGGGACCTGCTCTCTCTCACTCAATGATGTTTCATCTTGCTCGCTTGCGCCATCTTGCGCCCATTTGACTTTTGTATCAGATTTGACACCATACCAATACTATTCAATACTATTGCCATCGATGAACACAGCAGCGTTTGTGATGTTATGCTAATACTTTTTTTTAAAAACAGACTTCATGTGAATTGACTTGTGCGTCGAAATAGGATTCTATTTTTTTATTTGCAGAAAAAACAACAGACAAGGACAAAGTAGGCATAGATCTTAATTTTGACCTGTCAAGCGCTAATGTTGTGTCAATCCGAAAAAATGCGATAGATCCTCTCCAACCTGGCATTTCTTCATTTGTGGATTAATAGTTATGAGTAATATGAAATGCCATGAAAGAAGTGAAGTTTAATGGCTTGTTTGAAATAGGTTTCATTATGAAGTATATCCATGTAAAAGAAAAGTGTATGCTACTGATAATAATGAAGTGTTATGGTCATAGTAAAGTAGCAGAAATGCCACGTGTTTCTTTTGAGTCTGATATGCGCCAAATTACCGTAACCTCAAGTTCCAGAGAGAGAGAGAGACAGAGAGAGACAGACAGAGCGAGAGAGCAAGTCGGGCATTTGGAGTATCCATTTCTAGGTTCTGGGATATGTTGGCCATGCCTTACCCAGGCCGAGAAGGTCGATGGCTGACTCGGGGCTCCTCTTGGGACTGACTTTGGATTCTGTCTGAAGCTCCACCTTCTTCTGTGAAGACTGGAAGGAAGATCAAAGAGAGAGCAGAGTCAGCACACAATCAAAGATATGTAGAACACAGCACTAAGAAACACATTTAGAGGATTCCATATGGTTGGACAGTTATATATTGTTGTAAAGGGTTGAGCAGAATTACTGTGCACCATTATCATTCCGTGTTCATCAGGCACACAGTTATGGTTACACAGTTGAGCTACACAAAGGCCTAGAGAAGTCATTCTGAAAAAACAGACACACATTGGCACATGCCCTCTTACATAACAGTTTACATCTCAAGGAACCGGGACTAACTGATTGTAATTGGCATCATCGCTGACTAGTTGGTGACCGGATCTCATGGCTGGCTCTAGATTGTGATTGGATGTAAGGAATGGCTCTAGCTTTATTGACTGGTTATCAGGGCAGACTCTAAATTGTGATCGGATGTAAGAACTGGCTCTAGGTTGTGATTGGCAATTCGGCTGTCAGGCGAGGCCTATTTGTTGTTGACAGTGGAAACCTAATTTGATGTGAGCCCAGAGATCAATACAACTTCAGCAACACCGGGCAAACAAAGTGAGCATTCTAATCTGTCACCATCCTGCTGGGAAGGAACACCAGCTGCACACTGCCTTCCATGTCCATTACCATCACCTTTACATCTACAGCAGAGCAGCACAGAACTGCATACCAATTAGAGGACAGTTGAAAGCTGTAAACGCCCACACAAAGTAGCCTAAACACCAACACAAAGTAGCCTAAACGGCCCACACAAAGTAGCCTAAACACCAACACAAAGTAGCCTAAATGGCCCACACAAAGTAGCCTAAACAGCCCACACAAAGCTAAAAATCAGACGAGGCTGAAATGCTGCGAAGATCAGCACAAAATAACCCAACTAGAGGTCGACCGATTAATTGGAATGGCCGATTAATTAGGGACGATTTTAAGTTTTCAGAACAATCGGTAATCGGACACCGGACACCGATCATTTTTGGACACCGATCATGGCCGATTACATTGCACTCCATGAGGAGACTGCGAGGCAGGCTGACTACCTGTTATGCAAGTGCAGCAACAAGCCAAGGTAAGGTGCTAGCTAGCATTAAACTTATCTTATGAAAAACAATCAATATTAACATAATCACTAGTTAACTACACATGGTTGATGATATTACTAGTTAATCTAGCTTGTCCTGCGTTGCATATAATCGATGCGGTTAATTTATCATTGAATCACAGCCTACTTCGCCAAACGGGTGATTTAACAAGCGCATTTGCGAAAAAGCAAAATTGTTGCACGAATGTACCTAATCATAAACATCAATGCCTTTCTTAATAAAATCAATAAACAGAAGTATATATATTAAAACCTGCATATTTAGTTAGAAGGAATTCATGTTAGCAGGCAATATTAAACTAGGGAAATTGTGTCACTTCTCTTGCGTTCATTGCACACAGAGTCAGGGTATATACAACACTTTGGGCCGCCTGGCTCGTTACGATTACATTTTCCATAATTATGACGTAACATTAAAGGTTGTGCAATGTAACAGCAGCCACCCGTTAGATACGGAACGGTTCCGTATTTCACTGAAAGAATAAACGTTTTGTTTTCGAAATGATAGTATCCGGATTTGACCATATTAATGACCTAAGGCTCGTATTTCTGTGTGTTATTATATTATAATTTAGTCTATGATTTGATAGAGCAGTCTGCAGCGGTGGTAGGCAGCAGCAGGCTCGTAAGCATTCATTCAAACCGCACTTTACTGTGTTTGCCAGCAGCTCTTCGCAATGCTTCAAGCATTGTGCTGTTTATGACTTACATTTACATTACATTTAAGTCATTTAGCAGACACTCTTATCCAGAGCGACTTACAAATTAGTGCATTCACCTTATGACATCCAGTGGAACAGTAGTGCATCTAAATCTTTTAAGGGGGTGAGAGGGATTACTTCATCCTATCCTAGGTATTCCTTAAAGAGGTGGGGTTTCAGGTGTCTCCGGAAGGTGGTGATTGACTCCGCTGTCCTGGCGTCGTGAGGGAGTTTGTTCCACCATTGGGGGGCCAGAGCAGCGAACAGTTTTGACTGGGCTGAGCGGGAACTGTACTTCCTCAGTGGTAGGGAGGCGAGCAGGCCAGAGGTGGATGAACGCAGTGCCCTTGTTTGGGTGTAGGGCCTGATCAGAGCCTGGAGATACTGAGGTGCCGTTCCCCTCACAGCTCCGTAGGCAAGCACCATGGTCTTGTAGCGGATGCGAGCTTCAACTGGAAGCCAGTGGAGAGAGCGGAGGAGCGGGGTGACGTGAGAGAACTTGGGAAGGTTGAACACCAGACGGGCTGCGGCGTTCTGGATGAGTTGTAGGGGTTTAATGGCACAGGCAGGAGCCCAGCCAACAGCGAGTTGCAGTAATCCAGACGGGAGATGACAAGTGCCTGGATTAGGACCTGCGCCGCTTCCTGTGTGAGGCAGGGTCGTACTCTGCGGATGTTGTAGAGCATGAACCTACAGGAACGGGCCACCGCCTTGATGTTAGTTGAGAACGACAGGGTGTTGTCCAGGATCACGCCAAGGTTCTTAGCGCTCTGGGAGGAGGACACAATGGAGTTGTCAACCGTGATGGCGAGATCATGGAACGGGCAGTCCTTCCCGGGAGGAAGAGCAGCTCCGTCTTGCCGAGGTTCAGCTTGAGGTGGTGATCCGTCATCCACACTGATATGTCTGCCAGACATGCAGAGATGCGATTCGCCACCTGGTCATCAGAAGGGGGAAAGGAGAAGATTAATTGTGTGTCGTCTGCATAGCAATGATAGGAGAGACCATGTGAGGTTATGACAGAGCCAAGTGACTTGGTGTATAGCGAGAATAGGAGAGGGCCTAGAACAGAGCCCTGGGGGACACCAGTGGTGAGAGCACGTGGTGTGGAGATGGATTCTCGCCATGCCACCTGGTAGGAGCGACCTGTCAGGTAGGACGCAATCCAAGCGTGGGCCGCGCCGGAGATGCCCAACTCGGAGAGGGTGGAGAAGGGGATCTGATGGTTCACAGTATCGAAGGCAGCCGATAGGTCTAGAAGGATGAGAGCAGAGGAGAGAGAGTTAGCTTTAGCAGTGCGGAGCGCCTCCGTGATACAGAGAAGAGCAGTCTCAGTTGAATGACTAGTCTTGAAACCTGACTGATTTGGATCAAGAAGGTCATTCTGAGAGAGATAGCGGGAGAGCTGGCCAAGGACGGCACGTTCAAGAGTTTTGGAGAGAAAAGAAAGAAGGGATACTGGTCTGTAGTTGTTGACATCGGAGGGATCGAGTGTAGGTTTTTTCAGAAGGGGTGCAACTCTCGCTCTCTTGAAGACGGAAGGGACGTAGCCAGCGGTCAGGGATGAGTTGATGAGCGAGGTGAGGTAAGGGAGAAGGTCTCCGGAAATGGTCTGGAGAAGAGAGGAGGAGATAGGGTCAAGCGGGCAGGTTGTTGGGCGGCCGGCCGTCACAAGACGCGAGATTTCATCTGGAGAGAGAGGGGAGAAAGAGGTCAGAGCACAGGGTAGGGCAGTGTGAGCAGAACCAGCGGTGTCGTTTGACTTAGCAAACGAGGATCGAATGTCGTCGACCTTCTTTTCAAAATGGTTGACGAAGTCATCTGCAGAGAGGAGGGGGGGGGGGAGGATTCAGGAGGGAGGAGAAGGTTGCAAAGAGCTTCCTAGGGTTAGAGGCAGATGCTTGGAATTTAGAGTGGTAAAAAGTGGCTTTAGCAGCAGAGAGAGAAGAGGAAAATGTAGAGAGGATGGAGTGAAAGGATGTCAGGTCCGCAGGGAGGCGAGTTTTCCTCCATTTCCGCTCGGCTGCCCGGAGCCCTGTTCTGTGAGCTCGCAATGAGTCGTCGAGCCACGGAGCGGGAGGGGAGGACCGAGCCGGCCTGGAGGATAGGGGACATAGAGAGTCAAAGGATGCAGAAAGGGAGGAGAGGAGGGTTGAGGAGGCAGAATCAGGAGATAGGTTGGAGAAGGTTTGAGCAGAGGGAAGAGATGATAGGATGGAAGAGGAGAGAGTAGCGGGGGAGAGAGAGCGAAGGTTGGGACGGCGCGATACCATCCGAGTAGGGGCAGTGTGGGAAGTGTTGGATGAGAGCGAGAGGGAAAAGGATACAAGGTAGTGGTCGGAGACTTGGAGGGGAGTTGCAATGAGGTTAGTGGAAGAACAGCATCTAGTAAAGATGAGGTCGAGCGTATTTCCTGCCTTGTGAGTAGGGGGGGAAGGTGAGAGGGTGAGGTCAAAAGAGGAGAGGAGTGGAAAGAAGGAGGCAGAGAGGAATGAGTCAAAGGTAGACGTGGGGAGGTTAAAGTCGCCCAGAACTGCGAGAGGCGAGCCGTCCCCAGGAAAGGAGCCCATCAAGGCACCAAGCCCACCGACGAATCCTCCGAGGGAGAGTTCATCAATGAGCTTGATGCCCTGATAAGCTCCCCTCCCGAGGACGGCTCACCTCCCACAGCTCTGGGCGACTTCAACCCCCCCAGAACTGTAGGTACCTGTCATAGCAGTTGGTAAGTAGTGCCTGGTACCTGTCATAGCAGTTGATAAGTAGTGCCTGGTACCTGTCATAGCAGTTGATAAGTAGTGCCTGGTACCTGTCATAGCAGTTGGTAAGTAGTGCCTGGTACCTGTCATAGCAGTTGGTAAGTAGTGCCTGGTACCTGTCATAGCAGTTGAAGTCGTCCAGCCAGCAGCCTTTCTTCAACAGTTTGATGGTTCCTGAGACGTTGAGCCAGGAGGAGTAGCAGTGTAGTCGTTTATCCTTCTCCCCCTCACACCTCTCCACACCACTCTGATTGGTACGCTCTGTACGCCAGTTATCATTGTAGTACACACAATCTCTGGTCTCCACATCGCCATGGCCCCAGCCTGCACACAAAGTTCAAGCCTATCAACTCCCGAGATTAGGCTGGCAAAACTAAAGTACTTATTAGAACATCCAATAGTCAAAGGTATATGAAATACAAATGGTATAGAGAGAAATAGGCCTATAATAACTACAACCTAAAATGTCTTACCTGGGAATATTGAAGACTCATGTTTAAAGAAACCACCAGCTTTCATATGTTCTCATGTTCTGAGCAAGGAACTTAAACGTTAGCTTTTTTACATGGAACATATTGCACTTTTACTTACTTCTTCAACACTTTGTTTTTGCATTATTTAAACCATATTGAACATGTCTCATTATTTATTTCAGACTAAATAAATTTCATTGATGTATCATATTAAGTTAAAATAAAAGTGTTCATTGTTCATTCAGTATTGTTTTAATTGTCATTATTACCAATATATATATACATATAAAAATCTGCCAATTAATCGGTATCAGATTTTTTTGGGGTCCTCCAATAATCGGTGTCAGTATCAGCATTGAAAAATCATAATCGGTCGACCTCTAAACCCAACCCAGAAAACTACCATCACAAATCAATATGGCCTACTACAGCCCGCAAAGACCAGCAAACCTTCATGCACTATAGGGATTAAACAAACCAACCAAGTCTACCAAACCCTACACACTAACATCACAGAGATCAACAGGGAGGAAGAAGTCATATACACAGTTCCCTGATACTGTGCAACTCATCTTGGGGACAAAAAAGCTTAAGCTGGAGAAAAACAAACAGTTCTGTGAGTCTGGCCCCACTAGCTGTCTGTCACACAGAGATGTCACCAGCCAGCCCGACAGCTGCCTTATTAACACTACAAAAGAGATTGATAAAGCTGCCACTGTCTGGAGTGGTGTGTCAAGACAGCCCCGGAATGAAGGAGAGACGGAGAGAAAGAGAGAGTGAGAGACTTTACGACTTTAAAATGCTCTTTAGTAAAACTAAAAGACAACGAAGGGCACTATGAAATAGGAGAGGACCGACACTGAAGCATCAAAGTAAGGAAAAATAAGACTCCATCAAAAGTTGTACACACAGCTCCATAGCAACACTGTACATACCATTGAAGCTTAAGTCGAAAAACAAAACAGCTCTCCAAATCATGGACTGACTAGAAACCTGTTCTGGAACACACCTGAACCACAACACAAGCATTATTCATCAAGCTCAGGGCATCTGCAATGTTTCTCTAGGCTGGGAGTGTTGGTTGTTTGATGTATGTGTGTGGTGGCGTTTGGGGGTGACGGAGCATTACAGTGGTGAATGGTTCAGAACTGCTGCAGCCTGACAGACTTTAACAGTCTCTGACAGGCTCAACACACACACACACACACACACACACACACACACACACACACACACACAGCTTCTCTAAGAGGTTTTGTCACAGAGGGAAGATCCTAAGCTGCCACACAGAAGTGTCTCTTCCAGAGCTAAATTAATCTGACAGTCACACACACACACACACACATGAGGGGACCATTCAGAAATGTGTGTGTGTGTGTGTGTGTGTGTGTGTGTGTGTGTGTGTGTGTGTGTGTGTGTGTGTGTGTGTGTGTGTTGTGTGACAGCCTGCCACTGATATCTGTACAGTTCCACACCAACAATGCAGAAAGCTTGCAAATGTGGAAACTGCAAGACAGTGGCTATAAAGCTGGGCTTTAGATAACTGTGTGTGTGTGTGTCTTGCAAGTGTAGCTGCTTGGCTTGGAGGTGAGTTGTTTAGACTGATCTCACACTAAAGCTACCTCTCTCTCCATCTCTTTGCAGATTCCCACATTATAGACCTCTGTGATAGGCACACAGGGCACTGTTCAACGCAAGCGAACGCAGCCCTGTTTTCCAATTTTGCTCTTATTATACAACATCACTCAGCCACTTCGCATAAAGTAATTTGATTTATGTTTTCTTTTACACCCCATCCCAGCTCGCCCGCACAGGGGGTGGTCACAGAATAGTTTCATATAAGCCTGAATTAGAGACTCTGGTGTGTTTGTGTGTAATTCGAGTGTGTCTGTGTGTATTGCGTTGCTGTGTGTGCAATCGCACAAAGGGCAGATACGTGGTCATTCGCTCCATGTCTGCGAGAGATAAAGTTTTAATTTCAGGTTTTTACACAAAAGGCTTTATAAATGCTTATCTCTTGGCTTCGCAGGAACAGAGCGAACATAGTTTGAGTCAGTCACGGTGAAAGACCAAACGAGCTCAATGCTGAGCTGACTGTGGTTGGACAGCTCACACATTCAAACTCACACACACTCAGAAAGGACAGAAGGTAGAATTGTAGAGTTCCTGGAAATGCAGCTCTCTTTTTTAACTGTATTATCCCAAAGTGTGCTCTGGTTGAGAACGTTTGAGATATAGCCGACACAAATCTCGCCTAGGGCCCCCCAAAAAAGCTATGCCAGCCCTGTTTGTGTGAGAGGGCAAGCAAGGAGCTAAGTTGATCCTCACAGGGTACTTCTGCTTTCACACCATTTGCTCAAACCAACTCCCATCGACCAGAGATGTGGTGTAGCACGTGTACGGGATGTCTCTCCGTGTGTGTGTGTGTGTGTGTGTGTGTGTGTGTGTGTGTGTGTGTTGTGTGACAGCCTGCCACTGATATCTGTACAGTTCCACACCAACAATGCAGAAAGCTTGCAAATGTGGAAACTGCAAGACAGTGGCTATAAAGCTGGGCTTTAGATAACTGTGTGTGTGTGTGTGTGTGTGTGTGTGTGTGTGTGTGTGTGTGTGTGTGTGTGTGTGTGTGTGTGTGTGTGTGTGTGTGTGTGTGTGTGTGTGTGTGTGTGTGTGTGTGTGTGTGTGTGTGTGTGTGCACGTGTACAGTGCCTTCAGAAGGTCTACACACCCCTTGACTTTTGTGTGTGTGTGTGTGTGTGTGTGTGTGTGTGTGTGTGTGTGTGTGTGTGTGTGTGTGTGTGTGTGTGTGTGTGTGTGTGTGTGTGTGTGTGTGTGTGTGTGCGTGTACAGTGCCTTCAGAAAGTCTACACACCCCTTGACTTTTTCCACATTTTGTTGTTTTTACAGCCTAAACTCCAAGATGAATTACATTGAGATGTTGTGTAACTGGCAGACAAACATAATGTCAAAGTGGATAAATGTTTACAAATGAATAAAAAAGGAAAAGCTGAAATGTCTCGAGTCCTTTTGTTATGGAAAGCCTAAATAACATCAGGTGTAACAATTAACAAGTCACATAATAAACTGCATGGACACACTTTGTGTGCAATAACAGTGTTTTTAACATTATTTTGAAACGACTACCTCATCTATGCACCACTCACATACAGTTAGCTGTAAGGTCCCTCAGTTGAACAGATTCAACCACAAAGTCCAGGGAGGTTTATCAATGCCTCGCAAAAAAGGGAACATCAGGTTAGGGCCAGGTAGGGGCTTTAAAAATTCAAATCAAATGAATAACTAGGGTACGGGCAGAGCTCGGGGATCACTAACATTTTGAAGCTGTGCCATTTGCTCGTGCTCTGCTGCTCAATACAGTCTCAACTGACTAAGATCATAACATTGTCAGAAGTGCTTCAACCTCATCAAATATAAGACAGGACAGATTAATACACAGGAAATAATCATGTTTCGTGAGTTTTGTTGGGGTTTAGAGTGACGAAAAGTAGCTTACAGCTAACTGCTGTCTCATGTCTCTTCATTGAGCAAAGCAGCCCAAGCGTTGCTGTTGCTATCAGTGGAGGCTGCGGAGGAGAGGACGGCTCATAATAAAAGCCGGAATGGAGTAAATGGAATGGTATCAAACATGTTTTTCATGTGTTTGAAACCATTCCATTCCAGCCATTACGCTCCATTCTAGCCGTTATTATGTGCCGTCCTCCCCTCAGCAGTCTCCACTGGTTGCTATGGATACTCACCAACTCAGAGCCCCCATGAGCAGAGCGCATGCAGAGCGAGCAGCGCGTAGGGAGCGAGTGACAGACAGAGAGAATCTAATGGATTTACTAATGAAGGAAGTTATTTCTGATTTCGGGACGGGCCTTGAATTTGGCAGAAGCAACCGGGCCTGGGTAGGGTAGGGCCTGAACGTTGTAGGCCTGTTAGGGCTCAGGCAAAAAAATTGCCCTGGTAACAGTCTCAGCTGATCTTCCTTCTCCAGCAGTGTATATCCAGGCTATTGATTAGCCTCCCTGTGGCTATGCTATCGATCCATGGCCAGCTATCCCACCACTGAGAGAAGAGTGTGGTCTCTGTGTGTGAGTGTTTAAAGAGGATGAGGCAGTTATTAGTCACCTGGATGCTGCTCGTTTGGGCTGCCAGTACATGTGTGTGTGTAAGTGAGCATGCAAGAGGGGTAGGCTGTTAGTCACAGGATACTGCTGCTTTGAGCCCCATTCAAACCATTTGCGCAAACTAAATCCTATCAACCAGAGATAGCACATGGTGTAGTATGTGTATGTGACGTCTCTGTGTGTGTGTTGTTTCCTATCTCCCTCTCAGAGCCCATCCCCGCCCAGATGTGCTGTGCCCCACGCTCCCTGATACAGTACCCCCTAAATCCCCAGACTGTTACAGTAGCTGTCACACACACGTTCGATGCAGGGAACATCACTAGTTCTCCTTTGATATTTATTTATGGACTGGAAAAAAAGAAGACATACGCTTCCGCTCCGATGGGAGGGAGACACCTTGTTGTTTGGCAGGAGGGAGGGAAACAGAGAGCGAACGAGAGACGGTGAGACAGAAACTGAGAGAGCGCAGAAAAGCTTGTGAATGATAGTGAGTGGAAAGGATAGATAGAGGGACTGCCTTGTGCATGGCTGTCTATGCACAAGGCAACACACCTGTGTGTCACCCGAAATCACACCACTGTTGTATATGCCATCACCTCAAAACGTACTGCAGTGTGTGGACATGTTTTCCCCTCTCCATCTCTGTACCCTTCCCCCTCCCAATAAAATACACTACCTCACCACCCCTCTTCCCTCACATCCTACACACTATCACACGCACACACTCACTGCAGGTGTCACACTGACTTTGCACTCAGCCAGAGTTCAGCCAATGAGAATTGACACAGAGAGAGGCCAGCAGATGGCCAGAATCATGGCTAGAGCCTAATTAGGCCTACAGCCCAAAGGCAGTGGACATAGGAGGTGGGGGGGGGGGGTAATAGAGAAAGGAGAGTGGAAAAGAGAGTACAGATGGAGAGAGAAAAGGAAGGGCAAAGGGATGAATGAGAGAGAGGGGTGTGATGGATAGATGGAATAGAACAGGTGAGAAATTATCTGTGCATGTTGAATTTGTTCTCCAAAATGTAGAACTACATAGCCTTCAATAGCGAAGAGAATCTTAATAATCCTAGTTAAACCCAGTCAGTAGGCTATCCAACTAATCAGATGCTGAGGGAGGATCACTCTGAGGCAAATAAGTTACCTAACAGCAGCCAGATGTTATTCCATACCTCTAGTCCCCGTATGGGCAACTGGCGGCCTGGACGCGGAGCCAATGTTTTTTTGGAACTCAGCCAAGGTCTCAATTTACTGTTGAGAGAGAGAGAATACGCAAGGTGCAATTTCGAAATGTGCTTGTGCATCAGTAGTCACTCAATTAGCTCATGTCAGCTATTTTGTTTTTTGATTGGTAAATTAGTCTAGCGGCCAGCTATCTAAACCTCTATTAGGCAGGGCCAAATTACTGACCAGCGCGGGGCCCATTAATCATCAGTTATCACATCACATGGCAAAATGCTGGGAATTTTATCAAATTAACTTTAAAACGTACATTTAATAAAAAGGGGGGGGGGGCGGTATGCAAACCAACGAGCCACTGACCCTCATGACGAGTTCCGGACTTCTGTGGCCCCACTCCCATCAAAGTAGACCATCCCTGCTATAGTCTATACAGCTGAGCCTAGGTCTATACGTCCTCACCTAACGTCTTCCATACGTTATCACCCCATCAAAACATTACCTAGTATCTACCTGCTAGTGCTACCTAATGGAAAAGCATCTAAACCATAGACTGTACAACTCTTACTACATCTCATAACATTGATTATACCATATCTCTCCCCTATCTCTGAATCATCCTAGAATACAAAAGTATGTGGACACCTGCTGGTCAAAAATCTCATTCCAAAATCATGGGCATTAATTTGGAGTTGGTCCCCCATTTGCTACTATAACATCCTCCACTCTTTTGGGAAGAGTCCTGCGGTGACTTGCTTCCATTCAGCAATAAGATCATTAGTGAGGTCGAGCACTGATGTTTGGCATTTAGGCCTGGCTCGCAGTCGGCTTTCGAATTCACCCCAAAGGTGTTCGATGGGGTTGAGGTTAGGGCTCTGTGCAGCCCAGTCAAGTTCTTCCACACCGATCTCGACAATCATTTCTGTATGAACCTCGCTTTCTGCACGGGGGCATTGTCATGCCTGAAGAAGGAAAAGGCCTTCCCCAAACTGTTGCTACAAAGTTGGAAACACAAATTCGCCTAGAATGTCACTGTATTCTGTAACGTTAAGATTTCCCTTCACTGGAACTAAGGGGCCCGAACCATGAAAAACACATTTCAAAAAGTTCCCGAAGAACAGTTCTTGTACTGACGTTGCTTCCAGAGGCAGTTTGGTGAGTGTTGCGACCGAGGACAGACGATGTTTACGCGCTTCAGCACTCAGCGGCCCCATGCTGTGAAATTGTCGTTGTTGCTCCTAGACGTTTCCATCTCACAATAACAGCAGCTGACCGGGGCAGTTGACCGGAGCAGCTCTAGCAGGGGAGAAATTTGACGAACTGACTTTTCTATGACGGTGCCACGTTGAAAGTCACTGAACTCTTCAGTACGGCCATTTTACTGCCAATACTTGTCTATGGAGATTGCATGGCTGTGTGCTCGATTTTATAGACAAGTCAGCAACGGGTGTGGCTGAAATAGCAGAATCCACAAATTTTAAGGGGTGTCCACATACTTTTGTATACAGTTCCATTTTTTTTTACTATTTTCTACATTGTAGAATAATATTGAAGATATCAAAACTATGAAATAACACAATTGGAATCATGAAGTAACCAAAAACACATGTTAGAATCACCTTTTGGCAGCGATTACAGCCGTGAGTCTTTCTGGGTAGGTCGCTAAGAGCTTTGAAAACCTGGATTGTACAATATTTGCCCATTATTCCTTTAAAAATTCAAGCTCTGTCAAGTTGGTTGTTGATCATTGCTAGACAGACATTTTCAAGTCTTGATGATTTAAGTCAAAACTGTAACAAGGCCACTTGTTGAGTAACTCCAGCATGTAATTGGCCCTTCGTTTCAGATTATTGTCCTGCTAAAAGGTGGAATTGTCTCCCAGTGTCTGTTGGATAGGAGACTGAACTAGGATTTCCTCTAGGACCTGTGCTTAGCACTACACATAACACTATGCAACCACCACTATGCTTGAAAATATGAAGAGTGGTACTCAGTGACGTGTTGTGTAAGACATAATACTTTGTACTCAGGACAACAAAGTGAATTTCTTTGCCACATTCTTTTAAGTATTACTTTAATGCCTTATTGCAAACAGGATAAATGTTTTGGAATATTTTTTATTCTGTGCAAGCTTCTTTCTTTTCACTCTGTCAATTAGGTTAGTATTGTGGATAACTACAATGTTGTTGATCCATCCTCAATTCTCCTATCACAGACATTTAACTCTGCAACTGGATTAAAATTGGCCTCATGGTGAAATCCCTGAGTGGTTTCCTTCCTCTCAAGCAACTGAGTTAGGAAGGAGGCCTAGATCTTTGTGATGACTGGATGTATTGATACACCATCCAAGTGTAACAACTTTCCCATGCTCAAAGAGATAATCAATGTCTGCTTTTTTATTTTTACCAATAGGGGCCCTTCTTTGTATCGCCTCCCTGGTCTCTGTTGTTGAATCTGTGCTTGAAATTCACTGCTCGACTGAGGGACCTTACAGATAATTGTATGTGTGGGTTACAGAGATGAGGTAGTTATTCAAAACATATGTTAACCACCATTATTGCACAGAGTTAGTCAATGCAACTAATTATCTGCCTTGTGTCGTGGCCATGACACTTGTTAAGCACATTTTTACTCTTTAAGTTATTTCGGCTTGACATAACAAATGGGTTGAATACATTTCAGCTTTTAATGTATGAATTAATGTATTAGTTTACAAATTAATACATTAATTCATACATTAAAAGCTGAAATATATTCAACCCATTTGTAAACGTTAGTCCCATCTCTAAGAAATAGAGGATGTGCACATCTCCTCCCATCCTCCTTTACTTTGAGTTCCTGCTGCTTTGAGAGGAGCAATTATTCTAATAGCCCCATTTTCCTTTCCTCCTCCCCCCTCCTACTCTCCCCATCTCTCATTCCCTCCCCCCTCCTACTCTCCCCATCCCTCATTCCCTCCCCCATCCTACTCTCCCCATCCCTCATTCCCTCCACCCTCCTACTCTCCTCAACCCTCATTCCCTCCCCCTCCTACTCTCCCCATCCCTCATTCCCTCCCCCTCCTCCTCTCCCCATCCCTCATTCCCTCCCCCTCCTCCTCACCTCTCCCCATCCCTCATTCCCTCCCCTCCTCCTCTCCCCATCCTTCATTCCCTCCCCTCCTCATCTCCCCATCCCTCATTCCCTCCCCTCCTCATCTCCCCATCCCTCATTCCCTCCCCTTCCTCATCTCCCCATCCCTCATTCCCTCGCCTCCTCCTCTCCCCATCCCTCATCCCCCCTCCTCTCCCCATCCCTCATTCCCTCCTCCTCCTCCTCCTCCTCCTCTCTCCCCATCCCTCATCCCCCTCCTCCTCTCCCCATCCCTCAATCCCTCCCTTCCTCCTCTCCCCATCCCTTTTCCCTCCGCCCTCCTCCTCTCCCCATCCCTCATCCCCCTCCTCCTCCTCCCCTCCCCATCCCCATCCCCCCTCATTCCCTCCCCCCACCTCCTCATTCCCTCCTCTCCCTTTGCTGGGGTGTTCTATAACTGGATTCAGTGCGTGGGAGTGCGGACGTTGGGGCGATTAGAGTGAGTGAGTGTGTGTGTGCAACCACTTAGAGAGTGTGTGTGTGAGTGTGGACATTTAGAGAGAGGGCTCGGATGGGGTTATAAAATGACACACTCGAGGAGGGGGGGATGATCAGACAGAGAGAGAAGAGCCAGGCTGTCAGCATGTTTCCTCTGCTATCCTGTCTGAGATTAGCAAGCTTTTAGCGTGTCAGCACCACACACACACACAGACCTTTGAGTTTATGCAGTATACGGAAAGAAACACGTAAGCACACACACACAAATATTTCCCAACAAACACACAGCCTCATAAACATACAGCCCCACACACTAAAATATCTCCTAGACTCCGGGGCCGATCGACAGCAGGAGCCCAGCTGATAAGCATAAGTGAGGAACAGAGATGAGCAAGTGACATAACTGCAAATCCACTACACACACTGCTGCGTCACACACACACACACACAGCTGTCATCACACAGCTGGACAGACATGCACACACACGCAAGAGATCGCGTGTTCATGCTCGCACACACACACACCCACACACACACACACACACACACACACACACACACACACACACACACACACACACACACACACACACACACACACACACACACACGTCAATCAATCTGCTCTCAGACTGCAGGTCAGCACAGAGGGCACATTCTCCGGCTTTCTGATTCCCAGCATGCTTTGCCTTGAGTCTGGGTCTCTGACAGGGTCGTGTGGGGTCAGAAAAGGACTAAGCCGGGTCACTCACTGTGGCGTCATTGAAGTTGTTGAAATAAAGCGGTGTGTAGCTGGTGTGTGTTCAGTGAGTTGTTTTGGCAGCCTGAGTCACAAATTAGGATCTCTGTTTGTTCAGCAAGAGGATTGGATGTTCCATGTTCAGTAAGAGCAGTTTATGTTCAGTAAGTGTTCAGCTAAGACTAAGAGTACTTAGTAAAGTAGTGTTTCAGACTGTGTTCAGTGTGTGTTGAGTAGCGGGTGTTAAGCAAACAGAACTAGAGAATGTTCAGTGTGTGTTCAGTATGGGTAGTGTTCAGTAAAGCCTGGGTACAGTAGTGTTTTTTTCCCAGGCAGTCTCTATTCCCTGTGGGCAGTGGAGCAGAAAGCCCCATCATCACTATATAAACCAAGACAGAGCACGCTATTCCACAGGCCATGGATTTATTCACATAACTAACCTTGACCCAGCAAACACACACACACACACACACACAAATCAAATTGTTATTATTCACCATTATTCACCATGACCTAGAGCCACTCAGTCCGAACAGGAAAAGCTCCACAAGCACACATGCGTGAGTGTGCACATAAAGACACGCACGTGACTCAGCATGACCCCAAACTACCGTCTTGTCTTCACCTTCCCAGAGGAATCCTTTCCTCCCTTCTTTTCCCCTTCTTCTTCTCTTGTTCCGTCTATCAAGAAAGAGACACTGGAGGTTAGGTCAGCAAAGACAACACGTAAAATAACACACCTGGATGGGGCACACGTAGTCTTAAGAAACACACACACACACAAACAAATTAATCAGAGGTTGAAAAACTCCGTAAAAAATAGGTTTATCCGTTATTCACTTTTACACAGCGGCACACGCACGGCAAGAGAAGTGATTCAGCTGCACTCACAGAACAATTTAGTGTAGTTATGAGCAATTCAAATCTCATATGGAGTTACCGCCTTCTCTTCCAGAGCAATTAGAGCTTGATGGTTGTCTGTCTGAGTCATTGTGCTTAGTGAGGGGCAGTGGGCTGGTGGCTTGGTGATCAAGCAGCCTCCGTCATTCAGTCATTAAACCTCTTCACCATGGGGTTCATTCAGGATTGAGATAGTTGGGGAGGCAGGTAGCCTAGTGGTTAGATCGTTGGGCCTGTAACTGAAAGGTTGCTGGATCGAATCCCCGAGCTGACATGGTAAGAATCAGTCGTTCTGCCCTTGAACAAGGCATTTAACCCACTGTTCCCCGGTAGGCCGTCATTGTAAATAAGAATTTGTTCGTAACTGTCTTGCCTAGTTCAATAAAGGATAAATAAATACAATTCCCCTCATGTCACGCACGTAGGGCTGGCACAATTACTGTCAAATTCCTTGCCCGTCCCAGTCCCACACGCATGCTGCAAACACACACACTTGGAAGTGTACTGTGAGGGTGCTGTATGTGATGAGGGGGCATGGGAAAATCATTACAAGACAGAGCACCACAGCATAGCAGAACCCAGCACACAGAAAGGACCAGCACAGCACAGGTAAGCAGCACAGCACAACATCAGGTGGCATGACGGTGAAACGTCAGACCTCCTGCTTGTTCTTCTGAGCAGCCTGTGAGGAGGGAGAGGCAGCAGCTTCAGAACACTTCCGCAGGGAGGGAAAGAGGGAAGGAGAACAAAAAGAGATAGGATTGGGGGACATGGCGAGAAAGAGAGGGGTATATAGAAAGAGGTGGTTGGAGGCGGAAGACGGAGAGAAAGAAAGAGAGAAGAAAGGGGGGAGGAATTAGAGGACATGGAAGAGAAGGGAACATGGAGGGAGAGTGACAGAAGGGGGGATAGATGAAAAGAGGAGGATTAGTAAGCAGCCAGTAGTGTAAGCTAGGGCATTGTCACTACCCAGCCTAGCAGAGCCTGAGAAAGACAGTCGTCATCACATTCACCAGAAGGTCACACACACTCCCACACGATCTAGAAGCACAGGACAAACTCATATGGTGAAGGATATGGGCAATCACACACACATGCGCAGGCAAACACACATGCCAAAGGCTAGAACAACTCTGCTGTTATTGAAAGTGCTCTGTGGGCCAGAGATTGACTGTGTGTGTGGGTGTGTGTGTGTTGGACACCACAAAGGCCCTTTCTGCCTGGGCCAAGTCAAGTGGCTGTATCTGATCACCTGAGTGACAGCCTTACTCAACCTCTACCCTCCCTGAGAGTGAGAGAGAGAGCACCTAAAACCCTCGACTATTCACTGCCAAGTAGGCTTCTCCTAGCTTCTCTTGGCCAACCTCAGGAGGTCACTGACTGAAGCTGCACTGAGAGCACTTCAACACAGGGGAGCAAAGCTAAGTTATGGTATCTCCCTAGCCAGATCAGCCCTGCATACAGCACTGTTTAGGCTGTTAGGAAAACGCCACTAGCGCTCGTTAGCAATCGACATCTGGGGGTAGGCAGAGTGTGTGTTCAGAGAAAGTGAGAGAGAGCGTGCATCATTTTCCAAATCTGTGTTTTATATCCCCCGTCCGTCTCTTTCCTCCTCTCCCCTCTCTCTAAACTACCTAAGGGGAAAAACACACACGGAGCAAGTCTTGTTCTATCTGAAGGGAATTTTTAGCTCCCCCCCCTTCTGTTATTCATCAAACCAGCCTATCTCTCGCCTCTGGATAAAAAGAGGGCCTAGGAGAGATCTGAATTCAGGGTATTTTCTTGAGTGTGACTTTTGTTCTGTCGTTTTTTTTTTCCTTCTCTTACTTTGATGCTGAGAACGGAGACAGAGAGGCAGAAACAGCACTAACAGGCACATTTAGGATGAAGCTGAGGAGTGGTGGAGAGAGAAAAGTAAAGAGGTGGAAATTATAGGGAGAGCGCGAGAGGGGGGTAAATGATAGAAAGAGAAACATAAGATGTGGAGAGAGAGAGAGAGAGAGAGAGAGAGAGAGAGAGAGAAAACAGAGGAGAAAAAGAGAAAAAGAAAGAGAGGGGAGTAGATGACAGAAAGAGAGAGACAAGATGCAGAGTGAGAGAAAGGGGGAGAGAGAAAGAGACAGGGATATAGAGAAAGAGACTCAAGAGAGTGTGTGAGAGAAAGGACAGTGCTGGTGAAGGATATAAAATATGTTGGTATCAGAGGCAGGTCAGGAGTGTAGTGTTAAAATGATGACCCATGTGACCGCCTGTTCTCTGTTGAGGGGTGGAACACCTAACTAAGGAGCCCATCTCTACAGAAACCCTGTTTGTGTTTGATTTCATCTAGCTAGCACAGCATCTCTTTAATTGGCTAGATGACATTTTCACTATATAGGAGATAGATACTGATTTTGGGATTAGGTGGATCTCTTTATCTTGTACCATTATCTCATTCTCAATCCCCTTGTCACTATCTTATTCTGGGCATTTGGAGTGATCTGATTGGCCCAGTAGTGTCAGGTGGTCTTAGACAGCGAGCTTGTGAGGTCTTGTTGACTTCAGTAAAATTGACGTAATGTGACATGCGCACTTGCCCACTCGCACAAGCACACACAGGTCATACCATGTTACTCATGGCAGAACAACGGGCTCATGCATGGACTGCTAGATCAGATGTGTTCATCCACAATGGATCATTGTTTTCTGAGTGATGTTGGACTTGACACAAGGGCTCTATTCTCTCTCACACACACACACACACACACACACACACACACACACACACACACACACACACACACACAAATTAAAATTCACATATTCGCAAATGAACACATTAACATGCACATACAGTACACACCCTATGCACAATCTATGTACAAACCTCCATCTGTGCAAAACGACTTAAAGGGGAAGTTGACCCGGCTACACTTCTGGGCACTTCTGGCTGTTTGTCAGTACCCCAGACAGTTTTTAGGTCCATTGTTGGAGTATTTAAATTTCTGTATTATTATTATTATATCAAAATGCTGAAATTCCAAAATGACCTAAAAAGCATAAAAAATAGTGTAGTTATTATTACATAAAAAATTATTGGTGTCTTGGCATTGATTTGCCAAAGTCCTACTTCGTGCTAGTGCAAAGGTCTTCCATATAGTTTGTTATCTGGTAGATACTCTTCTTCGTGGTTCTAAGATGGATAATTACAGGAGGCAGGGCGAATGGGCGTCTTAGTATCGGTCTTCATGAAAGGAAATCAGAACAAAAGGGAGTTTAAACAAAGACAGTAGCTAGCTAGGCTAGTGGCTAGTAATCTCGGAAGTAATGTAAGTGTAGGCGAATAGCGTTAGTAGTCGAGTAGCTGAATGACGTTGGCCAAAATGAAGTGCATTGTACCCGGGTGCAATAATGTTCCAGTCAGATACAAATACACTACACATTTCCACTCTGCAATGGAGCTTTGCGTCAGGCATGGCTGCAGGCCATCTGATATCTTGCTTATGGTGTCGATTCGACGCCTGAAGTCATTCAACAGCTGCGGTTGACCATGTCCAATGTTCACTTTGTGGCCACTGACTACAATCAGGACCGGTTGAAAACTGCTTCTGTTCCCACTGTCTTTCCACCATGGACGGAAAAGCTCCAACCAGTCAAGGTACACTACGTTACCAAAAGTATGTGGACACCTGCTTAGCCTGAACGATGAAAAACAGCCCCAGACCATTATTCCTGCTCCACTAAACTTTACAATTGGCACTATGCAATCGGGCAAGTAGCTTTCTCCTGGCATCCGTCAAACCCAGATTTGTCCATCAGACTGCCAGATGGTTGTTAATATGTGTATGTGAATAACTCACGTCAGAGAGTTAGATAAGATACAAGCATAATCCTTTACTCATGTATTACATGTTACAAGTCACTACACCCTAATCAGACACTCATTTAACATTTACATTTAAGTCATTTAGCAGACGCTCTTATCCAGAGCGACTTACAAATTGGTGCGTTCACCTTAAGACATCCAGTGGAACAGCCACTTTACAATAGTGCATCTAAATCTTTTAAGGGGGGGTGAGAAGGATTACTTTATCCTATCCTAGGTATTCCTGAAAGAGGTGGGGTTTCAGGTGTCTCCGGAAGGTGGTGATTGACTCCGCTGTCCTGGCGTCGTGAGGGAGTTTGTTCCACCATTGAGGGGCCAGAGCAGCGAACAGTTTTGACTGGGCTGCGCGGGAACTGTACTTCCTCAGTGGTAGGGAGGCGAGCAGGCCAGAGGTGGATGAACGCAGTGCCCTTGTTTGGGTGTAGGGCCTGATCAGAGCCTGGAGGTACTGAGGTGCCGTTCCCCTCACAGCTCCGTAGGCAAGCACCATGGTCTTGTAGCGGATGCGAGCTTCAACTGGAAGCCAGTGGAGAGAGCGGAGGAGCGGGGTGACGTGAGAGAACTTGGGAAGGTTGAACACCAGACGGGCTGCGGCTTCCCAGATGAGTTGTAGGGGTTCAATGGCACAGGCAGGGAGCCCAGCCAACAGCGAGTTGCAGTAATCCAGACGGGAGATGACAAGTGCCTGGATTAGGACCTGCGCTGCTTCCTGTGTGAGGCAGGGTCGTACTCTGCGGATGTTGTAGAGCATGAACCTACAAGAACGGGCCACCGCCTTGATGTTAGTTGAGAACGACAGGGTGTTGTCCAGGATCACGCCAAGGTTCTTAGCGCTCTGGGAGGAGGACACAATGGAGTTGTCAACCGTGATGGCGAGATCATGGAATGGGCAGTCCTTCCCCGGGAGGAAGAGCAGCTCCGTCTTGCCGAGGTTCAGCTTGAGGTGGTGATCCGTCATCCACACTGATATGTCTGCCAGACATGCAGAGATGCGATTCGCCACCTGGTCATCAGAAGGGGGAAAGGAGAAGATTAATTGTGTGTCGTCTGCATAGCAATGACAGGAGAGACCATGTGAGGTTATGACAGAGCCAAGTGACTTGGTGTATAGCGAGAATAGGAGAGGGCCTAGAACAGAGCCCTGGGGGACGCCAGTGGTGAGAGCGCGTGGTGAGGAGACAGATTCTCGCCACGCCACCTGGTAGGAGCGACCTGTCAGGTAGGACGCAATCCAAGCACTCATAATGCACCTGTTTATCTATCCTAGATCGGTGCCCCACTAGCGCCATCTCTAGGTTGGCATCATGTCCATTATCAACATCTTCCTTTTCATGTAGAATTAGCTTGAGCACTTCATACCATTTTAATACCACAGTGAAAATACCTATTTACATTATCAACACCTTATTTTATTTTTAGATACAAATAATTGTCCATCTCTTACGGGACATAGACAGGGGCGGTCTTATGTTAGCCCTTGTCCTAGTGCGGCGCACTGGTAGCATATTGGGCACCTCTGGGAGCCTCAGGGCCTCTCCTTCCTCTTCCACATGTTCCTGAAATTGTCGAGGCACAGTCGGCAGAGATAACTGCCCTGGTGGGGTCTTCCATGTCTCCTCATTAGGTGTCCTGCCCACACCACCGAGATGATATTCACAATCTTCCCATGTGGACCTCCTGCGCCCTATGCTCTCCTGAACTGTGCCCTATTCTCTCCTGAACTGTGCCCTATGCTCTCCTGAACTGTGCCCTATGCTCTCCTGAACTGTGCCCTATGCTCTCCTGAACTGTGCCCTATGCTCTCCTGAACTGTGCCCTATGCTCTCCTGAACTGTGCCCTATGCTCTCCTGAACTGTGCCCTATGCTCTCCTGAACTGTGCCCTATGCTCTCCTGAACTGGGCATATGTCCCTCCGGTTCCTTCAATACTTTCGGCCCTTTTACTTCCACTTCATATGACCTATGCATCAGGGATGCAAACTACTGAGGGCCCAAAAAGGTGATCCCCCCCCTCCCACTGAAATATGCAAAAAATCCCTGCTAGGTGGAAATGCAGGTTTTAACTAATTAAACAACAAAGAATATGATCTACATGATCAGTCTGTGTGTAAAATAAAGAAAAGTGGTTCATGTGAACCCAACTCATAGCTAAAAAAATGTAAAGAAAGCAATCTAATGTAATTTGTTGCCTAGACTTCACTGCAGATTACATTCAAGTCTTGAGAAAAAAACAATACACTAATATTGCAGTTAGCTATGACAGCCTTTATAATAGAACGCTTGTGACCACACACATCTAAATATTGCACTTGGGGGAAAAAAACATCTTAAAGTAGAAAAAGCATGAAACAAATAGGCATTCTATTTTTTGCTCTATTATAGTGGCCACTATAGACATCGATAAAGTGCACAAGGCTACATGTGCGCAAAAATAACGTTCACAGAGTCAAATAAAGTACAATTCCCCCTCACTCACAGATGTTACTGTCAAGTTCAACACAACAAAAACAATATCTTTGGGCTACAATTACCATTATTCACTTTCTGCCTGTAGATCTGTCCTACAATGTGTCAGCAAAAGTGAGAGAGGGAAAGTGTGCGGTGTTCCTTTCACCTCTATAGTGGCTAGAGGTCAACCGATTAATCGGCATTGTCGATTAATTATGGCCGATTTCAAGGTTTTAAAACAATCGGTAATCGGCCTTTTTGGACGCCGATTATGGCCGATTACATTGCAATCCACGAGAAGACTGCGTGGCAGGCTGACCACCTGTTACGCAAGTACAGCATCAAAAGGACCTTATGGCTGCAAGGAGCCAAGGTAAGTTGTTAGCTATCATTAAACTTATACTATAAAAAACAAATACATTTTCACATAATCACTAGTGAACTACACATAGTTGATGATATTACTAGGTTAACTAGCTTGTCCTGCGTTGCATATCATCAAAGTGGTGTCTATTAATTTACCATCGAATCACAGCCTACTTCAACTTTGCCAAACGGGTGATGATTTAACAAAAGCACATTTGCAAAAATCGTTGCACAAATGTACCTAACCATGAACATCAATGCCCTTCTTAAAATCAAAAAACAGAAGTATATTTTTTTTAACCTGCATATTTAGTTCAAATAAATGCAAGTTAGCAGGCAATATTAACTAGGGAAATTGTGTCACTTCTCTTGCGTTCAGTGCAAGCAGAGTCAGAGTATATGCAGCAGTTTGGGCCACCTGGTTCGTTGCGAACTGTGTGAAGACCATTTCATACAAACAAAGACCGTAATTAATTTGTAAGAATTCTACATAATTATGACATAACATTGAAGGTTGTGCAATGTAACAGCAATATTTATACTTAGGTTTGCCACCCGTTCGATAAAATAAGGAACTGTTCTGTATTTCACTGAAAGAATAAACGTTTTGTTTTCAAAATGATCGTTTCTGGATTTGACCATATTAATGACCAAAGGCTCGTATTTCTGTGTGTTTATTATATTTAAGTCTATGATTTGATATTTGATAGAGCAGTCTGACTGAGCGGTGGAAGGCAGCAGCAGGCCCGTAAGCATTCATTTAAACAGCACTTTACTGTGTTTGCCAGCAGCTCTTAGCAATGCTTGAAGCACAACGCTGTATATGACTTCCAGCCGATCAACTCCCGAGATTAGGCTGGCAATACTAAAGTGCCTATAAGAACATCCAATAGTCAAAGGTATACGGAATACAAATGGTATAGAAAGAAATAGTCGACGTGTCATAATTCCTATATTAACTACAACCTAAAACTTCTTACCTGGGAATATTGAAGACTCATGTTAAATGGAACCACCAGCTTTCATATGTTCTCATGTTCTGAGCAAGGAATTTAAACTTGAGCTTTTTTACATGGCACATATTGCACTTACTTTCTTCTCCAACACTTTGTTTTTGCATTATTTAAACCAAATTGAATGTTTCATTATTTATTTGTGACTAAATAGATTTTATTGATGTATTATATTAAGTTAAAATAAAAAACCGTTAATTGTTCATTCAGGATTGTTGTAATTGTCATTATTACAAATATAAATATTAAAATCGTCCGATTAATCGGCATTGTCTTTTTTTGGTCCTCTAATAATAGGTATCGGTATCAGCGTTGAAAAACCAGAATCGGTCGACCTCTAATAGTGGCATCCAGCTTAACCAGGCCCAGCTCCAGCTACACTTGATCCATGAATCCACTTGTCAAGCAACACCCCATTTCAACTAATTCTCTCATTCTGAGAATTAACCACATACTGTTGAGGGAAAACATTAGTTAACAGATAGTGGTTATTTCGTTAGCTAGTTAACATTTCACACAGATTGCCAGGGTCCAGTAAGCAACTAACACATTATAATTTGAACGGCAAGGAGTCGTATACCAGCTAATACTATAGCGAATTGGTTAGGCTACTAATGTTAGCTCATCTGATGTTGTGACGTTAGCTAGCTAACGTTATAGCTGTCTGACTTTATTAGCAAGCTAATTTTCACACCATAAACTCAATTATTTGATCAGATGAGGTCGCTAATGTTGCTCAACATTTCTCTTGCTAGCTAAAGGAGAATTTGATCCAGCTAGCAAGGCACTTAACCATGCTAATACTTGTTCCACCACACTTTCTCCCTCACCTCACCTCAAATTTCCAAATTCTAGTTGTTTTTCAGTTACAGCTCATGAAGTACGCTTCATCACCTTCTCACTCCCATCTCCGTGGTCAGGTTTCTGACCTAACATTACCTCTTCGTTATCATTCAGGGGACACGCTGCTATAACTGCCTTGTTACTCTATGCTGTCTTTCCAGAGCGTGTGCCGATGCCGTAACTAGCAAATTGGTTGTCTCTTCTCTCTTCAGTCGCTTGCTGCGCTGCATTCTGTAATGTAAACGATTGGCTGAGCCTTGGATATAGCCAGTATTGCTCCAAACGTAGGTCACGTAGAATCACGTAGGTCACCTATTTTGGATTCAAAACGGCGAAGTACGCCAAAAAGGTGACTAGTATGCATCCCTGATGCAAGTTTGCATCCCTTGCTTGTGGTGACAGCACAGCTTGGCCTTGTTTTATTACAGGCAGATTTTTTTGCATGTTGGTCATAGTGATGTTTTGACTTGGCTGCGCGCTTGTGTACCTGAACATCCCTAATGGCATTTGCTGTGAGGAGCTTGGGAGTTGTTGGCAACAGAGAGCGAGTGCCTCTGGACATTAAGCGCTGTACAGGACTGCTGCCGAAGTCCTCTGTGGGAGTATTTCTCCACGCCAAAATAGCTTGCCAAACAAATGTGCCTTCCTGCACAGCCTTTGTTATGAGAGTCTTTGCTAGGGTGAGGAGGTTACATAATGGAACTCCCAGGCTTTTTCAAACAAAGAGTCTTGACTCCTGAACTGGGGCCCATTATCCGTAACTACACCACTGTCAGGCATGCCATATCTGCTAAACTGCTGCTTACAACAGTCAATGATGCAAGCGGCTGTTGTGTCAATCACTTTCTCCACCTCTCAAAAATCTGAACAGTAGTCCACTATAATCAGAAAATGAATGTTCTTGACTGTGAACAGATCCATTCCCACTCCAGACCAAGGATGTGCTGGTACAGTATGTCATGTGGCTGCAGCGTTTCCTTTTGCTGCTTAGGTAGATTAGCGTTACATTTGCTGCACACAGCCACAAAATGCTTAATTTCTTGGCTCATGTTGGGCTAGAATACTGAGTCTATGGCTTTCCTGAGACTGGCTTCGACCTCTGAGTGCACTGCATGGATACGAGAGAAAATAATTGGGCGTAGAGTTTCTGGCACTACCACCCTGTCGCCTTTGTAGATGACCTCTTCCTGCATTGTGAGTTTGTCTCTATGTCCAGTAGTCCCTCACCAGGATGGGTGTACTCTTTCTTGTGTCCAGCCAGCCTCTTAGGATAAACGACTGAAGCATTCAACAAGTCTTGTCCTCTGCTGAATGAGCTTTGATAGCATCCTGTGTCTGCAGTGAGATGTTTTGATCAGTAGCATGGTTCACATCTTCAAACTCAGCCTGTAGAGCATATACCGTCTCATTTGTCCGATATTGCAGGTGACTAGTTGTTGGTAGTGCTGCCCTGGACAAGAAATGTGAAGCTCTATTCCTTTCTAGTATACTACCTGTAGTTGATCATGCTGAAGCTTTAGCAGCATCCTTTGTAGTTGCTTCGGGGCAGACAAAAGAGGTTTTTTGAAGATAACCTCAAGCGGCTTGTGATCAGTGTGCACCGTGATAAAGTCCCTACCATGAAGGTATTGATCAAAACGGTTACAGTTAAACACTATGGCCAGGCACTCCTTTTCAATTTGAGTATATCCTTGCTCCATGGGTGTCAATGTCCTTGAAGCAAATGCAATGTGCTGCCACTTCTGCAGTAGCGCTGCCCCTAGGCCTTTGTCACTTGCATCACATTGTAGGGTAACTTCCTCAGGAGGTCATAATACCCCAGTATTGGTTGGTTACCAATTTATTGATTTGCTCCAATGCAGCATCATGTTGAGGAAGCCATGCCCACAGCACACCTTTACTGGTCAGCCGACGCAATGGCTCACATACATCAGACAGATGAGGTAAGAATTTGGTAAGAATTTGGGTAAGTAAATGCATCTGTAGGTGGCGGAATTTTCTGTACTTTCTCCACCTTCTTCGGGTCTGGCTTCAGGCCTTCAGGCCTTCAGCTGTCAAAATATGTCCCATGTAGTATGTAACACTTGTGAGCCTGAGCTTAACTGTCTTTATTCATCTTTAGGTTCATCTACCTTGCTCTTTGTAAGAGCCGAGTCAGGTTGTGGTCATGGTCCTGCACTGCTTCTTCCATTGTAGCCCCACCTCTGTACACCAGGATGTCGTCAGCTACGATTATTATTCCTGGCAGTCCCTGAAGTGCATCGTGTCGCCTTCGCTGATATTTCTCTGCAGCTGGTTTCACTCCAAAAATGTAACCTTGTCCACCGGTATCTACCATAGGAGGTCCAAAATGTGTTGAGCCAACTACTCTCTTCATCCAAACGTACCTGCCAGGACCCATTTTTTGCATCCATAACAGAAAATATTTTCACTTTTGCCAGGCTTCGCAGTGCCTCTTCAATGGTAGGCATTTGGTAATGTGCTCTACATAAGGCTTTGTTCAGGGCACTTGGATCTAGTTAGACTCTTATTTTGCCAGGCCTTTCCACCACAACCATGTTGCTTATCCACTTAGTAGGTTTGGTGACCTTTGTAATGACACCCTGTTCCTCCATTGAATCAACAGCCTTTAGTATCTTTTCTTTCAGTGGAACGGGGATTTGGCAGGGAAGCTGTTGAACTGGTCTGACAGACTGATCCCCCACCAGGTGAAGCTCACATGGCCAAGCCCCCATCCCTCCAAAAACATCCTCAAACTGTCTCAGTATGTTCAGTCTGATGGGACCTATTGTTTTTCTTTAGTGCTGACATGATGAACGACATGTTGGCGGTTGAGCTGTAGCAACTTAAGCTTTTTTATTTTTTTATTTTTATTTCACCTTTATTTAACCAGGTAGGCTAGTTGAGAACAGGTTCTCATTTGCAACTGCGACCTGGCCAAGATAAAGCATAGCAGAGTGAACAGACAACACAGAGTTACACATGGAGTAAACAATTAACAAGTCAATAACACAGTAGAGAAAAAAAAGGGGAGTCTATATACAATGTGTGCAAAAGGCATGAGGAGGTAGGCGAATAATTACAATATTGCAGATTAACACTGGAGTGATAAATGATCAGATGATCATGTACAGGTAGAGATATTTGTGTGCAAAAGAGCAGAAAGGTAAATAAATAAAAACTGTGGGGATGAGGTAGGTGAAAATGGGTGGGCTATTTACCAATAGATTATGTACAGCTGCAGCGATCGGTTAGCTGCTCAGATAGCTGATGTTTGAAGTTGGTGAGGGAGATAAAAGTCTCCAACTTCAGCGATTTTGCAAATCGTTCCAGTCACAGGCAGCAGAGTACTGGAACGAAAGGCGGCCGAATGAGGTGTTGGCTTTGGGGATGCTCAATGAGATACACCTGCTGGAGCGCGTGCTACGGATGGGTGTTGCCATCGTGACCAGTGAGCTGAGATAAGGCGGAGCTTTGCCTAGCATGGCCTTGTAGATGACCTGGAGCCAGTGGGTCTGGCGACGAATATGTAGCGAGGGCCAGCCGACTAGAGCATACAAGTCGCAGTGGTGGGTAGTATAAGGTGCTTTAGTGACAAAACGGATGGCACTGTGATAAGCTGCATCCAGTTTGCTGAGAAGAGTGTTGGAAGCCATTTTGTAGATGACATCGCCGAAGTCGAGGATCGGTAGGATAGTCAGTTTTACTAGGGTAAGCTTGGCAGCGTGAGTGAAGGAGGCTTTGTTGCGGAATAGAAAGCCGACTCTTGATTTGATTTTCGATTGGAGATGTTTGATATGGGTCTGGAAGGAGAGTTTGCAGTCTAGCCAGACACCTAGGTACTTATAGGTGTCCACATATTCAAGGTCGGAACCATCCAGTGTGGTGATGCTAGTCGGGCAAGCGGGTGCAGGCAGCGATCGGTTGAAAAGCATGCATTTGGTTTTACTAGCGTTTAAGAGCAGTTGGAGGCCACGGAAGGAGTGTTGTATGGCATTGAAGCTCGATTGGAGGTTAGATAGCACAGTGTCCAATGACGGGCCAAAAGTGTATAGAATGGTGTCGTCTGCGTAGAGGTGGATCATTGAATCGCCCGCAGCAAGAGCAACATCATTGATATACACAGAGAAAAGAGTCGGCCCGAGAATTGAACCCTGTGGCACCCCCATAGAGACTGCCAGAGGACCGGACAACATGCCCTCCGATTTGACACACTGAACTCTGTCTGCAAAGTAATTGGTGAACCAGGCAAGGCAGTCATCCGAAAAGCCGAGGCTACTGAGTCTGCCGATAAGAATATGGTGATTGACAGAGTCGAAAGCCTTGGCAAGGTCGATGAAGACGGCTGCACAGTACTGTCTTTTATCGATGGCGGTTATGATGTCGTTTAGTACCTTGAGTGTGGCTGAGGTGCACCCGTGACCGGCTCGGAAACCAGATTGCATAGCGGAGAAGGTACGGTGTGATTCGAGATGGTCAGTGACCTGTTTGTTGACTTGGCTTTCGAAGACCTTAGATAGGCAGGGCAGAATGGATATATGGAAACTTTTCACAAGTTTCTGCTGAAAGGAGAGGCTCTTGGAGGGTTTTTACCACATAGAATTTTAGCACATATGTTTCCCGATTCTGCCTGTTCAGGGACGGTGTTCGTCCAGTTCGAGATGAGTAATCGCCGTTCTGATTTCCAGAAGCTCTTTTCGGTCATAAGAGATAGTAGCTTCAACATTATGTCCACAATAAGTTAAACAATGCAACAACAAAAAATAGCACAATTGGTTAGGAGCCTGTAAAATGCCAGCCATCCCTCCGGTGCCATTCTTTCTCAGTACAGATCTCACCAATCATCATTTCTGGTTATACCCGCCTGGGAGGGAATGGAAGAAGGAGAAGAGTGCTGGAACAGACATGATGATAGAACAATTAACCATACTGTCTCGCATTTTTCTTTGTTCAATTTCATTTTCACACCCTTTTCAATGAGGGGACCCAACGTTCCTCCCCTCATGACTCCTCCAATCATTTTCCTGTTATACATCTTTCAAGAGAGCCGAGAAGCCGTGTGGAGTTTTCCAAACAGGCCAAGAACTGGGTAGAGAAGAGAGATTCTGAAGAGAAGACATTCAACTAGAATCTGACAGCAGGCTGTCAAGTGGCTGTCAAGCGGAAGTAAGTTAACAGAGCATATACAAAAGACCCAGACTTCAAAGTTGATACACCAGACCTTCCTGAACGCCACCTCTCCTACTCAGCCTCCCCCCAAAAAATATTCTCCCAAGCGGCTGACACCCTGTCTGCCCTGGCCTGTCTCCCCGTCTGGTACAGGTACCAACCACCACACTGCCCCCTCTCTCCTGAGCTTTTGCTCGCCTCCAGCACACACACATACACACCGCAGACTTTGGACTGATCTGAGTTTTAAATGGCCTAATTCATTTGTGAAGCTTATTATGTGAGCTTACTCAGAAACTCTTTAATTAACTAGTACAGGCCTACTATTCATTTATTTTATTTCAGACATGCATAGCCTACTGGATTAATAGAGATCTACTTCCTCAAGTTATTTTGTTAGGGTGAGTGATTCAACTTACAATGGCAAGCCCCAAGTCGTTTTATTATTTTCTTGTGCTTTATGCTATTTGCGCCATGACTCCTGCTCGCTTTGTTGACTATGAACTTGCTTGTTTACCCGACCGTGAGACAGACGATGTTTGTTCCCACACTTGCAACTCTTACTCTCTATTGGTTACACAGCCTCACATCCTATTCTAACCACCTCTTGCCGACTTTGAATTCATGTTACCTGATGAAATTGCTGTACAACATGATCTTGTTGCCATCTGATGCACATTCAAATGTCATAAAAAAAATAAACACTGCAAAGCCTACCCTGTCCTCTGCCATTCCCTGATTGTATTACTTCTAATGATATCTGGAAATGTGTATGTACACCCTGGCCCATCTACTGTTGCTAGCCCAAATTCTGACTTGTGCTCTGATTTCTGCTACACTGATTTCTGCTATCGTAAAAGCCTGGGTTTTCTGCACATTAACACGAGAAGCTTATTACCAAATATGGATCAATTGAAAGTGAGTGTGGGTTCACAGCTCCAATCAGATGTGTTGGTCATTACTGAGACGTGGTTAAGAAAGAGTGTTCTGATCACCGATGTGAACCTTCCTGGTTCTAACCTTTTTCGGCAAGACAGATATTACAAAAGGCGGTGGAGTGGCAAACTTTACCAAGGAACACCTTCAGTGCTCAGTTGTCTCCAAGTCTTTGCGCTTTCCTGGCCCCGTACACTAAGACTGAAGTTGACCTGCTAGGTGACCTAAACTGGGACATGCTTAATCCACCTGACCAAGTCTTAAAACAACTCCCTAAATCTCTCTCAGATTACATCCAATTCCACAAGGTATGACTCCAAACACACAGAAAAGGCTACTCTCCTTCATGTTATCCTCACAAATAATCCTGATAGGTATCAGTCTGACCTTAGTGATCACTGTTTTACAGCCTGTGCTGTAATGACTATTTTTTGAGCTGCAACCATGTTGCGTCGCTGCCATGCTGTGTTGTCTTAGGCCTCTCTTTATGTAGTGTTGTCTCTTTTGTTGTGATGTGTGTTTTAACCCACTTTTTTTTATCCCAGCCCCCATCCCCGCAGGAGGCCTTTTGTCTCTTCGTAGGCCGTCATTGTAGATAAGAATTTGTTCTTAACGGACTTGCCTAATTTTTATAAAGATTTAATAAATACATTTTTTTTTTTAACTCCCAACATCGCCCTGGTTGAAAAACCAACTAAGGTGACATTTTTCAACTTTGCAACTAAATCTAGCTAGCCTAATGATGGCAGTGTGATGTTGTGGAATGCCATTCAATAACATGTCATGCAATCATTGGTGGTTGCGTTCAGTGTGACTGCTATGTACTGTATACTACCAAGAACAGCACCATTCTCTACCTCGGGTGTATTCATTCCGGTAAACTCATGAGCATAGAAATCAGAATGAATAGAACAGGCTTGGAACCTCTAAACCTGGCAATTCGACTGGTCAACTCATGGGTACACTTGCAATAGCTGCCTTATCACATTTTATTTGTCACGTTTCCCAAACAACAGGTGTAGACTAACAATGCTTACTTACGGGCCCTTCCAACAATGCAGAGAGAAAGAAAATAGACAAATAGAAAAGCAATAATAGCAACACGTAATAATAAAAGTAATAAATACACAATGAGTAACAATAACTTGGCCATATACAAGGAGTACAAGTACAGAGTTGATGTGCAGGGGTACAAAGTAATTGAGGTAGATATGTACACATAACTAGGAATAAAGTGACAGAGAGTAAACAGTAACAGCAGAGTATGTGAGGAGTCAAATACGTTGGTGCAAAAAGGGTCAATGCAGATAGTCCAAGTAGCTATTTTGTGAAATATTTAGCATTCTTATGGCTTAGGGGTAGAAGCTGTTCAGGGTTCTGTTGTTTCCAGACTTGGTGCATCGGAACCGCTTGCCGTTCACGATGCAGTAATTTCCATGGTAATGTAGAATGTCCATTCAAATGATGCTAACTGATGTGGCTCATGCAATGGGATGTGTTTTTTTTTATGTCAGTTGAGTTGATTCAACAAATACCAGACATGTTGATGGGCAAACTTCCTGCTTTTACTTCCTGCTTTGGTCCTATGGGTACACTCACAATGGCCAGCAGTCTACCCATTATGCCATCATTGTCTTGAATGGGTACACCTGTTCTATTCAATGGGGGGATTCAATTAATCTGGCCCGGGCAGGCATGAGCCAGCACATGGAGACATGAGTAGGATTCTGATCTTCCCTGTGTTTTACATAACCCCACGGTTCTCAAACCTTGTACCTAGAGATCTACCGTCCTATAGGTTTTCAATCCAACCCTAATCAAGCTCACCTACTGGAGTGAAAACCTACAAGACGGTTGCTCTCCAGGAACATGTTTGTAAACCCCCTGTCTAACTAATGCTGAGTGACGGTGTGAATGGAATAGACACTGTGTAATTGTTGTTTTATAATAACGTTAAATGGTTTCAATTTTTTTTTTAACTAGAATGTTATTTGTATATGAGGCTATGAGCCTGGCGTTAGGTTGGTTGGTTGGATGTAATTGCTGCCACCACAGAACCTGGGAGTACCCGTCGTTGGCCTGTTCTCCCCCTCCTCATCCACTCCAGGGTGATCTGACGAAGGACCAGTCGGTATTGTCTAGATAGACAGAAAATAAATACATGGCAGTGATATATACAATAGGCAGGCCTATACAACATAACAGTCTCAGGGATCATTAAGCATATTCACTTATAAGCCGCATTGATGATGTTACAATACATTTAGCTTAATTTAGCAGATGCTCTTATCCAGAGTGACTAACAGGAGCAGTTAAGTTTAAGTGCCTTGCTCATAGGCACATACAGATTGTTCACCTTGTCGGCTCGGGGATTCGAACCGAAGAGCTAGCTGCTGCAATACTATTGACAGTTCTCGGTCTTGTATACTTGAAGACTGTATAGCCAACTCAAGTGTGAGGCTGTTTTTCTTCCTCGTGTGTGTGGGTTTACAGGCTCTTTAGGATATTATTGGTATAAAAGCTAAACTGGCAACTGCAAGCAACATGTTCTTCTCTACTACCAGTATTGACTTTATACTTCTTACACTGTTCGGTAATATAAATGATTGTTTATAATAGACTCAGATTGTGAAGTGCGCGTCCCATACATACTATTTCTATGGTGCACATCCACTCGTTCTAGACACTGGTTACCTAGCCAGGATGTCATCATTGTCAGACAAACTTGAGAGGGACTACAATAGCCTGTCACATTATGGGATGCAGGCAGGATACTCAAAAATACAGTTGGAAGGGTGTCATTAGGTATAATATTTATTATCTTAGAGAGTAATATAAATATCCTGTGAGTAATATTAGCCAAAACACTTACGCTTCAAAGAGCTTCCAATTTGGAATGGCAGGTGTGGCACGTCGTTTCCAGTTGTTCCTGGGCATTCTGAAGAACGTCTCCAACACACCAGGATTGATGAGACACAAGAAATTGTGTTTAGTTACATGCTCCATCTTCTGCTGCATCGTCCGTCAGTCCGATGTTCTACCTTCTTAATTATCGGAATAAGCTGGTCCCATTCTCGACAGCCGAGTCATTCACTGTCTGTTGGTGGAGGTTGGCATCTCCAGCAACTGCACCAGCAGTCACTGTGCGTTCTGGGAAGAGCCTGTGTTTCCTCCACATCTACTCCCTCATTTCTCTCAGTCAGCCCGCAAATGAAACTCAGCCTCAGAATAATCCATCTCAAACTGATATGGCACAAGAGTACCAAGGCAGGTCTCCAATTCCCTCTTCATTCTTAGTCTGACATTCTTCACTGTAATTAGAATTGACGATTGTTTACATCCTTCAACCACACCCACCTCGGATGTCCCGACCTTGGTCAAAAACAACAAAATACTGGTAAATCTTAGCATACTAAAATAAGATAGATGAATAGTTGTGCAGAGAAATTCATTTAAAGGACTATTGGGGTCATGGGAGAGCGTTGTGTTTGGGAGGTATTTATGATGGACTTTGATGTTGACTTTGATGGGGAAGGCAGGAGTAGTATCAGCTTATTACCTACATCTAAATACTCAAGCAACGGACATAAAAACTGTCTGGAGAACAGCCAGGAAATTGTTATAAAGGACCCGGTAGTGTTTTTGGGTGAACTTTCCCTTTAAATGAATAATGAGTCAGTTTTAATAATTCATTTGCATATAAAAAGGCAGTGTCTGTGTGGGTGGCAGAGACAGATACTAGATCAGTGTACGCCTACTAGCAGAACCTGAGAGAGAGGGAGATTTCATTTTTGTTTATCATCTATTCCACTTGCTTTGGCAATGTAAATATGTTTCCCATGTTAATAAAGCCCTTTGAATTGAGAGAGAGAGACATCTCTCTCTATGATGTGAGAGTCTGCATAAAGTGTGCATACGTCATGACTGAGTGTGTGTGTGTCAGATGAGCTATCAGGTGAATGCTAGCTAGCAGGTGTGAGTGGACAGGGGGAGAGGGTTAAGGCCCCTCAGGTGGAAAATGGGCTTTAGACACAGTGATCTGAGAGATGTGTGCATATGCAAGCATGAGCATAAGTACAAACAAACACACACAGAGATGGGCATGCATTCAATCACCCACGCATACTTTACATACCAGTACGCAGCCACCCACACAAATAACTCCCATACGCAGCGGATTCACTTACAAATCTCACACAAATAATGCTACCCCCACACTATGTGCACAGACACACGCCCATTATTCATGCCAATTGCTGTGTAACAGATCAGTGTTGTGGACAGTGTGTGTGTGTGTGTGTGTGTGTGTGTGTGTGTGTGTGTGTGTGTGTGTGTGTGTGTGTGTGTGTACACTTGCTGGAGCTGTTTTGAGGCCATTTGGGTCATAGTATTTCCTCCTTTCATACTTATCCCGGATGAAGAACTCTACTACTCTGAGATCAGGAGTTAAGGAATAACACTGTGGTACACACACACACACGCGCGCGCACACACGCGCACACACACGCATGCACACACACACACACACAAAGAGAGACACAGAGACACCAACAGACACACCACTCGCTCCAGTAGCATCATTGTATTATGGCTTGGGGGTAGAAACTTTGATCATAAGACAATAGCACCGCTACTGAACCAGGAGGAAGAGTGGAGGGAGAGAGAAGAGAGATGGAACTGGAAGAGGCGATGGATAGGGGGGCAGAGAAGGAGGATAACAGGAGGCAAAAGGTGAGAGGATGGAATGGCGTGAGGAATAGGGGAGAAGTGAGAGACAGGGGAGGAAAGGAGGAAAGAATTGGAGAGACTAAAATTTACAATGCGGAACAGCAAGAGATAAAAGGAGGACACTGTCAGAGCAGCAGGAAAAATACAGACCCTTGACAAAAAGTGTGTGAATCTATTTGGGTGCTTCTACTGTAGGCACATCTTTATTCACGCTGGAATTTATGAGATGAGTCAGAAGTGTGTGAGTGTGTGTGTGTGTGTGTGTGTGTGTGTGTGTGTGTGTGTGTGTGTCAAGACAAATAGAGGGAAACTATCTGACAGAGAAGTAAAAGAAGAGGAGGAGATGGGAAAGATGGGAGCGAAGAAAAGAAAGACCGACAAAGGAACCATGAAAAGGGAATGGCACTTCATCAACACAAGAATTTGAAGGACAACTTGAAAGCTAAGCAACACACATCCTTACATTTGAAATTGTCCAACTACCCACACAGTGAATATACTGTACATAGGGCTACATATTCGTTCTACCTCTATGCCTTTGAGCTACTGTCAGACCTAGTAGTAGCCACCAAAAACTGATGACCACACCAAAACAAAAGTTAGATATCAGGTATGTAACAGAACTGTCTTGACACAAGCTGACGGTGTGAATTCAGTCCGAGTCTGAACAGGAACATATGTTATTAAGAACTGCTGTCCCGTCCTCGTTATCAGAACAGCAGGCAGACCAGGTACCATGCTGTCATGCTGCGTTATAACTATGCACTCAAAAGGTGCTGTGTCCAAATGTGTGTCTCATCATAATATTAGTTCCAAAGTGAATTGGGAAAAGGAACTGTGTTTTGTAGAGTAGGGTGGTGGTCAATTGCAGATGCACACAGAGGGATTAATTATTATAACTACACACACACACAAAAAGGACACTGGTCTGTCTGTGGCTGTCTGAAGTTGTCTGGGAGGAGGGCTTCATACAGTTGTTTGGCCTTGGTGTTCCCCATGTCCACTATTCTCTACACACAAACACAAACACACACAGGGAGAGCGATCTTAAAGTCTTCAATATGTCATAACAGTAACACTGTGTCATAGCCATGCAATATGTCATAACAGCTGACAACCTGTTATATAATCTTAACACTGTCATTACATATATTTAGACCTGTTGTGACTCCCTACATAAGAGTGTCAAAGCCCACAAAACCTAACACGCTAGATATTTTACGGTTGTTATGACACCTACATTAGAGTGTCAAAAACCCACAAAACCTACCACGCAAGGCAAAACCGTTAATTACACCATAAACATACTGTTGACATGTAGGCTATGTTATATAAAATGCTTTGTAATTGGCCATATTAAATTGTCATTGCAATTGCGCACACATTGATGTCAGACATTCATCTTCCTCGGTGCTCTATTGCTGATGACTGGGATGAATGCAAGGGCAGATTTCAGGAGCAGGACAAGACACCCTCTTTTTGACTGATGACTGATGACTGATATCAGGGCATGTACGTGATAGGCCTATCTGGCTTATATGATTATGATGGTCACAATGCTCCTTGACAGTGCCATGTGTATTTCTACAATATATTGAATATATGATGAACAAAAACGTGACTAAATATTTAATTACATCAAAGGATTGAAGAAAAAAAACTTTGAAACGAAAGGAATCTTGGCAGGGAAAAAATGACTTTGAATAAATGTGGGTTTTGACACTTTTGCAGGTGCTGTAACCAGCCATAAAATAATGCAATAAAGAATCAAGTCAAATTTGATTAGTGACATACACACGTTTAGCAGATGTTATTGCAGGTGTAACGAAATGCTTGTGTTTCTACCTCCAAAAGCGCAGTAATATCTAATAATTCACAACGACACACTCAATAAACAAACCTACAAGAAAAATAATGGCATTAAGGAATATATACATTTTAGGATGAGCAATGTCGGAGTGGCATAGACTAAAATACAGTAGAATCGAATACTGTATTTACATATGAGATGAGTAAAGCAAAATATGTAAAAATGATTAAAGTGACTAGCATTCCATTATTAAAGTGAACAGTGATTTGAAGTCTATGTATATAGGGCAGCAGCCTCTAAGGTGCAGGGTTACGTAACCGTGTGGAAGCCGCCTCGTGATGGCCATTTAACAGTCTGATGACCTTGAGATAGAAGCTGTTTTTCCAGTCTCTCGGTCCCAGCTTTGATGCACCTGTACTGACATAGCCTTCTGGATGATAGCAGAGTGAATAGGCAGTGGCCCGGGTGATTGTTGTCCTTGATGATCTTTTTGGCCTTCCTGTGACATCAGTTGCTGTAGGTGTCCTGGAGGGCAGGTAGTTGTGGATAGGGGCGTGCTCCCTCTGGTGTTTCCTGATTTCCACAGTCAGCTCCTTTGTTTTGTCGACATTGAGTGAGAGGTTATTTTCTTGGAACTACACTTCCACTCACCTCCTCCCTGTAGGCTGTCTCGTCATTGTTGGTAATCAGGCCTACTACTGTTGTGTTGTCTGCAAACTTGATGATTGATTTGAAGGTGTGCGTGACCAGGCAGTTCTAGGTGAACAGGGAGTAAAGGAGGGGGCTGAGCATGCACCCTTGTGGGGCCCCTGTGTTGAGGATCAGCAAAGTGGAGGTGGTGTTTCCTACCTTCACCAACTGGGGATGGCCCATCAGGAAGTCCAGGACCCAGTTGCACAGGGCGGGGTTCAGACCCAGGGTCCCGAGCTTAATTATGAGCTTGGAGGGTTCTGTGGTGTTGAATGCTGAGCTATAGTCAATGAATTACATAGGTATTCCTCTTGTCCAGATGGGATAGGGCAGTGTGATGGTGATTGCATCGTCTGTGGATCTATTGGGACGGTAAGCAAATTGAAGTGGGTGTAGGGTGTCAGGTAAGGCTAGGTAGAGGTTATATGATCCTAAACTAGCCTCTAAAAGCACTTCATAATGACAGAAGTGAGTTATACGGGCGATAGTAATTTAGTTCAGTTGAATTTATTTTAGGTAACAGACATATACAACTAAATGTACAATGTGGATCCAGAGGATATCACCTGAAAGTATTAATTAAAATGCCTGTCTCCAAAATGGTCCTCGATGGTAAAAACAATAACACATATATTGATTAGAAGGCAAGACAAAATTACAAACAACCATAAATACATTCATTTATATTGGCATCCTAAAGTGGCACTATTCACTGCACTTCTCCATAACCTTAAAAATCAACCATATTAATTTCACATCACACCGATCCTTCAAATAAATACACATGGCCAGCAGTAGGGGGCACAAGGGGCAGTGGAGTGGTTTCTCTTATTTAGACAAACTTGTTCAAATGAAAACCTTTGCCTGCTTTTTAAAGCTATTTTTACTTTTTCTTTCCTTGATCTCCAAGGGAAGGCTATTCCATAGACCAATGCCTGTATGGAAAAACGTGCTCATCGCAGGACTGTTTAATCTTGGAATTTTAGAAGACATAACACTAGCTCTGGAAGGTTGACTGTTGGTTAAAGAACACATCAATGTGGTTTTTCATGTAACCTGGGGCACGATCATTTAAGACATCAAACATATGATTCAGTTTAAGTTGGTCTCCAAAGGCAACAACAAGCCCACCTCCGGGAACTCCTGTACCCCTATGTGGGTCCTAGAGGGGACATTCAGCGTATACCTCTATTTCAGCTTTGTTGATAGCCCACTATACCACGCAGAGCAGGCATAATCAAAATGACACTGAATCAAGATTGAGATAAGCAGTTTCTTAACTTTATTGTTAAAATATCTAGTGTTACGATATAAACATTTATATTTGTTTGCCGTTTTAGAAACATTTTTAGCAGCAATCAGATCTCCAGAAAGGGTTTGATCTAGGGACACACCAAGATAAGATACACTTGTTTTAGACTCAATCTCCTTGCCTGCACAGTTTAATGTCATCTTGTCAGCCCTAATCTACCTTTTGTTCCAAACAAAATCGATTCAGTTTTTCCCAAAAGTTGAGACAATTTGTTGTCAGACAACCAGTCTCTAACAATATGCAATTCCTTAGGGTGTCCTCTATGTAAACTGTATCCTTCCCTGATGCCGGTATGGATGACTCTTCAGCATGAAGCAAGCGTTTGCACTTTATTGTATCTGGCATATCATTAACGTATATAAGAAATAAGAGAGGCCCTAAAATTGATCCCTGCAGTACTCCACGGGATGTTTCTTTGGCCTCTGACAGGATATCACCAGCATTATAAACAGTTGAAGTCGGACGTTTACATACACCTTAGCCAAATACACTTAAACTCAGTTTTTCACAATTCCTTACATTTAATCAGAGTAAAAATGCCCTGTCTTAGGTCAGTTAGGATCACCACTTTATTTTATGAATGTAAAATGTCAGAATAATAGTAGAGAGAATGCTTTATTTCAGCTTTTATTTCTTTCATCACATTCCCAGTGGGTCAGAAGTGTACATACACTCAATTAGTATTTGGTAGCATTGCCTTTAAATTTTTTAACTTGGGTCAAACGTTTTAGGTAGCCTTCCACAAGCTTCCCACAATAAGTTGAGTCAATTTTGGGCCATTCCTCCCTCCTGACAGAGCTGGTGTAACTGAGTCAGGTTTGTAGGCCTCCTTGCTCGCACACGATTTTCAGTTCTGCCCACAAATTTTCTATAGCATTGAGGTCAGGGCTTTGTGATGGTCACCTCAATACCTTGATTTTGTTGTCCTTAAGGTATTTTGGAGTCATTGTCCATTTGGAAGACCCATTTGTGACCAAGCTTTAACTTCCTGACTGATGTCTTGAGATGTTGCTTCGATACATCAACTTAATTTTCCATCCTCATGATACCATCTATTTTGTGAAGTGCACCAGTTCCTGCTGCAGCAAAGCATCACCACAACATTATGCTTCACTGTTGGGATGGTGTTCTTTTGCTTGCAAGCCTCCCCCTTTTTTCAAACATAATGGTGGTCATTATGGCCAAACAGTTCTATTTCAGTTTCATCAGACCAGAGGACATTTCTCCAAAAAGTACGATCTTTGTCCCCATGTGCAGTTGCAAACCGTAGTCTGGCTTTTTTTATGGCGGTTTTGGAGCAGTGGCTTCTTCCTTGCTGAGCACCGTTTCAGGTTATGTCGATATACTGACTCAAACTTCTGACCTACTGGAATTGTGATACACTGAATTATAAGTTAAATAATCTGTCTGTAAATAATTGTTGGAAAAATGACTTTGTGTCATGCACAAAGTAGATGTCCTAACTGACTTGCCAAAACTATAGTTTGTTAATAAGAAATGTGGGGAGTTTCGTTCCAGTTCTCTGCTGCCTGTGACTGGAACGAATTGCAAAAATCGCTGAAGTTGGAGACTTTTATCTCCCTCACCAACTTCAAACATCTGCTATCTGAGCAGCTAACCGATCACTGCAGCTGTACATAGTCTATCGGTAAATAGCCCACCCATTTTTACCTACCTCATCCCCATACTGTTTTTATTTATTTACTTCTCTGCTCTTTTGCACACCAATATCTCTACCTGTACATGACCATCTGATAATTTATCACTCCAGTGTTAATCTGCAAAATTGTAATTATTCGCCTACCTCCTCATGCCTTTTGCACACAATGTATATAGACTCTCTTTTTTTCTACTGTGTTATTGACTTGTTAATTGTTTACTCCATGTGTAACTCTGTGTTGTCTGTTCACACTGCTATGCTTTATCTTGGCCAGGTCGCAGTTGCAAATGAGAACTTGTTCTCAACTAGCCTACCTGGTTAAATAAAGGTGAAATAAAAAATAAAATAAAATAAAAATAAGCTTTCTGCAAGTCTAACATGACCATATCTCTATAGTTCCCCTTCTCACTGCCCTGCTTAATTTGGTCAAAAAGGTGGATAAGGCAAGTATCAGTGGAATGAGCTGTTCTAAAGCCAGATTGGAGTCCATAAAGAAGTTTGTGCTCGAGAAGGTATCCATCAAGTTGATTAGAACTAACATCTCTCAACAACTTTGGATAAGGTGCTGAGGAGACACAGGCTTGTAGTTTCCTACATTTGTTTTACTGCTCTTCTTGTGGAGTGGGACCACCCAGGCTGTTTTGAGATCCTTGGGAAATGTACCACTACTAATGGAAAGGTTTACAATATACGTTATAATTTTAGCAGGGACACAAGCACTATCATTTATGAATCTTGCAGGAAGGTTATCCAGCCCAGTTGCTTTGTTTGTGCTCATTAAGCAAAGTAGATTGGAAACTTTGTCCTATGTTACCATGCACAGATCAAACAAATAATTTGTGAAACCTTTGCTATGGTCAAATTTGTTCATGAAGGACTGGCCATAGTGTCCAGAGGAAGTAGGTAACTTCTTAACCAGAGATGAGGCTATAGTGGTAAAAATGTGTTAAAATAACTTGCGACCTTTGCTTGGTCATAACATAAAACATCATCAATATCCAGGCCAATACTACAGGATTTTACCTTATGGGGAGTTATGAGCCAATGCCGTTTAAAATCTCTCTCTCCACTGGCTTCCAGTTGAAGCTCGCATCCGCTACAAGACCATGGTGCTTGCCTACGGAGCTGTGAGGGGAACGGCACCTCAGTACCTCCAGGCTCTGATCAGGCCCTACACCCAAACAAGGGCACTGCGTTCATCCACCTCTGGCCTGCTCGCCTCCCTACCACTGAGGAAGTACAGTTCCCGCGCAGCCCAGTCAAAACTGTTCGCTGCTCTGGCCCCCCAATGGTGGAACAAACTCCCTCACGACGCCAGGACAGCGGAGTCAATCACCACCTTCCGGAGACACCTGAAACCCCACCTCTTTCAGGAATACCTAGGATAGGATAAAGTAATCCTTCTCACACCCCCTTAAAAGATTTAGATGCACTATTGTAAAGTGGCTGTTCCACTGGATGTCTTAAGGTGAACGCACCAATTTGTAAGTCGCTCTGGATAAGAGCGTCTGCTAAATGACTTAAATGTAAATGTAATGTAAAATGTTCCACAGTTTACGAGGCTGATGTAAGTTGTCTATATAATGTTGGAATTTGGCCTTATCCATTTTGTATCTTGCCTGGTTTCTACAGTTAATATAACCATCATAATCTTCCTGTAGATTTGTCCTTCTTGTTCAGAAATCGTTCCTGTAGATAATGTTGAAGGAACGCTAATCTTATTTAATTTGATCCCTGAGAAATTAGGCGAATTGATTGCATCCAAATTGGCCCTTTTTATTTATAGCAGAGGCTCTGCATCTGTCCTCGTGTTCCTGGACCTTAGTGCTCCTTTTGATACCATCGATCACCACATTCTTTTGGAGAGATTGGAAACCCGAATTGGTCAATCGGACAATTTTTGGCCTGGCTTAGATCTTATCTGTCGGAAAGATATCAGTTTGTCTCTGTGAATGGTTTGTCCTCTGACAAATCAACTGTAAATTTCGGTGTTCCTTAAGGTTCCGTTTTAGGACCAGTATTGTTTTCACTATATATTTTACCTCTTGGGGATGTCATTCGAAAACATAATGTTAACTTTCACCGCTATGCGGAAGACACACAGCTGTACATTTCAATGAAACATGGTGAAGCCCCAAAATTGACCTCGCTAGAAGCCTGTGTTTCAGACATAAGGAAGTGGATGGCTGCAAACTTTCTACTTTTAAACTCGGACAAAATAGAGATGCTTGTTCTAGGTCCCGAGAAACAAAGAGATCTTCTGTTGAATCTGACAATTAATCTTAATGGTTGTACAGTCGTCTTAAATAAAACTGTGAAGGACCTCGGTGTTACTCTGGACCCTGATCTCTCTTTTGAAGAACATATCAAGACTTTTTTCCATCTACGTAACATTGCAAAAATCAGAGACTTTATGTCCAAAAATGATGCAGAAAAATTAATCCATGCTTTTGTTACTTCTAGATTAGACTACTGCAATGCCCTACTTTCCGGCTACCCGGATAAAGCACTAAATAAACTTCAGTTAGTGCTAAATATGGCTGCTAGAATCCTGACTAGAACCCAAAAAATTGATCATATTACTCCAGTGCCAGCCTCCCGACACTGGCTTCCTGTTAAAGCAAGGGCTGATATCAAGGTTTTACTGCTAACCTACAAAGCATTACATGGGCTTGCTCCTACCTATCTCTTTTGGTCCTGCCGTACATACCTACACGTACGCTATGGTCACAAGATGCAGGCCTCCTAATTGACCCTAGAATTTCTAAGCAAACAGCTGGAGGCAGGGCTTTCTCCTATAGGGCTCCATTTTTATGGAATGGTCTGCCTACCCATGTGAGAGACGCAGACTCGGTATCAACCTTTAAGTCTTTACTGAAGACTCATCTCTTCGGTGGGTCATATTATTGAGTCTAGTCTGGCCCAGGAGTGTGAAGGTGAACGGAAAGGCTCTGGAGCAACGGACCGCCCTTGCTGTCTCTGCCTGGCCGGTACCCCTCATTCGACTGGGATTCTCTGCCTATAACCCTATTACAGGGGCTGAGTCACTGTCTTACTGGTGCTCTTTCATGCCGTCCCTAGAAGGGGTGCGTCACTTGAGTGGGTTGAGTCACTGATGTGATCTTCCTGTCTAGGTTGGCGCCCCCCCCCCCCCCCCCTTGGGTTGTGCCGTGGCGGAGATCCTTGCGGGCTATACTCGGCCTTGTCTCAGGATGGTAAGTTGGTGGTTAAAGATATCCCTCTAGTGGTGTGGGGGCTGTGCTTTGGCAAAGTGGGGTTATATCCTTCCTGTTTATATCCTTCCTGTCAGGGGGTATCATCGGATGGGGCCACAGTGTCTCCTGACCCCTCCTGTCTCAGCCTCCAGTATTTATGCTGCAGTAGTTTATGTGTCGGGGGGCTAGGGTCAGTTTGTTATATCTGAAGTACTTCTCCTGTCTTATCTGGTGTCCTGTGTGAATTTAAGTATGCTCTCTCTAATTCTCTCTTTTTCTCTTTCTTTCTCTCTCTCGGAGGACCTGAGCCCTAGGACCATGCCTCAGGACTACCTGGCATGATGACTCCTTGCTGTCCCCAGTCCACCTGGCCGTGCTGCTGCTCCAGTTTCAACTGTTCTATCTATGGCTATGGAATCCTGACCTGTTCACCAGACGTGCTACCTGTCCCAGACCTGCTGTTTTCAACTCTCTAGAGACAGCAGGAGTGGTAGAGATACTCTTAATGATTGGCTATGAAAAGCCAACTGACATTTACTCCTGAGGTGCTGACTTGCTGCACCCTCGACAACTACTGTGAATATTATTATTTGACCATGCTGGTCATTTATGAACATTTGAACATCATGGCCATGTTCTTTTATAATCTCCAACCAGCACAGCCAGAAGAGGACTGGCCACCCCTCATAGCCTGGTTCCTCTCTAGGTTTCTTCCTAGGTTTTGGTCCTTCTAGGCAGTTTTTCCTAGCCACCGTGCTTCTACACCTGCATTGCTTGCTGTTTGGAGTTTTAGGCTGGGTTTCTGTACAGCACTTTGAGATATCAGCTGATGTACGAAGGGCTATATAAATCCATTTAATTTGATTTGATTTGTCAAATTCAATAAACTTTAAAATTACCAAAACCGAATTGAACACTAGCTAATAATCACTAGACAGTCAGGGAGCATCGAAAATTCAAAAAAAACGTTGGATAGAGGACTCTTTTTGAGAAAGAAAGAAGGAAGGAAATAACACATTTTCAGTTTGGCCTTCCGGACGGACCTCTTGAAGACCAAATGCGGCCATCGGGGCAAAATTAGTTCAACACCAATGATTTTTAGAATTCACATAATATTCAATAAATATAGTACCCGCCATCCAATTTGGACCAAACGTCTTCCTACCAATGAGTATGACATGAGGAAGGCAATAAAATGGTAAAAAGCCACCCACAGAATCCAACACGAATCCCATCACAACAACCAGTACACAGTATCAGTTCTTTATGTCTGACAAGTAATATGGATCTGCGGCTTGCACTATTGCTTCTTCATCCTATGTAATGTATTCCCTGTGAAGCTGGTGATGTTTTTTCACCCCTGTTCAGATAAATTTGCCATTTAAATGACTTGCATTTTTTAATTTTATTATTATTATTAAGTGTGAAAGTGCCAGGTTTTGCCCACTAGACGCTGCTGCCTTTTATACATTTTGCTAGTCTCTTGTGTTAATTCAATGGAATACAACATCTTCTTTGCAACTTCAGGTAGAAAACACAAGGACACACACAATCTATTTTCATCATGAGCAAAAGCTATTGGTTTTCTACCCAAAGTTGCAAAGACAATGTTGTGATCCATTTAATGAACACAAGAAACCAGCTAAATGGATAAAGGGTGTGGCAGTTGCAGGAACAGCAGCATATAGCGGGCAAAATCGGTTACTTTCACACTCATTTATGGTAAATAATGAAATCGACTTCAATAGCACATTTTTCTGAACTGGGGGAAAAAAATACATGACCAGATTCACAGGGAAGACATTACATAGGGTAAAGAAGCAATAGCCTACTCCAAGCCTCAGCTCCATACTTCTTGTTAGACATAGAGAACTGATACTGTCTACTGGCTGTTGGATTGGGATTGTTGTGGGGGGTCCTTTTGATCATTTTAGTGGATCCTCATCTTACTCATTGTTAGGAAGAATTATGGTCCAAATCGGATGTCAAGTACTATATTTATTGAAGATTATATGAATCCTATAAAATAAAAAGAGACAATTTGGATGCAATCAATTAGCTTAATTTCTCAGAGATGAAATGACACTTAAATCAAATAATCGTATCTATATTGAACTACTGAAACAATTTCAGCATGGTGGGTGTTGAAATCCTCTTGTGCTTTTAAGGTAAAATGACTCACATTCAAATGGCGGGCAAGGTCTTCAAAACAAATGGAATGAAGAGAAACTGAAAAAGTCACAACCTGACTGCTTTGAAATGATATAATGACATTCTAGGCAGTTTGTACTTGGTAACACACACACACACACACACACACACACACACACACACACACACACACAGACAGATGAGGATGGTGGCGTTGGGAGAAGGAATGAATGAGTTGGAGTTGGAATAATCATCCATCAGGAAATAATCAGGGTTAGCAATTAACATTGAGAGAGAGAGAGAGAGAGACTCACGCTCTATCTATCCCCACAGATAACAGCTATGCACTCTCTTCAACAAACCACAGATAGGCCTACATTTTGCATTTGCGTGCACAATTATTTTCTTTTTTCCCCCCCTCTGTCATGGCCTTTCCTTAGAGAGCCTTTTAATGTCTCTATTTGATTTGGTCAGGGTGTGATTTGGGGTGGGCATTCTATGTTTTGTTATCTATGATTTTGTATTTCTATGTTTTGGCCGGGTATGGTTCTCAATCAGGGACAGCTGTCTATTGTTGTCTCTGATTGAGAACCATACTTAGGTAGCCCTATCCCACCCTGTCTAGGTGGGAAGTTGTCTTTGTTCATGGCACATAGCATAGCTTCACGGTTTGTTTTGTAGTGTTTATTGTTTTGTTCGGCGTCTTTTCGAAATAAAATAATATGTGGTCCTCTTGCTTCAACAGCCGTGACACCCTCATACCCCCCCCATTAGCGTTGTCAATGTATTGCCCTGGCGACATCTGCAGTCCTCATGCATCCTTGCAGCATATCTAAGGCACGTTCACGCAGATGAGCAGGGACCCTAGGCATCTTTCTTTTGGTGTTTTTCAGAGTCAGTAGAAAGGCCTCTTTAGTGTCCAAAGTTTTCATAACTATGACCTTAATTGCCTACCGTCTGTAAGCTGTTAGTGTCTTAATGAACATGCACCTGTGGAACCTTCATTAATTGTTTATGGTTCATTGAACAAGCATGGGAAACAGTGTTTAAACCCTTTAGAATGAAGATCTGTGAAGTTATTTGGATTTTTACGAATTATCTTTAAAAGACAGCGTCCTGAAAAAGGTCTGTTTCTTTTTTGGCTGAGTTTAGTAATTATTCTGGTAATGATTTTGTTACAGTCCAGCATTGACACCAATTCCTTCAAGTAAGCGTGGTTCTGTCTGAAGAGCATTGATTAGGCCATTAGTCAGAACCCCCTGCCATAGATCATCCACAGACAGATTACAGAACCTAAAATCAGCCAACCTAACAAACACATCCACTAAAACACACACACATGGCACTGGAGGCTCAATGAGTGACAGTGGCTCTTTCCAACTCGGGGTGACAGGCAGTCGAGCTTGAAATTAAAGCCCCTACCGTTAACCAGAGGACAGGGCCTTACATACGTATGTGTGTGTGTGTGTGTGTGTTACAGGGGATATGGTGGCCATCAGGGGTAGCAGACAGTTCTCCAGAAGACACTGACAGGTTGTCTCAGGAGCTTCTTACTACTGGCCTTATCTGTGAGACCATTATTTAAAGCCGTCAAAAATTAAATCCACACTGAAAGTGCTTGAAGAACAAGTGGCTGTAGATAAAGTTGCACTCAACCACTCAAACAGGGTTAGGCTCGATATTTTTGTCATACCCATGATTTGATGATTGGCATGCCTATCTGATCCTAGATCTGTGGTTAAGGGGACAACTTCTACCTCTAGTGCTGAGGAACAGTGCTCTGCTGCTCCCTGGTGGGGGCTGGATGCTGTACAGTCCAGGTTAGGTCGTGGCTAATCTCGTTCCCAGACATTTCCACCCAAATGGGCGAATAGGTCTGGTGGACCAACGCATCAAACTGGCCAATACAGAAAGATAGGGATAAACTCCCTATGCATAGGCATTGGCTTAAAAATCAGCTTCCCCCTAACCCTCCCAAGTATGTGTCTTCTGCGCACCACAAGTTTCTGCCTCCATTTGGAGCTCGCCTCGCTGTCGTGTGATTCGCTAAAATTAAAGACAAATAATTTACTCAGCAAGGTCACTGAAATACAATTCTATGGTCCAACTAAGGCCACTTTTTAATTGTTGATGTTCCAGAGATTTTGTGCGCAATAGCCTGGGGACGAGGTTAGGTTGCAGCACTAGCTCTCACAGAAGACCAGCCGTGTTCAGATTAGTTAAGGACTGCAGGAACTCACACAGCACATGCAGTACATATTCTACAAGCAAGAATGCCACATGCATACACACTAGGGTGTACACCTTCCCTTTCAATGACAATTTGATACACATCTAGATATATTGGCTCCAATATGATACATCAATGATACGTTTTAGTTCAAAGCGAGTCGGTCGATTTGGTTTCATTAGACGAACGAAACGATACGGTCGATTTGGTTTCATTAAAGGAACCAAATAATGCGGTCGATTTGGTTTCATTAAAGGAACGAAACGATGCGGTCGATTTGGTTTCATTAGAGGAACGAAACGATGAGATTTGGTTCGATATGATGCGGTTCGATGCACTAACATCCATTTTCCATTCAACATTGTATTCTGCTGCTGATGGAGCTCTGAACTGGATGTGTGTGTGTGTGTGTGTGTGTGTTTGTCAATGATGTATATGTCTATTGTGAATGTAGGCACCTGGGCCTGTATCCATAAATAGCCTGCATCTTAGAATAGGAGTACATGTGGGGATACCACCCACACATCACACACAAATACTTGCCCATAAATCATCAGGGAAGCTCAGACCAGTGTGGTAAGTGAACAGAAATAGAATTCATAGATATCCTCTCAGACCAAATTACTAGGCTAATTCTGTCACCTGAAGAAAATGAAGTGCAGTGGTATTATGGATAACACAAAGTACTGTTTGGTTGAGAGCATCAGATTGAGCCTCCGTCAATTCCCTGACTCTCACAGAGTTAATGGTTTTATGTCACCACCTGTTGGCAATGACAGGAACAGTAGGCAGGTCTTATGATGAGGACACAGAGAAGATGGCTTCTCTGAACTGGCATGATTTTCTCTGTGTTGGTACAGAAAGCTTGGCAAGAAGGCTAGCTTGGCACAGAGGGTTGTTTTGACTCTCTGTGACTCTCTCTCTCTCTCTCTCTCTTTCAGCCTGCTGTATGAAGGAGAGAGCAGCCAACTTCTGTCTCTACCGAATGTAGGCCTAGCCAAAGTAAACCTAAATACACTAGTTACTAACCCAACACCACCAGTGTTGTTTCTAATTGGAAGCAAATTAAGCATAGTGGGCAGAACAAGCAAGGAGGTGGGCAGAGCCAAGCATGAGCTCGTAAGATCCTAGTGGAACATTTTAACATGATTTTGCATATTTCCATTAGGGAATGCCTTCTCTGTGAAGTGCACTTGTGTAATAACTCGATTCACTCTTGCACTCCTTCTAAACAATCAAATTCTTTGAAACTTTTAGAAAGGGTCAAGTCTACAAAACCTAGTGCACTCTGTCCGTAACAGATTCTAGTTTTGGGAACATAACTGTATTGAGATCTAATGTTTCATCGAAGAGGAGGTAAGCAGAATGTCGGACAAGTTTCATCTAGCTCCGTCTTCTTCCTCTTCCCGCCACTTGGCTTGGTGATAATGGTGATAGATGCATCCATTTAGAATGTATTATCTGTGGCAAACCGGTGGGAGCCAGATCCAATGGAACTGGATATTAGCCTCACACAACACCTTGTCGGATGTCCTGCAGGTAGACTTGTTTCTGCAACAACTCTCAAAATTTGGGAAACATTGTTCCAAATAGAGAGTGCCCCTGTTATGAACATGACATGCCATGCTGGATTGGCAGGTAGCCTAGTGGTTTTGAGCGTTGGGCCAGTAACTGAATGGTTGCTGGTTCAAATCCCAGAGCAGACTAGGTGAAAAGTCTATTGATGCCCGTTTGCGCACGGCTGTTAACCCTAATTGCTACGGTAAGTCGCTCTGAATAAGAGCTTCATCTAAATGATTCAAACGCAAAATTTAGACATACCCCGAGAAACACGTGCCAGTCCCAGCACAAGGGAGTAGGCTAGTTTAATGAGATAAAGGCCAGCATTCTTTTTTTTAGCTATCACACTCTGACCATTATTTGCGTTGTTTGTTTCTATGTTTTGTTTGGTCAGGGTGTGATATGAGTGGGCATTCTGTGTTGCATGTCTAGTTAGTCTGTTTCTATGTGTTTTGGCCTGATATGGTTCTCAAGCAGTGGCAGGTGTTTGTCGTTGTCTCTGATTGGGAACCATATTTAGGTAGCCTGTTTTGTATTGTGGTTCGTGGGTTATTGTCTATGTGAAGTTGCATGTTTGCACTCAGTATTTATAGCGGTCATGGTCGTTTTGTTTGTTTGTTTGTTTGTTTGTTTGTTTGTTTGTTTGTTTGTTTGTTTGTTTGTTTGTAACAGGTCTGTTACACATCGCTCTGGGTGCATAGGAACACACAGCCTAGCCCTCCTCTCCCTGTTTCACAGCAGTTATCCTTGTCACTGTGGTCAGTGGAGGTAAAGGACACAGATTTGGGGAACAGAGAATGACAGAAGTTGATTGAAGGAATAGGAGTGGTCATAGCTGTGGGAGTAGGGTTGCTAAGGGTGCTGAAGCACCCCCTGAATAATCTGAATACATTTGTTTTACCATTTCCTACATTGCAGAACAATAGTGAAGACTTCACAACTATGAAATAAACACATATGGAAACATATAATAACCAGAACAAAGTGTTAACCAAATCTAAATCCATTTTAAATGTGAGATTCTTCACCCTTTGCCTTGATGACAGCTTTGCATGCTCTGGGCACTCTCTCAACCAGCTTCATGAGGTAGTAACCTGGAATGCATTTAAATTGTGCCTTGTTAAAAGTTCATTTGTGGAATTTATTTCCTTCTTAATGTGTTTGAGTCCATCAGTTGTGTTGTGACAATGTAGGGGGGTATACAGAAGATAGGCCTATTTGGTATAAGACCAAGTCCATATTATGGCAATACCAGCTCAAATAAGCAAAGAGAAACAACAGTCCATCATTACTTTTGACTGACCTTCGTGTATTATCCGGAACATTTCAAGAACTTTGAAGGTTTCTTCAAGTGCAGATGCAAAAACCATCAAGAGCTATGATGACACTGGCTCTCATGAGGACCGCCACAGGAAAGGAAGACCCAGAGTTACGTTTAATAGAGAGGATAAGTTCATTAGAGTTACCAGCCTCAGAAATTGCAACCCAGACAAATGTGTCAAAGAGTAAGAGACACATCTCAACATCAACTGTTCAGAGGAGACCGCATGAATCAGGCCTTCATGGTCAAACTGCTGAAAAGAAACCACTAACAGACACCAATAAGAAGATACTTGCTTGGGCCAAGCAATGGACATTAGACCAGTGGAAATCTGTCGTTTGGTCTGATGAGTCCAAATCAGAATGGCCGATTAATTAGGACAGATTTCTAGTTTTCATAACAAATCGGTAATTGGCATTTTTGGACACCGATCATGACCGATTACATTGCACTCGATGAGGAGACTGCGTGGCAGGCTGACTACCTGTTATGCGAGTGCAGCAAGGAGCCAAGGTAAGGTGCTAGCTAGCATTAAACGTATCTTATAAAAAACAATCAATCTTAACATAATCACTAGTTAACTACAAATGGTTGATTATATTACTAGTTAATATAGCTTGTCCTGTGTGGCATATAATCGATGCGGTGCCCGTTAAATGTATAATTGAATCATAGCCTACTTCGCAAAACGGGTAATTTAACAAGTGCATTCGCAAAAAAAGCACTGTCGTTGCACCAGTGTGTACCTAACCATAAACATCAACGCCTTTCTTAAAATCAATACACAAGTATATATTTTTAAACCTGCATATTTAGTTAATATTGCCTGCTAACATGAATTTCTTTTAACTAGGGAAATTATGTCACTTATCTTGCGTTCTGTGCAACAGAGTCAGGGTATAGGCAGCAGTTTGGGCCGCCTGGCTTGTTGCAAACTGTGTGAAGACTATTAATTCCTAACAAAGACAGCCAACTTTGCCAAACGGGGGATGATTTAACAAAAGCGCATTTGCGGAAAGAAGCACAATCATTGCACGAATGTACAGTGGGGTAAAAAAGTATTTAGTCAGCCACCAATTGTGCAAGTTCTCCCACTTAAAAATATGAGAGAGGCCTGTAATTTTCATCATAGGTAAACTATGACAGACAAAATGAGAATTTAAAAAATCCAGAAAATCACATTGTAGGATTTTTTATGAATTTATTTGCAAATTATGGTGGAAAATAAGTATTTGGTCATCTACAAACAAGCAAGATTTCTGGCTCTCACAGACCTGTAACTTCCTCTTTTAGAGGCTCCTCTGTCCTCCACTCGTTACCTTTATTAATGGCACCTGTTTGAACTTGTTATCAGTATAAAAGACACTTGTCCATAACCTCAAACAGTCACACTCCAAAGTCCACTATGGCCAAGACCAAAGAGCTGTCAAAGGACACCAGAAACAAAAACTGCACCAGGCTGGGAAGACTGAATCTGCAATATGTAAGCAGCTTGGTTTGAAGAAATCAACTGTGGGAGCAATTATTAGGAAATGGAAGACATACAAGACCACTGATAATATCCCTCGATCTGGGGCTCCACGCAAGATCTCACCCCGTGGGGTCAAAATGATCACAAGAACGGTGAGCAAAAATCCCAGAACCACACGGGGGGACCTAGTGAATGACCTGCAGAGAGCTGGGACCAAAGTAACAAAGCCTACCATCAGTAACACACTCCGCCGCCAGGGACTCAAATCCTGCAGTGCCAGACGTGTCCCCCTGCTTAAGCCAGTACATGTCCAGGCCTGTCTGAAGTTTGCTAGAGAGCATTTGGATGATCCAGAAGAAGATTGGGAGAATGTCATTTGGTCAGATGAAACCAGAATAGAACTTTTGGTAAAAACTCAACTAGTCGTGTTTGGAGGACAAAGAATGCTGAGTTGCATCCAAAGTACACCATACCTACTGTGAAGCATGGGGGTGGAAACATCATGCTTTGGGGCTGTTTTTCTGCAAAGGGACCAGGAAGACTGATCCGTGTAAAGGAAATAATGAATGGGGCCATGTATGGTGAGATTTTGAGTGAAAACCTCCTTCCATCAGCAAGGGCATTGAATATGAAACGTGGCTTGGTCTTTCAGCATGACAATGATCCCAAACACACCGCCCGGGCAATGAAGGAGTGGCTTCGTAAGAAGCATTTCAAGGTCCAGGAGTGGCCTAGCCAGTCTCCAGATCTCAACCCAATAGAAAATCTTTGGAGGGAGTTGAAAGTCCGTGTTGCCCAGCAACAGCCCCAAAACATCACTGCTCTAGAGGAGATCTGCATGGAGGAATAGGCCAAAATACCAGCAACAGTGTGTGAAAAGACTTACAGAAAACGTTTGACCTCTGTCATTGCCAACAAAGGGTATATAACAAAGTATTGAGATAAACTTCTGTTATTGACCAAATACTTATTTTCCACCATAATTTGCAAATAAATTCATTAAAATCCTACAATGTGATAATAAGCAGCACCCCCCCCCCATCCAACTCAGAATTCCAAGTCGGAAACTCTGGCATCTTTCTAGATCTCTGACGTTCCAACATGAAGATCACTGACATCATGATTTTACATCTGTTTTTTTTCCCAGAGTTCCAATTTTTTTTTAAATCACCATCAGAGCTATGTCAACTTGTCACTCACATCTCAAATGCCTATGACAGACCAGAGAAACTCTTCAGGGAAATAGGGAAACGTCATGCTGTTGACTGATCATTGCTCACATAGATAAAAATACTTATTTGGTGTGCCGACCTAGTCCAAAGACCGGCAGATTGCGATATTGAGTAGTTTCCATCTTACCGTTCAAATCATTGTACGCAGCCGGCAATACACTCGCATCCCCTGTGGACCAGTTCGTACCTAAAATTCTCCCTTCAGGCTGCAAAGGTGTTGAGTTCCTCCTTACCTAGATTTAATGGCGTGAAGGCGAAAAAAACTGGGAAAATATCCATACTTTCTATATGAAACGTTATTGTCCACTACCATGCTAAAGTGGTTAATGACTAGGAATGCTAGTCCCAGATGGTGCGTATCGCTTTCAGCCAATCAGGTTACGGCAGTCTTGTTTAACACAACATCAGGAAGTATCATTATCCACTAGCATCACAGATAGAACAATGAGACTGGTATTTCACCGGATGTATAAATGTGAAGCATCTGCTTGGCGTTTCCACTCACTACCAAATATGGTAGCGAGAGGAAGCCCAGTGGCTGGCAGTGGGAGAAGATGGAATGAGGTGGATTTTGGTTGACATTCTGCAAATGTTCTCATTTTATCTCAATACAGTTATGTTCCTAAAAGTAGAATCTGTAATGAACAGATTAAACTCTACAAAACGTAGTGCAATCTTTGCCAAAATTGTACTTTAAAAAACAAATGTTGTTGTTTAGGAGTGCAAAGGCAAATTTAGTTTTTGCACACACACTCTTCAGAGTAAGCGTTCCCTAACGGAAATATATCGATGTCTGCTAGAACAGGCTAATAGGATCTTGCTAGCTCGTGCTTGGCTCTGCCCACCTCCTTGCTTGTTCTGCCCACTATGACTAATTTGTTCCCATTGGAAACTACAGGCTGTGGTCTATCTTGGTTTAGTTATCAAAATCTTTACTAGCATCATGGTGGAAGATGGTGTTTCATAAAGAAAGTACTCATATTTTCAATGTTTATTTCCGCCATTAGAGGAAATCAACACCTTGCAGCCTGAATGGAGACGGTTTTAGGTACAAACCGATCCATGGGGATACCAGTTATTTGCCAGCTGCATACGATACCTTTGGAAGGTAGATGAAACCATCAATACCAGCTCAATATCGCCATCTGCCGGCCTTTGAGCTAGTGTCGAACATGCATTTGCAGCTAATAGTGAAATTAAAACTGACTGGCCATAAAGGAGAGGTAATGTCACGTTCAAAACAACTGAAAACTCTGAAGAATATGAGATCAAATCATGACGTCAGTGATTTTCAGATCGGAGCGCTAGAAAGAGGCCAGAGTTCCCGAGTTGGATGACCGTTCAAAACGATTTTTCCCAGTTGGAGTTAGTTTTTCCCGAGTTGTTTAAGTAAGAATGTATCACTAAAACATGCTGAATGAAAAAAAAATGGTGAGAGAGTGAGAGCCTCAAATATCACACTAATTTGCCCAAATGCATGGATACATGAATTTCAGCAAAGTTGGTTCCTGTTTCAGTCATGTCTTTGGTTACGTTAGCGTGGGCCATACAAAAACACCCTAATGATTGGTTGATAATATAGCCCCCTACAAAGCAGGCAATGGCTAGAGGATAAAATTGGTGATGAGCAACTGCAGAAACTTGCAGTCGACTGCAGTCAAAACTTCATGACCCTTGATCACATAATTCATGTAAAGTATATGCAGACTACATAAGTCTGACATTTTTATCCCCATAATGCAACACATTTTGAAGGCTTGACAAAAGTGATCCGCCCATTTTTCTTTACTGAACTTTCTCTTTAGTTGGTATATTTGGTTGAGTTGGGGATCTGAATCCAACATATATATTTGTTAACTTGACGACAAGTTAATAAGGATCCGCCCCTTTTTTTCAATTTTCGCATAAAATGTCAAATCTAACTGCCTGTAGCTCCGGACCTGAAGCAAGGATATGCATATTCTTGATACCATTTGAAAGGGAACACTTTGAAGTTTGTGGAAATGTTCAATTAATGTTGGCGAATATAACACATTAGATCTGGTAAAAGATAATACAAAGAAAAACGTGCATATTTTTATTTTTTACCATCAGCTTTGAAATGCAAGAGAAAGGCCATAATGTATTATTCCAGCCCAGGCACAATTTATATTTTGGCCACTAGACGGCAGCATTGTGTGTGCAAAGTTTTAGGCTGATCCAATGAACCACTGCATATCTGTTCAAGACTGCCCAAAGACTGCCTAAACATGGCTAATTGGTTTATTAATACATTTTCAAGTTCATAATTGTGTACTCTCCTCAAACAATCGCATGTTATTATTTTACTGTAATAGCTATAGTAAATTGGACAGTGCAGTTAGATTAACAAGAATTTAAGCTTTCTGCCCATATCAGATATGTCTGTGTCTGTAACGGCTTTCCTCTTCCTCTTCTGAGGAGGAGTAGCAAGGATCGGACCAATACGCAGCGTGGTAAGTGTTCATCTTGGTTTTTAATAGAATAATGAACACTGAACAAAACAATAAACGACAACGTGAAAAAACAAAACCGAAACAGTTCCGTGTGGAACAAAACACTGACACGGAAAATAATCACCCACAACTCAAAGGTGAAAACAGGCTACCTAAGTATGGTTCTCAATCAGGGACAACGATTGACAGCTGCCTCTGATGGAGAATCATACCAGGCCAAACACAGAAATCCCAAATTATAGAAAAAAGAACATAGACAACCCACCCAACTCACGCCCTGACCATACTAAAACAAAGACATAACAAAAGAACTAAGGTCAGAATGTGACAGTGTGCTGGGAAATGTTCATGTTACTTACAACCTCATGCTAATCACATTCACCTATGTTAGCTTAACCGTCCCATGAGGGGGACACCGATCCTGTGGAGGTAAACCCCAAAGGGTAGCTCTAGATACATCAATTCTCCAATAGGTGCTGTCCAGCCTATAGATTATTTTCTGACAGTGGATATAACGTTGAAGAGCTGAAGTTGTTTTAAAGGTACAAAGCCAACATCTTTTTACAAAGTTTGTCTATGTTGAACTCTGGTTACCATGATTACAATCCTGTGGTTGAAATTTAACCCTCAAAATAACGTTGATGACTATTTTTCAAATCCAATGTATTTGACTGTACGTTTGTTTATTCCATGTGTAACTCTGTGTTGTTTGTGTCGCACTGCTTTGCTTTATCTTGGCCAGGTCGCAGTTGTAAATGAGAACGTGTTAACACCTGGCCTACCTGGTTAAATAAAGGTGAAATAAATAAATAAATAAAAATGTGGTTTGTGATGTTTTCAACTCTCAACTATACAAGTAATTTCTTAGTCTCCCCACTAGGTGTCTCTCTTTACCAATACACTATTACCCTAATTTCAAAAGTTTCCACATGACGTGTTAATGGAAAAATCAGTTTCTATCTATTTTCTACTGCAGTCTCAAAACATATACTGTAGCCTCCTTTTCTAATTACAAATGTATATACATCCCACCACAATTTGAGATATTTCCTGGTATTCAATAATCTTCGGTTTTACATGTATAATTGATTACTGAAGATTGTGCCTCGTGAGCTTTAGTACAACAATATTGCAATATCACAACCCAAAACATATTTTTTTTGTATTTTGTCTTTGTTAAACAATAGCCTCAAAATATGTCAAATCATGTCAATTATGGACTGTCATCGCTTGAATCCATGATTTTGAGAGTGTTTACGTGTCCTGTCTGTCTCTCTGATATTTGAGACCATCTGTCAAAGAAAAGTTTTGCAGGAATGATCAAGTAGGGAGGTAAAGGTGGTCCAACCATAGGGGTTCGTCGTCCAACTCAGCTGACTCCGTGGCTGTGAAGATGAGTCACGATGACTGCTCATGGAAAGGTGAGATTCATTATACTCAACCAAGTAGCAGTAAAAAAAAACTATATGACATGTAAGCCTATCCTATTTTACATGGTTGATGAATATTTTAATCTACATGCTAAATAATGTGTCAGAGGCACTCAAATCTGCTTCCATACGTGGCCAATATGTTCCAATGAAAACAATACTGAATAAAAATATGAATGCAACATGATTTTACTGAGTTACAGTTCATATAAGGAAATCAGTCAATTGAAAAAAAAAATGTATTGGGCCTAATCTATGGATTTCAAATGACTTGGAATACAGATATGCATCTGTTGGTCACAGATACCTTTAAAAAAAATGGGCCTCAGGAATTTTTTACGGTATCTCTGTGCATTCAAATTGCCATCAATAAAATGCAATTATGTTCATTCAGCTTATGCCTGCCCATACGATAATCCCACTGCCACAATGGGGCACTCTGTTCAGATCGTTGACATCAGCAAACCGCTCACCTACATAACACCATATACATGGTCTGTGGTTGTGAGGCTGGTTGGATGTACTGCCAAATTCTCTAAAACAACGTTGGAGGCTGCTTATGGTAGAGAAATTAACATTAAATTCTCTGGCAACAGCTCTGGTGGACTTTCCTGCAGTCAGCATGTCAATTGCATGCTCCCACAAAAGTTGAGACATCTGTGGCATTGTGTTGTGTGACAAAAATGCAGTGGCCTTTTATTGCCTCCAGCACAAATCAAATCAAAGTTTATTTGTTACATGCGCCAGTGACCTTACAGTGAAATGCTTACTTACAGGCTCTAACCAATAGTGCAAAAAAGGTGTTAGGTGAACAATAGGTAAGTAAAGAAATAAAACAACAATAAAAAGACAGGCTATATACAGTAGCGAGGCTATAAAAAGTAGCGAGGCTACATACAGACACCGGTTAGTCAGGCTGATTGAGGTAGTATGTACATGTAGATATGGTTGCAGATAGCCCGGTTAACCAATGTGCGGGAGCACTGGTTGGTCGGCCCAATTGAGGTAGTATGTACATGAATGTATTGTTAAAGTGACTATGCGTATATGATAAACAGAGAATAGCAGCAGCGTAAAAGAGGGTTTGGGGGGGGGGGGGACACACAATGCAAATCGTCCGGGTAGCTATTTGATTAGCTCTTCATGAGTCTTATGGCTTGGGAGTAAAAACTGTTGAGAAGCCTTTTTGTCCTAGACTTGGCACTCCGGTACCGCTTGCCATGCGGTAGTAGAGAGAACAGTCTATGTATGACTGGGGTGGCTGGGGTCTTTGACCATTTTTAGGGCCTTCCTCTGACACCGCCTGGTGTAGAGGTCCTGGATGGCAGGCAGCTTAGCCCCAGGGATGTACTGGGACTTACGCACTACCCTCTGTAGTGCCTTGCGGTCAGAGGCCGAGCAATTGCCATACCAGGCAGTGATGCAACCAATGCTCTTTATGTTGCCGCTGTAGAACCTTTTGAGGATCTCAGGACTCATGCCAAATCTTTTTAGTTTCCTGAGGGGGAATAGGATTTGTCGTGCCCTCTTCACGACTGTCTTGGTGTGCACCTGTGTAACGATCATGCTGTTTAATAAGCTTCTTGATATACCAAACCTGTCAGGTCGATGGATTATCTTGGCAAAGGTTTGATGCTCACTAACAGGGATGTAAACAAATTTGTGCACAACATTTTTTCAAAATAAGCGTTTTGTGAATATGGGAAATTTCTAGGATATTTTATTTCAGCTCATGAAACATGTGATCAACACTTTACATGTTGTGTTTATTTTTTGGTTGAGTGTAATTTAATTACTAGTTGAACTACATTAATAACTCCAACATTACACATCCTTCAGTGATTAGCATAACAGTTTACAGTATCGTCATCACAATGACATAAGATAGATTTCTTAAAACAGATCAATATCTTTGGTTTTGTACTGTTGATTTTATCACACGCGCTGGGGTGCACAGGACGTAGAATGCAGAGTTAATTTTCGAACTCTCTACCCACTGGGCACATGTCATCATTTCAATGTTGAAATTTGGGTAATAATTGGTTGAGACTTTAATCAATGAGATGTATTTATTCACCCACTCAAAAATAATTCCCAATGTGTTATCACTATGCTTCAACCATCTAAAAGCACAACCAGTTTACAATGGAAAATTATGTTTGATTTATGTTTCATCTAAATGTGATAGAACTGCACTTTCAACTATTTTAAAAACACAACAAGGCTCAAATGAGAATACAACATCAGATACACTTTTGGAAAAAGTACAAATCACCCAGTAAAATCAACGTGAGTAAAAGTCTAAAAGTATTTGGTTTAAAATATATTTAAGAATCAAAAGTAAATGTAATTACTCAAATATACTTAAGTATCAAAAGTATAAATTATCTCAAATTCCTTATATTAAGCAAACCAGACGGCACCATTGTGTATGTGTATATATATATATATATAAAATAAATATTTTTTTAATGGATAGCCAGAGGCACACTCCAACATTCAGGCATAATTTACAAACGAAGCATGTGTGATTAGTGAGTCAGCCAGATCAGAGGCAGTAGTGATGACCAGGGATGTTCTGTTGATAAGTGCGTGAATTGGACCATTTTCCTGTCCTGCTAAGCATTCATAATGTAACAAGTACTAATCTATGTAAAAAAATATATTAAAACTGCATGCATAATCAGAAGGATAGCTAAATATTTAACAGGGGGAAAAAATCGGCAAATAACACAAGCATTAATTGAGAGTCAGGTGAACTACTGTTCGGTGGTCTGGGGAAATGCATCATCAAGTGAAGTTAGGAGGCTGCAGAATGCACAGAATAAAGCAGCAAGGATTGTTTTAAGGTGGAGATATGGTTCTTCTGTTGCAGTCATGCACAGTGTTCTTGGTTGATCATCAATCGACAAGATAATTGAAAAAAACATGCTTATTTTATTTGATAATATACATCATTTAAAACGGCCAAGTTCTATTCACAACGGTATTCAGTTGGTAAGAGACAGACATTCCGTAAATACTAGGAATAAATTGTCCACCATCTATGTCCACTATCTAGTTATCCAGACAGAAAAGAGAAATAGGCAAAAGAACATTTCGATTTAGAGCAATAAAGATCTGTAATAAATTAACTGAGAAAACCAGACACCTTTCAATATATAAATGTAAACATTATTTTAAAACAATTTAAATATAGTATATAGAAATGTTGTGGGACTATAGTAGATGAAGAATCAATATTTTTATATTGAGTATTTATTGGGTCATTATACTAGTATATTATGTATGTTTGTAATAGTGTGTTATATGTGAAAGTGTGTTTGTATTATAAATTGTATTTGAATGTTTAAGGACTCTTGGAAGATTAGTCCAAATGGGGACTAAAAGAGATCCAAATCAAATCAAATCTCGACAAACAGAAAAAAAACATCTCCTCCCTACTATAGGCTTACCCAGTGTCGAAGGCTTGGCAATCTACGAATGTCATTAACCTCTTCAACCTATGGGGGCGCTATTTCATTATTGGATAAAAAACGTGCCCGTTTTAAGCGCAATATTTTGTCACAAAAAGATGCTCGACTATGCATATAATTGACAGCTTTGGAAAGAAAACACTCTGACGTTTCCAAAACTGCAAAGATATTATCTGTGCGTGCCCCAGAACTGATGCCACAGGCGAAACCAAGATGAAACTTCAAACAGGAAATGAGCAGGATTTTTGACGCTCTGTTTTTCATTGTCTCCTTATATGGCTGTGAAAGCGCCACGAATCAGCCTGCCCTTTCTACCGTTTCTCCAAGTTGTCTGCAGCATTGTGACGTATTTGTAGGCATATCATTGGAAGATTGGCCATAAGAGACTACATTTACCACGTGTCTGCCCGGTGTCCTTTGTTGAAATTGTTGCGTAATCTCCAAGCTGCTCGCATTCATCCATGTGATTGAGACAGAGAGGAGACTTCCAGGAATGATATATCTTGAAGAGATATGTGAAAAACACCTTGAGGATTGATTCTAAACAACGTTTACCATGTTTCAGTCGATATTATGGAGTTAATGTGGAAGAAAGTTTGGCGTTTGGATGAATTAATTTTCGTTTTTTTTTTGGTAGCCAAACATGACGCAGAAAACGGACCGATTTCTCCTGCACAAATAATCTTTCAGGAAAAACTGAACATCTGTTTTTTGTGAAAATGTTGCCTGCTGAATGCTAACGCTAAATGCTAACGCTAAATGCTAATGCTAAATGCTAACGCTAAATGCTAACGCTAGCTATCAATACTGTTACACAAATGCTTGTTTTGCTATGGTTGAGAAGCATATTTTTGAAAATCTGAGATGACAGTGTTGTTAACAAAAGGCTAAGCTTGAGAGCTAGCATATTGATTTCATTTCATTTGCGATTTTCATGAATAGTTAACGTTGTGTTATGCTAATGAGCTTGCTGATAGATTTACACAATCCTGGATACATTTTTTTTTCTTAGCTAAACGTGACGCACAAAATGGAGCGATTTCTCCTAAACAAATAATCTTTCAGGAAAAACTGAACATTTGTTATCTAACTGAGTCTCCTCATTGAAAACATCAGAAGTTCTTCAAAGGTAAATGATTTTATTTGAATGGTTTTCTGGTTTTTGTGAAAATGTTGCATGCTGAATGCTAACGCTAAATGCTATGCTAACTATCAATGCTGTTACACAAATGCTTGTTTTGCTATGGTTGAGAAGCATATTTTTGAAAATCTGAGATGACAGTGTTGTTAACAAAAGGCTAAGCTTGAGAGCTAGCATATTTATTTCATTTCATTTGCGATTTTCATGAATAGTTAACGTTGCGTTATGGTAATAGACTTGAGGCTGTAGTCACGATCCCGGATCCGGGATGGCTCGACGCAAGAAGTTAAACTTGTATGTTTATTTCTTACAGAGGTCTCTTTCCATTCATCATTTGGCCGCTGCGCAGTTTGGATTGACTGATTTTATTTGTCATTTAAAGAAATACATACATTACATAAAGATACACAAAGAATTTCCTTTTCGGCACATTTGAGAAATTTTACGGACATCCGTATACATTCAGATCCGTCCTGACACAACCAGCTCCATCAATAAACAAGTGATGTTGGCCAAATGAGCCACATTTATGTTCCCTTAAAAACAGCTAAAACAAATTACAAAAACACTATTCCTTGTGTTTTGATATGTAGCATATGCAAAACTTTATAGCCTATTTTTTGTTTTTTAGACTACTTTCCCAAAACAATAATTGTCCACCTCACAGTTCAGCTTTCAGAGATGTGAATACTAAATGTATTGGGGGGGGGGCACATCTGGAGAGAGAAAAATCATGCTTTGTGGTATTTCGCAAAGGCTCTATGTTAAACAGATCGCACTATACGTTTTTGTGCATGTAGATATGGTTGTCCTTGTTTGATAGACCCATTGGACGTCTTTCAGCGATGTTCCTATCAGCGAATTCATTGCTAAATATACAAGCTGACACAGTTTTTCCACTCTCTGAAATACTACAACTGGAGTGCGGTGGTGCTTCGTGCTCTGGCCTGGTCCCTCCCATAATGTGGGCCTTTTTGAAAGGGATGCGGACAGACCACAATGGCTTCAAATGATTCCTCTCATCACCACAAATCTGACATTGGAGTAATTTTTTATGTACTACTAGCTACATGGTGACATTCAACTATACATGTTTCAACCAGAGTAAAAAAATATTTTCATAAGCATGCCATATTTCTTTCTATTAGCCTAGTTATCATTCTAAATGTAATCTCTGTGCCTGTGCACATGTATGCATGGTCAACTATTCTACCCTAATGTTGATGTTATGCTGACACAGTTCAACTGTCATTCACACTGTATAAAATATATATATTTTTTTGCCTTACAGACAATACCGTGTGGTGCCTGGGCTTCTTCCTGCAGTGGATTCTATATAGATAAAAACAGAATTCCTTTGCCTGCGTGTGTCATTGAAGCAGAACTGTATCCCTTGAACTGTATGTCTTTTGAAGATCATGCTGGATTTCATGCAGAAGATGACTCAAGATGAGCTGAGTGGCATTTTGACCATGACAACACTCCGCCCACCTGAACTTTACTTTGTCCTCAATTTGTGGAAACAGGAGGCTCATAAAAAGTCCATGTCCAGTTGCAGGGGCTCAGTTTGAATTTTAAAAAAATACTCTGTTATTAAAATAAATACTTTTTTTACTTCATTAAGTAATCCAACAATGTGTACGCCACCATCTTGTCTATTTCAAGTCTTCTCTCATTGATCAAGACAGGTGGGTGTCCACCCCAAAGTGTTGCATGTCATGATGATTGCCTCGATCAATAAAAATCTTTGGTTAAATCACATTATCTGGTACAACCATCTGTAGCTACAGTTCTCTGCACTTTACTACACCTGAGACACACTCAAACTCTCTGAACTGTACTACAATGTTCATACTGTAGTTTTGTGTAAGTTACTTTTCCCATATAACATTCTTGTTGAATACCCAATTCTCTTTTTGAGTTAGTATTAAATAGTGTACACTCTCCTGTATTTTAGATTTTCACAGTCATTATTTGGACATATGTATTTGAATGTCTATCATTTATTCAACGCTACAGAGCCCTGTACAGCTTATATAAATATATTCTGTGAATCTATAAAGGCAGACAACGTTCGAAGGTTGATAGAAAAGATCCATACAAATTTTATGTTGGTTCTACGTGGTCTTATGCTGAACCATACTGGCTGCATTTACACAGGTAGCCCAATTTTTCATATTTTTTCCACTAAATGGTCTTTTGACCAATCACATCAGATCTTTTTCAGAACTGATCTGATTTGGCAAAAGGCCAAATAGTGGAAAAAATATCAGAATTGGGCTGCTTGTGTAAACACAGCCATAGTCCTTTATCCGGCTTCGCTACACTGGCAATGGTGTTTGGCATGGTGGGCTGTGGAAGCTGACACACTTTGTGCTTGTGGCAAATGGTCTTGTCTGAGGTTTATGGCCAGCTGGATAAGATTCTGCCTAAAGTGGTGTAAGGCTAATAGACCTTAACCACCAACTGTTTGGACCTCTTGCAGAAGATTTTCTGGTACTGCACGGCTCCTGGAAAGACATGGTTGTGTTATGTGGTGTTACCATTTTACACTTTTTGTGGAAGGGACGTAAGGCAATTGTCCTTAGGTGTGTTTACAGACATATTCAATATCTCCCTATCCCACTATGCTGTCCCCACTTGCTTCAAGATGCTCACCATTGTTCCTCAAACCAAGAAAGCAAAGGTAACTGATCTAAATGACTATCACCCCGTAACACTCACTTCTGTCATCATGAAGTGCTTTGAGAGGATAGTTAAGGATATATGACCTCTACCTTACCTGACATCCTAGACCCACTTCAATTTGCTTACCACCCCAATAGATCCACAGACGATGCAATCGCCAACGTACTGCACACTGTCCCATCCCATCTAGACAAGAGGAATACCTATGTAAGAATGCTGTTCATTGACTATAGCTCAGCATTCAACACCATAGTACTCTCCAAGCTCATCATTTAGCTCTGGCCCTGGGTCTGAACCCTGCCCTCTGCAACTGGGTTCTAGACTTCCTGACAGTCTGCCCCCAGGTGGTGAAGTTAGGAAAAAACACCTCCCCTTTCCTGATCTTCAACACAGGGGCCCCACAAGGGTGCATGCTCTGCCTCCTCCTGTACTCCCGGTTCACCCATGACTGTGTGGCCACACACACCTCCAACTCAACCATCAAGTTTGCAGACGACACAACAGTAGTAGGCCTGACTACCAGCAATGATGAGACAGCCTACAGGGAGGAGGTGAAGGCCCTGAGAGAGTGGTGCCAGGAAAATAACCTCTCACTCAACAACAACAAAACAAAGGAGCTGATTGTGGACTTCAGGAAACACCAGAGGGAGCACGCCCCTATTCGACGGGACCGCATTGGAGAAGGTGGAAAGCTTCAAGTTCCTCAGCATACACATCACTGACGATCTGAAATGGTCCACCGACACAGACAGTGTGGTGAAGAAGGCACAACAGCAACACATTTACATTACATTTAAGTCATTTAGCAGACGCTCTTATCCAGAGCGACTTACAAATTGGTGCTTTCACCTTATGACATCCAGTGGAACAGCCACTTTACAATAGTGCATCTAGGTCTTTTAAGGGGGGGGGGGGAGAAGGATTACTTTATCCTATCCTAGGTATTCCTTAAAGAGGTGGGGTTTCAGGTGTCTCCGGAAGGTGGTGATTGACTCCGCTGTCCTGGCGTCGTGAGGGAGTTTGTTCCACCATTGGGGGGCCAGAGCAGCGAACAGTTTTGACTGGGCTGAGCGGGAACTGTACTTCCTCAGTGGTAGGGAGGCGAGCAGGCCAGAGGTGGATGAACGCAGTGCCCTTGTTTGGGTGTAGGGCCTGATCAGAGCCTGGAGGTAGTGAGGTGACGTTCCCCTCACAGCTCCGTAGGCAAGCACCATGGTCTTGTAGCGGATGCGAGCTTCAACTGGAAGCCAGTGGAGAGAGCGGAGGAGCGGGGTGACGTGAGAGAACTTGGGAAGGTTGAACACCAGACGGGCTGCGGCGTTCTGGATGAGTTGTAGGGGTTTAATGGCACAGGCAGGGAGCCCAGCCAACAGCGAGTTGCAGTAATCCAGACGGGAGATGACAAGTGCCTGGATTAGGACCTGCGCCGCTTCCTGTGTGAGGCAGGGTCGTACTCTGCGGATGTTGTAGAGCATGAACCTACAGGAACGGGCCACCGCCTTGATGTTATTTGAGAACGACAGGGTGTTGTCCAGGATCACACCAAGGTTCTTAGCGCTCTGGGACGAGGACACAATGGAGTTGTCAACCGTGATGGCGAGATCATGGAACGGGCAGTCCTTCCCCGGGAGGAAGAGCAGCTCCGTCTTGCCGAGGTTCAGCTTGAGGTGATGATCCGTCATCCACACTGATATGTCTGCCAGACATGCAGAGATGCGATTCGCCACCTGGTCGTCAGAAGGGGGAAAGGAGAAGATTAATTGTGTGTCGTCTGCATAGCAATGATAGGAGAGACCATGTGAGGTTATGACAGAGCCAAGTGACTTGGTGTATAGCGAGAATAGGAGAGGGCCTAGAACAGAGCCCTGGGGGACACCAGTGGTGAGAGCACGTGGTGAGGAGACGGATTCTCGCCACGCCACCTGGTAGGAGCGACCTGTCAGGTAGGACGCAATCCAAGCGTGGGCCGCGCCGGAGATGCCCAACTCGGAGAGGGTGGAGAGGAGGATCTGATGGTTCACAGTATCGAAGGCAGCCGATAGGTCTAGAAGGATGAGAGCAGAGGAGAGAGAGTTAGCTTTAGCAGTGCGGAGCGCTCCGTGATACAGAGAAGAGCAGTCTCAGTTGAATGACTAGTCTTGAAACCTGACTGATTTGGATCAAGAAGGTCATTCTGAGAGAGATAGCGGGAGAGCTGGCCAAGGACGGCACGTTCAAGAGTTTTGGAGAGAAAAGAAAGAAGGGATACTGGTCTGTAGTTGTTGACATCGGAGGGATCGAGTGTAGGTTTTTTCAGAAGGGGTGCAACTCTCGCTCTCTTGAAGACGGGAGGGACGTAGCCAGCGGTCAGGGATGAGTTGATGAGCGAGGTGAGGTAAGGGAGAAGGTCACCGGAGATGGTCTGGAGAAGAGAGGAGGGGATAGGGTCAAGCGGGCAGGTTGTTGGGCGGCCGGCCGTCACAAGACGTGAGATGTCATCTGGAGAGAGAGGGGAGAAAGAGGTCAGAGCACAGGGTAGGGCAGTGTGAGCAGAACCAGCGGTGTCGTTTGACTTAGCAAACGAGGATCGGATGTCGTCGACCTTCTTTTCAAAATGGTTGACGAAGTCATCTGCAGAGAGGGAGGAGGGGGGGAGGAGGATTCAAGAGGGAGGAGAAGGTGGCAAAGAGCTTCCTAGGGTTAGAGGCAGATGCTTGGAATTTAGAGTGGTAGAAAGTGGCTTTAGCAGCAGAGACAGAGGAGGAAAATGTAGAGAGGAGGGAGTGAAAGGATGCCAGGTCTGCAGGGAGGCGAGTTTTCCTCCATTTCCGCTCGGCTGCCCGGAGCCCTGTTCTGTGAGCTCGCAATGAGTCGTCGAGCCACGGAGCGGGAGGGGAGGACCGAGCCGGCCTGGAGGATAGGGGACATAGAGAGTCAAAGGATGCAGAAAGGGAGGAGAGGAGGGTTGAGGAGGCAGAATCAGGAGATAGGTTGGAGAAGGTTTGAGCAGAGGGAAGAGATGATAGGATGGAAGAGGAGAGAGTAGCGGGGGAGAGAGAGCGAAGGTTGGGACGGCGCGATACCATCCGAGTAGGGGCAGTGTGGGAAGTGTTGGATGAGACCGAGAGGGAAAATGATACAAGGTAGTGGTCGGAGACTTGGAGGGGAGTTGCAATGAGGTTAGTGGAGGAACAGCATCTAGTAAAGATGAGGTCGAGCGTATTGCCTGCCTTGTGAGTAGGGGGAAGGTGAGAGGGTGAGGTCAAAAGAGGAGAGGAGTGGAAAGAAGGAGGCAGAGAGGAATGAGTCAAAGGTAGAGGTGGGGAGGTTAAAGTCGCCCAGAACTGTGAGAGGTGAGCCGTCCTCAGGAAAGGAGCTTATCAAGGCATCAAGCTCATTGATGAACTCTCCGAGGGAACCTGGAGGGCGATAAATGATAAGGATGTTAAGCTTGAAAGGGCTGGTAACTGTGACAGCATGGAATTCAAAGGAGGCGATAGACAGATGGGTAAGGGAGAAAGAGAGAATGACCACTTGGGAGAGATGAGGATCCCGGTGCCACCACCCCGCTGACCAGAAGCTCTCGGGGTGTGCGAGAGCACGTGGGCGGACGAAGAGAGAGCAGTAGGAGTAGCGGTGTTGTCTGTGGTGATCCATGTTTCCGTCAGAGCCAAGAAGTCGAGGGACTGGAGGGAGGCATAGGCTGAGATGAACTCTGCCTTGTTGGCCGCAGATCGGCAGTTCCAGAGGCTACCGGAGACCTGGAACTCCACGTGGGTCGTGCGCGCTGGGACCACCAGATTAGGTGGCCGCGGCCATGCGGTGTGGAGCGTTTGTATGGTCTGTGCAGAGAGGAGAGAACAGGGATAGACAGACACATAGTTGACAGGCTAGAGAAGAGGCTACGCTAATGCAGAGGAGATTGAATGACAAGTGGACTACACGTCTCGAATGTTCAGAAAGTTAAGCTTACGTAGCAAGAATCTAATTGACTAAAATGATTAAAATGATACAGTACTGCTGAGGTAGGCTAGCTGCGTTGTTGACACTACCCTAATCAAGTCGTTCCGTTGAGTGTGAAGTTTCTACTATGCTGCTTTTCGGGGGCTAGCTGGCTAGCTAGCAGTGTTGGTTACGTTACGTTGCGTTAGGAGAACGACAATAGCTGGCTAGCTAACCTAGAAAATCGCTCTAGACTACACAATTATCTTTGAAACAAAGACGGCTATGTAGCTAGCTATGTAGCTAGCTACGATCAAACAAATCACACCGTTGGGACTGTAATGAAATGAAATGAAAATATGATACTACCTGTGGAGCGAAGCGGAATGCGACCGGAATACGAAAGTTCTATTCAGTAGACGTTGGCTGGCTATTGGCTAGCTAGGAGTGTCTCCTACGTTAAGGACGACAAAATAGCTGGCTAGCTAACCTCGGTAAATTAAGATAATCACTCTAAGACTACACACTCTAACTACACAATTATCTTGGATACGAAGACAGCAAAGACAACTATGTAGCTAGCTAATACTACACTAATCAAGTCGTTCAGTTGAGTGTGATAGTTACTACAGTGCTACGGTAGACGGTGAACGTGTTGGGCAGATAGGAGACGACGAAATACGATAATTACGCAATTATCTTTGATACAACGACGACTATGTAGCTAGCTAAGAAGAAATTGCTAAGATTAGACAAATCAGACCGTTGTACTATAATGAAATGTAATGAAATGTAATGAAAAAGTTATACAACCTGCAGACCGAAGCGCGGATGCGACCGGCTCGCTCCAACCCGGAAGTTGATATCCACGCTATTGTTTGAGGAGAGTGCACAGTTTTGAACATGAAAAGTTATGATAAAAAAAATGGAAGAAATACATTATGGCCTTTCTCTTGCATTTCAAAGATGATGCTACAAAAACAATAAAAAAACAGTTGTTTTTTATTTGTATTATCTTTTACCAGATCTAATGTGTTATATTCTCCTACATTCCTTTCACATTTCCACAAACTTTAAATTGTTTCCTTTCAAATGTTACCAAGAAAATGCATATCCTTGCTTCAGGGCCTAAGCTACAGGCAGTTAGATTTGGGTATGTCATTTTAGGTGAAATTTGAAAAAAGGGGTCCAATACTTAAGAGGTTCAGCCATCACTAGCACATTAGAGGCTGCTGCATAGAGGCATAGACTAGAAATCACTGGCCACTTTAAGGAATGGAACACTTAATAGTGTTTACATACCTGGCATTACACATCTCATATGTATACTGTATTCTATACTTCTATGGTATCTTAGTCACTTAGTAATGTTTACATATCTTGCATTTCTCATAATTTGTATATACTGTATTCTATACTATTCTACGGTATCTTAGTCCATTCTGCTCTGACATCATTCCTACTTAGATTTGTGTGTATTGGGTATATGTAGTGTAATTTGTTAACTATTACTTGTTAGATATTACTGCACTGTCGGAGCTTGAAGCGCAAGCATTTCGCTACACCCGCACTAACATCTGCTAAACACGTGTATGTGACCAATCAAATTTGATTTGATTTGATTTGATTTTAAGCACCATGTTCCCCTTATCCTACAGTCGATGGAGAAACCAATTTGAGTGTTCAGAGATAACACTTCCGTTATTCCGACTGGCATGGAAGGTGCTAGAGTCTTCCGAGGTTTAAGGATAATTCGTCTAAAACTAGGGAATTTGGTGCAGTGCTTCCTCACTGCTTGCACCCGGTTCAGCTTAATCGAACTCCATCATTGTCCGAAACGAGGCGGGGCTTAAATTCCAATGGGATGAGTTGGATGAGTTTCCTCCTGCTACGTCACTCTGGGATAGGCTGCTAGCACTCCACCGAACTAGTACGCTGTCAGCAGTGTTTCAGGGCTGGATAGGCACCTACGGCCTCGGAAAACTATTGCAAAATATATATATATAAAATAATCGCACATATCCGTGTTATTTGATCGGTTTGGGTAATGGTCAGGCAATAATTTGAGATTCGAACGCAATGCGTTTCCGTCCACGACTACCAACTTCTAAGCAATACAATCGCCACTAAAAACTTTATTTTCCAGAAGGCCTTGCATTTTGTTACAACAGGTCCACGGAATAGGAAGAGAGGAGACTGATTAGGCTATTAGACAACGAAATACATTGTATTATCTTTGGCCTTTTTTACAATTGAACAACAAGAAGAGAACTCATCTACACGATTATATCGGACAGGCTACGGGACAGGATCAGGATTAAAAATACATTGAGCTACAACGCCACCAGCTCTCCTAGATACTACGATCCAAGGAATTATTTAACTGGTTAAATGCGGTACGAGGCTAAAATGATGCCGGTGAGAATTTCTGCCTTTAATTGCTTGAAAAAAGTTGTCACTATACTCGCCTATTTGCTTCTATGGTAGAGATATCTAACTCAACATTGTAGCGTTCTCGTCGGGCATTAAATTGACACATGGGGCCTAGCCATACTGTTGGTTACATTGTTGTGATCTCCACCAATGTGTTTTCAGATATAAAGAAAAAGTCAAGTTGTATTACACGTTATACATTATAATTTAAACCGTTTTCTATGTATGTATGTATTGTGTGTGACTTTCTTTCTGTAGGGTTGATTCAATTTAATGGTAGGCTGCCTAATGACAAATTATAGACTTTTAACAGATTTTCAGATAGTGTCCGTTCTTTTAAAAACGGCAAGTCTTGATGTTTTTGTAGAGCCTGCTAGGCTAAAACGTTTATGGTGGGAAGCCTTTTAATGATTTATTCACTAGGAAGCTATTATTATTGTTTACATTGGAAAAACCCATCCACAGCACTAAGGATTTGCAGAGAAGCCTAATGCATAATCAATCACCCGAGTGTCTACATTTATGTCCATAGGAGATTGAGCATTTCTCATCGATCTTTGTTCAAAAGCTCATTAATCGGATAGTTTTGACACAGATACATAATTTTGAACGTGGCAGTTATTGTTTTTCCTTGAACAAGTCACCAACCAACTCTGTAGTAGAGAGCTGCATTCCCGACATTTAATTGCAAGTCCCAACAGATAATTTCCGCGGGGTCTTTTTTTACATGCTGCGGGCGGTCAGACAGAACTTTGGGATGAAACTATTTTTTTCTACCTATTGTTTTAAAGCAGCTCTGTTCCTTTATTCACAGACTCAGAATTGGCTGCGTCAAGTTCAGTAGCCATTATAGCCTGATGAAGACAGCTTGTTTGTCGAAACATTGGTTATTCAATTATTGCATCGGAGCTCTTAGAGTGCGGCTATATCAGAGATACTGACGAGATGCTTGTGTCTCCGCCCTAAGAATGGAATTTGTTGACCACAGAGCGGAACGGCGGGCTGTCAAGCGCACGCCTACTCCTAGCTTGGAATTGTTAGATACATCCTGTCATTTGAATACTTTTTTATATTCGGTGAGGGGTGTTGACGTCATCTGTCTGTGTTCCTTTGAGAGTGAGATGGCTATGCTAGCTTTCTGAATATGCAAAGACAACTTCAAATTCCAACAGCCCCCCCCCATACAAAAACTGCTTGCTTAATAATTATATGCTTAAAGTGGACAGAGTGAACCCTCTTGCTTTGCCTCTCCTCTGGCTATATGAAAGAGTAGGCTGCCTTTGTCTATGCATGGGTGTAGAATCAGGTGGCAGTTATCTTTTCAAAGGAAATTAACTAAACAAATGATTAGGCAATAGTGAACTACATTGCCTAGAAATAAATATTGATCCCCATCTGAAAATCGTCCCACTACTAAAAGACAAGTTTTGCATATAGCCTATCTCAAGAGAAAGTGCAAGTGTCTGTTCTCTCTCAAACTCTGCTCTCTTCAAACTGCATCTAGCCTATTGGCTGATATAGCCCAGTAATACCGATCTCTGGTAATTTAACCTAATTTAACCTAACCTACTGTTAGAACATTTTGCCTTTAGGGTGCAAAATTGCTGGGACCATGGTTGGCAAGTGAGCTGTGTCACATACACCTAAAATAACATTGCAGGACTGTGGTTGGGTTCGGGCGCGGGTGGGAGTTGGACAAAAAGCGAGCGGGTACGGAATAAAAAGCTGCTGACAGGAGTGGGATGAAGTGATCATTCCCACACATACCAGTTGGTAATGTGGACCCCTGCCAACATGAGAGATCCATTCCTTTTGCTGCAGTGCTGAGCTCCATATTTCATAACTTTTATTAAAATAGAGTATTACTTACTATACAGACAGGTATCCTGCAGTGTGTGTATCTCTCCCCCTCATTCCTCTCTTTCCAGTAACTGGATGAGTGAGTGAATGATTCATGTTGTCAGGCAGCAGTGACCGAGTACTCTCAGGATGACTCCCGTCTGCTAGATATGACCTAGCGCCACTATTCACACCCAGCCATTTATCACCAACCTCCATTCACATGGAGATCAATATATATATATATATATATATCTCCTTATTCTTACCATACCATGTAGCTCTTTATAGGCACAGGAGACCTTGGGCCCGCTGGGGTGGGCCCACTGGGGTGTGTCCGTATGTGCACGTCTTTTTGGTGTGTTAGCATCTACTCTGTGCTATTAGTACGATCAGCATAATCCCTATCACAATTATTAACATTTGGTCTTGAGCTTTGTACACAGTTTTGTAATCAAAACTTGTTTTCCTGCAGGTTTATTTTAGGGAGGTTAGTGCCATGTTACAGTTTGAGGGTACAGAGGTAATACTCTGGTTAGCCTAACTTTCTTTTTTGGCCAAATCTCATGTTGAATTATTTAAACATTTATACTGTTACAATGAGTTCTTAAACCTATACACATTTGTTCCTAAACAGCAATGAAGTGTTCAATATTGACTTAAACATGTTGTCTTAATCAACCAAAACAACAACCACATCAAACTAGGCTTGTGGTGATATAAGGGTGGGAAAATTAGGTAATGATGTGGGCAGCTCTGCTCTACTTTGCTGTATGTATTTGTATTGTCTTAGTCCAAACAGTGTACAATATTTAAGCAATAAGGCCCGAGGGGGTGTGTTGTGGCCAATATACCACAAGCCCCGCCCCGCGGTGCCTTATTGCTATTATTAACTGGTTACCAATGTAATTAGAAGAGTAAACATAAATGTTTTGTCATATCCATGGTATACGGTCTGATATACCATGGCTTTCAACCAATCAGTATACTGTGCTCCAACCACAGTTTTATAAATATATTCATTAACTTTAAGCCTGAGACCCAAATTAGAAATTCTGTGTTTTCCTAGGACACAAGTTTTCGAAAACATGCAACTATATGTACATTTCATTGCCCTTATGCCCATTAACAATTCAACATAGACTAATAACAATTAAATGAAATACCCATAAATAGCTATTCATGTTTATTTTTACCCCTTAAAAACACTCTTACATATCTGTCTAGGTTGGAACTGTTGCTGTTAAAATACAATAAATAATTACAATTCCTAACTGATTGATCACATCAATCAGATGTAGACCAGAAAACACACTCACAGTCCTAATGAGAGGTGTGTGTGGCTGGTTGAAGTTTTCAACAAGCAGGTATATTCTGGGCTCAGGTTTTGACAGTGCAATTCTGAGGTCATGCTCAGCATGGAGTCTGTTTCTTAACTATGCCAGAGTTGAGAACCTTGACTCGTATAGGTTTCTGGTGCCAAACTGGATCAGAACATCTACTGCTTTCTCAGCTAGGCAGGAGACTGCTTCCTGCTGTAGATGAGCAACCCAGAACTGTGCGTGTTTGCCTCAAAAAGCATCTTGCGTCAATCAGTGTATTCCAGTTCAGAAAAAAATGAATATTTTGTATTTTAACAGCAACAGTTTTTTCCCATCTTCATCTGTACTGTTACTTAGTGAAACACTAGCAGTAGCTAGATAGCTTGCTTTGGATAAAGTTAGGTAGCTAGCTATTAGTTGTGTACAAGGGGATTGTTTGAAAGATAAACTCGCATCGACTACTATGAGAAATAGTACTCCCTTCTGCTTATCGTCACCTGTTACAAAATGACAAAAATGTCTTGCCAACTGATTTACTTTTCCACTGTCGAAGCACTGTTTCCTGAATTCTGCCCTGTTCTGAAAGAACTCTGGGTTTACCGTCATGCTGTGGATGTTTGGTCAGGACCTGTCATTTTAATCTGTTCGTTTTGAGAGACTCATTACTAAACACTTCCCTGTACAAAACACATTGTGGGCGCTCCTCGTTATTTCTCAAAGTTTGTATTAAACCAAGAGAAACACATCGCTGTATTTGCGTTTCATGACAATTGAGTTCAGTCAGAACTTGTGGCTAACTTGAATCCATTGCAAGGATGGCGAGTGGGAATGACAAGCCAGTGGCTGACAGCGCATCATCTGCTGCTGAAGAAAACTGCAGAAAAAAGATGTGGTAAACCGAAGCACACCGGCATCTTCCACCCACTCCCGCAGCTGCCAAGCTGAGCAGAGACACTGCTGCTAAGCAGAGAGCGCACTGGAACAGAGTGCAGTTGCACTTGGCCAAAATCAATTCCAGTAATTAATGAAATAATTATACATTTATTGTAACACGTTGCGACCCACCATTAACAGGTTTGCGACCCACTTTGCGTCGTGACCCATTTTTTTTTAAAAGGTTGACATATAACGTGGCATTTGTGAATACTAGTTTCTGATTGGCTTGAAGGGCATTCTAGAGCGTGCATTATTTCCATTTAATGCACGGTATAATTGTATGGTTTTGAAGTGCTTATGTTATTTCGATTTTCATATTAGCAAGGGAGGATGATGGTTTGTTAGCTGAACTAGCAAGTCTGTTTGTATGGTTACCAAGGCAACTACTCTAGCTAGTAAACATACTAGCTACTTCAGTGGCTAGTATGGCAAATGAATACAATTCTAACCGCAAATATGTTAATTTATAGCGATGGTATCAAAGGGATAATCAACTCAGGGCTCTGTGTTCTCTAGAAAAGAATGCAATGCCATGGAAGGTCATGCGTTGTGGAACACCTTCCACGTCTAGTACTATTTTCCAGAGAACATAGCCCCTCGTTGAGTGTCCCTAGACATTTTGGGACAGAAAAACACTGTCACTGTAAACGTAAACCTCTTAAGGATCTGACCCTTTTTTTTCTCTTCAATTTTCGCCTAAAATTACAGAATTGGCTAACTGCTTGTAGCTCAGGACTTGAAGAAAGGATATGGATATTCTTGATACAATTTTAAAGGAAGCACTTTGAAGTTTGTGGAAATGTGAAGTTAATGTCGGAGAATATCACACATTAGATCTGGTAAAAGATAATACCCAAGAAATAAAAAGTGTCCCCCCCATCTTTGAAATGCAAGAAAAAGGCCATACTATAATATTGTAGTTTAGGCGCAATTTAGATTTTGGCCACTGCGCAATGTTTCAGATTGATCCAGTGAAGCGTTGCAATACAGGACCATATTTGTGCAGAATTGGTGCTGAATTGGTCAATTGATACGCTTTCAAGTACATAACTATAGAGAACATACAAACATGATATGGTAATACAAGCTGTAAGTTTACACACTACCAGGAATGTCATACATGATGGCTCATTAGCTTTATACACTAACTTTCACACATCTAGATGGCCGGGCGTGGTGGGTGTGGAGCCAGAGACAGCAGGGATTCAAACCGTAGAACCGAGTTCTTATATTTGAATATAAAATGGATTTTATCAATCAAAACTATGCTACATTTTATCTCTGGGACCCTCAGGATGACAAATCAGAGCAAGATTACTGTATGTAAGTATATTATTATCCTTCAGAGGTGAATGTATCAAACCAGTTGCCATGATACATGTGTTGTTGTGCACTCTCTTCAAACAATAGCATGGTCATTTTTCACTGTACTAGCTACTGTATATTGGACAGTGCAGTTAGATTAACAAGAATTTAAGCTTTCTGGCCATATAACACATGTCCATGAAACGTTTCTGTTACTTACAATGTCATGCTAATTACATTAGTGCACGTTAGCTGAACCGATCCCGTAGAGGTTCACTTGTCCTTTCAACTCATTTGCCTAGTTAAATAAAAAAAAAAAACAGTTTGTCTAGGATAGGGAAGAATAAGATTCTTGTTCGTTGGCTCATTCTGATTAATTTGGCTCCCATTTCTCTTTTCTCTTGTAGAAGGCTCATAGTTGCCTCGCATCACAATATAATATGCAGAATGGAGAGACCATGAAAGGAGGAGTTTGGAGGGAAACATGGTGCAGTGCAGACAGAGACTGGAGGTTATGCTGAATATAAGTAGGGAGTGACGTAGCCTACTGCAGACTACAGCACAAGTTGTTAGCTACCGTTCTCACCAATGACTTTCTCTCCTCTGTCTTCCCCTTTAGTGTAGGTAGATGAACAGGATTAATGCACAGAGTATTCTGCCATGCGTAGATGAAAAGGAATAATGTAAAGAGTATTCTGCCATGAGTAGATGAAAAGGAATAATGTATAGATTATTTTGCAATTCGTTTTTGAAGGACTGCCCAGCTGGAGCAGAGCCAAGTCTTCAGGCCCAGAGTTCTGCAGAGAGGACGGAAAAACAGATGCACACACCGAGCGATGCGGTCTATTGACTTCCTTAGAGGGGGCTCGCTCAACAAGACCTAGCTGGATCGCTTTATCACCCCAGAATATATGAAATGGACAGAGACTGTGTGCGCTTGCATATGTGCGTGTGGGACCTGGCAGCATGTTGTAGGTAACTCTGACTTGGTGCACATGGTGGTATTGATGTTTGCTCTCTAAGCAGGCCTTTAGTTACTTTGACATTGAAGTCTATAGCTCTTACTTTGCCTCATGTATAGTCCTGGGGATCTGATAATGGAAACTGCTAAGGGGACAGTTTTGATAACCCCCCTCACCTTCTCTCATGGTAACTCAACAAAATAGATATTGACTTTGTACTAAAGGAGAATAACATACAGTAGTATTGACCCTTATTTTGCGGGACAGTGTAGCCTACACAAATCATATTTCTCTTGCAGCACCACATGTGTCGTAGGTAACGTGTTACTTCTGTTTGAGTGGGAGTGGCACACACACACACACACACACACACTGCCCTCGTCCTACTTCTTGTAATTGGCTATTTTAAACCCAGTAGATCTGAAAGCATGCCTAAACAACTGGAAAGGCCTGATAAGCCATTCCCCCAGCAATCTGCCTTAATGGTTAACGTTAGGATTGGGAGTAGACCAGTCTGATCTCAGATCAGGGCAGTCAATACCTCAATCCCATTGGGATAGGTCATCATGACTCTACAAGGTGGTGTGTGTGTGTGTGTGTGTGTGTGTGTGTGTTGAGAGGGTACGGTAGTGTCATCAGCTGTGGCTGCTCTCCTGCTCTCAGAAGTGCTTTCATAAAAGGAATCACAGACAGACAGGGTTTGATGTTGTTCTGCTACCAGCGGCTTTCATCAGACAGACCCATGCCTGTCTAGTCACAACAGGATATTGTGTGCACCTGCTATCTATAATTTGACTGGCAGCGGGCACACTCTTTTAGGACATTATTAGAATACACCCATATTCCTCAAGCGGGTAATGCAGCACATCTGGTTCCAACCCCTCTTTTTTTGGTTGTGATACTGAAACTAAACCTTCACTTTCAGGGCTGATTATACTCGGCTATGTTTTTGATAGTGTATAACTATTGTATCTTAGTCATTGCTCCTGATTGCTGACCTGTGCAGGTGTTTGTCCCTGACGTGTCTTATCTCCATTCAGGCCACGTGGTACCCTTGGCCTGTGTGTTACTGGAGATCTACGGTGATGCTGTAGCTGCTGCACTCTCGCTTGGGTGAAAGTGTCTATATGTTTTGCTCTGCTTTGTTAAACAGCTGTTATCCTGTTGTTATTTCTTAATCGACTCATTAGGTTTTTATTGACCTGTGCTTATTTCTCCGGCTGTGACATTAATTCATATTTTAATGAGCTCTGGGGTAGTGTCTCAGCACCACTCTCCACACTTTAGTGCAATTTTCTACTGCACTTCCACTCTCCCGTTCTGCTCTAGCGTTTCTATTAACTTGAACATTATTATAGATCATGTAGAAAATTGTTTCATCAGGACATTGAGAAAATAAATGGAATTTACAGGTAACTGCCAAAATAAAGGAAATGCTAACAACTTGACATAATAGGGCATTGGGCCACCACGAGCTGCCAGAACAACTTCAATGTACCTTGGCATAAATGATCGTGTCTGGAACTCTATTGGAGGGATGTGACACAATTCTCCCATGAGAAACTCCATAATTTGGTGTTTTGTTGATGGTGGTGGAAAGTGCTGTCTCAGGCGCTGCTCCAGAATCTCCCGTAACTGTTCAATTTGGTTGATCTGGTGATTGAGACACACACACACACACACTTTAAACCCCTATGGTCCTTTTTTATACCTTTATTTAACTAGGGAAGCCAGTTAAGAACAAATTCTTACTTTCAATGACGGCCTAGGAACAGGGGCAGAACAACAGATTTGTACCTTGTCAGCTCGGGGATTTGAACTTGCAACCTTCCGGTTACTAGTCCAATGCTCTAACCACTAGGCTACCCTTGAGACCCCTCTTTGAAAGTCACAGATCTATCCTAGCCATGGTAGCCCAAAAAAATGGGTAACTGGGCATTTCTATACATGACCCTAAGCATGATGGGATGTTATTTGCTGAATTAACTCAGGAACCACAACTGTGTGGAAGCACCTGCTTTCAATATACTTTGTCTCCCTCGTTTACTTGTGTTTCCTTTAATTTTGCAAGTTAACTGTATGTGCTACTTGTTGGCAACAAATGGGTAATATACTGGCCATAATATGCAGTACTGTATATTTTTAGTATCCACCACTCCTCTCGAATCTCCTCTTCCTCTCTCGTAATACATTCAGAAGTATTTTACATACAATGTATTTTGCGTGAAAGGGAGGGAGAGATGGAGGGAGGTGGATGAAGGTCAGGAGCAGAAGCCACCAAGTGCCAACTCATCCAGTGTAGGCTGAAAGAGAGCGCAATGGCATGGTCTGTCTGGATCATTAACTTTAGTGCTGAGTCCCAGAGGGCTTTACCTTATGTCACAACTCTTTCGTTCTCTCTCTCTCTCTCATTTCACTCTCTCCCCCCTCCCTATCCCTCTCTCCTAACATTAACAGGGTCCTCTGGATGTCCTACATTCTTTGCACGAGCTGATGTTGTCAACTGCTGCCTGTAGTGATTTCTGGGTGACTTTTCCTGTCCTGCTGGGATTTAAAGCCCTCCTGTAAAAAAGAGCTAATCTATTGCATTGAAGAGTCAAAGGGAACTCCATGCTTGTCTTACATGATTTGTTGCCCCACACAACAAACAAGCAGCCATAAACGATCATGTATCTGGGTCACTGTTATTTGAAACCTTGCATAGCAAATCTGGCAAACCCATCCTACAAAGCTGAAGCTTCTACTCTCCTAGAGCTGTTGAATGATCCACACACACTGTAGTCCAGTGGTTCAAAAATCAAATTGTATTGGTCACATACACACATTTAGCAGATGTTGTAGTGAAATGCATGTAAAGAAGTTGAGTGCTGGCTCGAGGTTGAGGTTTCCCTTCTAAGCAAAGGCTGATCCCAGATATTTGGCACAGATCTTGGATAAGCTTTAAGCACAGATCTAGGACCAGCACAAAATAACAACAGCAACTAAAACTATTCAGTGTTGAGGAACTTAATGAGGGCAGGGGGCTCTCCTTTTAGGTGATGTTTGTGAAAGATTTGTCTGTCATTGTTAACCCTTTCTCTTTATCTGGGGTGGTACTTTGTAGGGTTGGCGTGAATCACTGAAACCACTGTGACCCTTTCATTTACAACCACCTGGACCACCTAGATTATCTGCATCATCAGCAGTGATTTTAATTGTTTGTATTGGGCGGTTGCTTTTGATGACTAACACCTGCATATTTAAAAAGGGAGAAGATTTATGGTTAGAATGGACTCTTAGAAGTATGGCTACCTAGTTAGGACAATGTCAGTGTTCTGAAAAGACAAAATAGGTGAATGGAATGTAGTTTATGCCTTTTTGGAATCTGCTCTAACCGTTCTGGTGCTCCCACATAAAGCCACACAAGGACAGGAACCCATTTTAGACCATTGAGATGCAGTGACGTGTGTGGAGCCCACTCCTTTGAACAATGTGGCTTCGGAAAGTATTCAGACCTCTTGACTTTTCCACATTTTGTTACATTACACCCTTATTCAATTTTTTTTTATCCCTAGCATTCTACACACAATACCCCATAATGACACAGCAAAAAGTTATTTAGAAACGTATGCTAATTTATAACAAATGAAAAATCATACCGTATTGACATAAGTATTCTGACCCTTTGCTATGAGACTCAATTGAGCTCAGGTGCATCCTGTTTCCATTGTTTATCCTTGATTTTTCTACAACTTGGAGTCCACCTGTAAATTCAATTGATTGGACATGATTTGGAAAGGCACACAACTGTCAATATAAGGTCCCACTGTTGACAGTGCATGTCAGAACAAAAACCAAGCCATAAAGTCGAAGGAATTGTCCTTAGAGTTCCAAGACATGATTGTGTTGAGGAACAGATCAGGGGAGGGTACCAAAACATTTTTCTGCAGCATTGAAGGTCCCCAAGAACACAGTGGCCTCCATCACTCTTAAATGGAAGCAGTTTGGAACCACCAAGACTCTTCTTAGAGCTGGCAGCCCGGGCAAACTGAGCAATCGAGGGAGAGGGAGGTGACAAAGAACCCAATGGTCACTCTGACAGAGCTCCAGAGTTCCTCTGTGGAGATGGGAGAACCTTCCAGAAGGACAACCATCTCTGCAGTATTCCACCACTCAGGCCTTTATGGTAGAGGGACCAGACAGAAGCCACTCTTCAGTAAAAGGCACATGACTGCCTGCTTTGAGTTTGCCAAAAGGCACCTAAAAACACGATTCTCTGGTCTGATGAAACCAACATTGAACTATTTGGACTGAATGCCAAGCGTCACATCTGTGCTCTTATGGGAACTGTCAACTGTAGGACCTTATATAGACAGGTGTGTGCCTTTCCAAATCATGGCCAATCATTTGAATTTACCACAGGTGGACTCAAATCAAGTTGTAGAAACATCTCAATGATGATCAAAGGAAACAGGATGCACCTGAGCTCAATTTTGAGTCTCAGAGCAAAGGGTGTGAATACTTATGTTAATAAGTTATTTCTGTTTAACATTTTTAATACGTTTGCAAAAATGTCAACCGTTTTTTTTTGTTGCTTTGTCTTTATGGTGTATTGTGTGTAGATTGACGAGAAAAACAATTGAATCCATTTTAGAATAAGGCTGTAATGTAACAAAAACATTGAAAAGTGAATGGACCTGAATACATTCCGAATGCACTATACACTTAGTGTACCAAACATTAAGAACACCTGCCCTTTCCATGACAGACTATCCAGGTGAAAGCTGTGATCCCTTATTGACGTCACCTGTTAAATCCACTTCAATCAGTGTAGATGAAATGGCGGAGTCAGGTTAAAGATTGTAATTTAAAGCCTTGAGACAATTGAGAGATGGATTGTGTATGTGTGCCCATTCAGAGGTTGAATGGGCAAGACAAAATACTTAAGTGCCTTTGAATGGGGTATGGTAGTAGGTGTCAGGTGTACTGGTTTGAATGTGTCAAGAACTGCAATAGTTCTGGGTTTTTCACGCTCAAGTGTCCCATGTGTCTCAAGAATGGTCCACCAGCCAACTTGACACAACTGTGGGAAGAATTGGAGTCAACATATGCCAGCATCCCTTTGGAATGCTTTTGACACCTTGTAGAGTCCATGCCCCGAGAAATGTAGGCTGTTGTAAGACCCAAAAGGGAGTGCAACTCAATATTAGGAAGGTGTTCAAAATGTTTGTTTTTTTCAGTGTGTTTATATGGACACACCTACTCATTTAAGGATTTTTCTTTAGTTTGACTATTTTATACATTGTAGAGTAATAGTGAACACATAAAAAATATGAAATAACACATGGAATCATGTAGTAACCAAAAAAAGTGTTAAATAAATGTAAATCTATTTTATATTTGAGGTTCTTCAAATTAGCCACCCTTTGCCTTGATGACAGTTTTCTACACTCTTGACATTCTCAACCAGCTTCATGAGGTAGTCACCTGGAATGCATTTAAATTAACAGGTGTGCCTTGTTAATTTGTTGAATTTCTTTCCTTTTTAATGTGTTTGTGCCAATCAGTTATTCGGTGACAAGGTAGAGGTGGAATACAGAAGATAGCCCTATTTGGTAAAAGACCAAGTCCATATTATGGCAAGAACAACTCAAATAAACAAAGAGAAATGACAGTCCATTACTTTAAGACATGAAATTCAGTCAATCTGGAAAAAGTCAATCCTGGAAAATAAGGTTTAAAGTTTCTTCAAGTGCAGTTGCAAAAACCATCAAGCGCTATGATGAAACTGGTTCTCATGAGAACCGCCACAGGAAAGGAATACCCAGAGTTACCCCTGCTGCGGAGGAGGGTAAGTTCATGAGAGTTGACTGCACCTTAGATTGCAGTCCAAATAAATGCTTCATAGAGTTCAAGTCGCAAACAGATCTCAACATCAACTGTTCAGAGGAGACAATGTGAATCAGGCCTTCACGGTCAAATTTCTGAAAGGAAACCACTACTAAAGGAAACCAATGAAAAGAAGAGACTTGCTTGGGCCAAGAAACATGAGCAATGGACATTAGACCAGTGGAAATCTGTCCATTGATCTGATGAGTCCAAATTTTAGATTTTTGGTTCCAACTGTGTGTCTTTGTGAGACGCAGAGTAGGTGAACGGATGATCTCCGCATGTGTGGTTCCCACCGTAAAGCATGGAGAAGGAGGTGTGATGGTGTGGGGGTGCTTTGTTGGTGACAGTTTCAGTGATTTATTTAGAATTCAAGGCATACATAACCAGCATGGCCACCACAGCATTCTGCAGCGATACGCCATCCTGTCTAGTTGGCGCTTAGTGGGACTATCATTTGTTTTTCAACAGGACAATGCCCCAACACACCTCCAGGCTGTGTAAGGGCTATTTGACCAAGAATGAGAGTGATGGAGTGCTGCATCAGATTATCTGGTCTCCACAATCACCCAACATCAACCCATTTGAGATGGTTTGGGATGAGTTGGACTGCAGAGTGAAAGAAAAGCAGCCAACAAGTGCTCAGCATATGTGGAAACTCCTTCAAGACTGTTGGAAAAGCATTCCAGGTGAAGCTGGTTGATTGAATGCCAAGAGTGTGCAAAGCTGTCATCAAGGAAAAGGGTGGCTACTTTGAAGAATCTCACATTTTAAATATATTTTGTTTAATACTTTTTTGGTTACTACATGATTCCATATGTGGTATTTCATAGTTTTGATGTCATCACTATTATTCTACAATGTAGAAAATAGTAAAAATAAAGAAAAACCCTTGAATGAGCAGGTGTGTCCAAACTTTTGACTTGCACTGTGTGTGCGCGCACTCACACAGGTAACTGCCAAAATAAAGGAAACACCAATTTAAAGTATCTTTAGTAGGGTGTTGGGACACCACGAGCCAGAACAGCTTAAAAGCACCATGGCATAGATTCTACAAGTGTCTGGAATTTTATTAGAGGGATACGATGCCATTCTGCCACGAGATATTCCAAAATTTGGTGTTTTGTTGATGGTGGTGGAAATACTATCTCTAGCACCGCTCTAGATTCTCCCATAAGCATACAATTGGGTTTACATTTGTTACCTGAGACAGCCATGGCATATGGTTGACATCGTTTTCAAACCATTCAGTGACCACTCTTGCCCTGTGGATCTGGGAATTGTCATCCTATGGGAGCATAGCCATGGAAGCCAAAATAATGGTCAAAATTACAATGTTGAGCACTTTTAGTTCCTCAGTAGGTAGAAAGACTCTATATAAAGGCAATCCATTATTTGTATATTTTATTTGTATATTTTTTTATATTTTATATTTTTTAAATTTGATTTAAGTAGGCAAGTCAATTTATTTTATTTATTTAATTCTTATTTACAATGACTGCCTACCAAAAAGCAAAAGGCCTCCTTAGATAAAAAAAATAAATAATATATATATATATATATATATTTTTTTTTTTTTATCTAAGGAGGCCTTTTGCTTTTTGGAGGCCTTAAGGAGGCCTTTTTCTTTTTGGTAGGCAGTCATTGTAAATAAGAATTTGAGAGCGTCTGCTAAATGACTTAAATGTAAATGTAAATGTTAAAAATTGACTTGCCTACTTAAATAAAAAAATATATATAGGACAGAACACACAACAAGAGAGACCTTAGACAACAACATAGCAAGTCAGCAACACATGACCAAACCGCATGGTAGCAACACAACATGGTAGCAGCCCAAAACAGGGTACAAACATTGTTGGGCACAGACAGCAGCACAAAGGGAAAGAAGGTAGACAATACATCACGCAACGCAACCACAACTGTCAGTTAGTGTCCATGATTGTGTCTTTGAATGAAGAGATTGACAGAACTGTCCAGTTTGAGTGTTTGTTGCAGCTCGTTCCAGTCGCTAGATGCAGCGAACTGAAAAGACGAGCGACTCAGGGATGTGTGTGCTTTGAGGACATTTAGCAGAATGTGACTGGCAGAACGGGTGTTGTACGTGGAGGATGAGGGCTGCAGTAGATATCTCAGATTATTATTAAGATGGCCTGCCCAGAATTTGTATACATGAGCCTAAGCATGATGGGATGTTATTTGCTTAATTAATTCAAGAACCACACCTGTGTGGTAGCCCCTGCTTTCAATATACGAATTATCCCTAATTTAATTGTTTTTCCATTATTTTGGTTCGTGAGCACTACTTTCAGACCTACTGGCTAAAAACGATACAAAAATACTGGGAATCTCTTTTTAAAGGATGTCATCATGTTAATATCCTGTGTTTGTCTCTCTCTGGCCCCCAGATGTTCTTGACAGTGTACCTCAGTAATAATGACCAGCATTTTACCGAGGTGCCCGTTACCCCGGATACTCTGTGCCGGGACGTGGTGGAGCTGTGTAAGGAGCCCGGAGAGACAGAATGCCACCTGGCTGAGATGTGGCGCGGATCTGGTGAGCATTCTCCCCTTTACACCTGCAGATGCCTGTCAATCTGACAACTAACACCTGTAGAGGCCTGTGAAATAAGGAACCTGGACCAGTAACAATACCTATGATCTAGTGATTACTTGAGGAAAACACATCTAGGCTAATCTTCTAATCAAACTTCAAGAGCATATGAAACATAAATAGGGAGAGTTTTTGAGACAAAATACTATTTTGGAAAGCACACAACGAAGCGAGGTGTGCTGACTGTGTGCCAACTGACCAGGCTTGATGCTTCTACTGAAGAGCTCAACTTTGTGTGTGTCTCTGTTGCTAATAAGCTGGGTGTGTTATTCCCTAAAAAACAGTTGCACACTGTTTTGTGGTCTGCACTGATGTGAAACTGTCTGTGCGTTCTAGGCTTGGAAGATATACTGTTTGTACAGTTTTTTTCCCCTAAATTATTTCGTTTGCTAACTTGCTAGCTAAGTGGCTAGATGTCAAGATCAAGCTTATTGGTTACAGCAGAGACATTCAAACGCCTCCTGGATCAAGATCCCTGTTGCCTAAATGGTTTTATTCGTCAAAAACATTAGCACAACTTGTGTGCAATTCCGGTAATACCGTATGCCCCGGTATGATACAGAAACGGTATGACAATCTGGATACTGCCCTACCCTAGTGTGTAATGACCTGATTATTTGACAGTCATTTTTTGTTAAGAGTGACAACATGATCGATGTGGTTGGAACAGTCTAACTACATTGGTGCAATAATCAACTATGTGATTAGTACTTCTGTATAATGAAGAGAAGATGGATGAGGGTGTTAAAGGTTGGAGTGGTTGACTAATAGGCCTGTTGGATCAGAACCAGCTCAGCTGAAAACATCAACAACATATATTTGTCCTTCCCTGAGGTACCACCTCTCTGGGACATGAAGTGAAAATGTGACTCGTTTCAGGAAGCTAGGCTATGTCACTACTTCACTGGTGAGGCATTTGAATATAAACATGTTTTTTTTTTAATCAGAATGCGTTTTTTGGTAGAAATGCCTTCTGGAACGGGAACTGCCTTAAAACTTCTAATGAATGGAATCCCGTTAACGGGATCGATATGACAACAGCCAGTGAAAGTGCAGGGCGCCAAATATAAAACAACAAATCACATAATTAAAATTCCTCAAACCTACATGTATCCTATACCGTTTTAAAGGTAATCTTGTTATTAATCCCACCACAGTGTCGGATTTCAAATAGGCTTTACAGTGAAAGCACCACAAACGATTATGTTAGGTCACCACCAACTCACAGAAAAACACAGCCATTTTTCCAGCCAAAGAGAGGAGTCACATAAAGCACAAATAGAGATAAAATTAATCACTAACCTTTGATGGTCTTCATCACATGACACTCATAGGACTTCATGTTACACAATACATGTATGTTTTTTGATAAAGTTCATATTTATATAAAAAACAATCTCAGTATACATTGGCGCGTTACGTTCACTAGTTCCAAAAACATCCAGTGATATTGCAGAGAGCCACATCATTTACAGAAATACTTATTATAAATGTTGATGAAAATACAATTTTTAGACATGGAAATATAGATATACCTCTCCATAATGCAACCGCTGTGTCAGATTTCAAAAAAACTTTACGGAAAAAGCAAACCATGCAATAATCTGAGACGGTGCTCAGAAAAAAACTAACAATTATCCGCCATGTTGGAGTCAACAGAAATCAGAAATAACATTATAAATATTCCCTTATCCTTGGTGATTTTCATCAGAATGCACTCCCAGGAATCCCAGTTCCACATTAAATGTTTGATTTAGTTCGATAATGTCTATCATTTCTGTCCAAAGAGCTACTTTTGTTAGCATGTTTGGTAAACAAATCCAAAGTCATGAAGCGCGTTCCCTAGTTAAAGACAATGTCAAAAAGTTCCGTTCCTGTCCGTAGAAACATGTCAAACGATGTATGGAATCAATCTTTAAATGTTTTCAACATAAAACGTCAATAATGTTCCAACCGGAGAATTCCATTGTCTTCAGAAGTGCAATGGAACAGAGCTCCCTCTCATGTGAACGCACATGGTCAGAGCATGGTCAGCTCATGGCAGACCTGACTGATTCCTCTCTCATTTGGTCCCACTTCACAGTAGAATCCTCAAACCAGTTTCTAAAGACGGTTGACATCTAGTGGAAGCCTTAGAAAGTGCAACATAACCAATATCCCACTGCGTATTCAATCGGGGCTGGGTTGAAAATGGACCAACCTCAGATTTCCCACTTCCTGTTTGGATTTCTTCTCAGGTTTTTGCCTGTCATATGAGTTCTGTTATACTCACAGACATCATTCAAACAGTTTTAGAAACGTCAGAGTGTTTTCTATCCAATACTAATAATATGCATATATTAGCAACTGGGACTGAGGAGCAGGCCGTTTACTCTGGGCACCTCTGGGCACCTTTCATCCAAGCTACTCAATTCTGCCCCTGCAGCCATAAGAAGTTAATAAGAAACTTGTATGCCATCTGTAAATACAAATACAGTTGTTACATTTACGTGCCTAGTTGGTTTAGCCACTGTAAAAGTCAGGAACCTTCCCACTAGCCATGCTTGGTAGAGATAATGGATGGGCTGGACATGCCGAGAGATGAGTTCGGATTGGTCTGCTATGTAGCACGCTTCTGCCTAATGACAAAGGGCTACTCTATGTGAAGGTAATCCTTTCTAACACAGCTTATTTTTAAGATATCACAATTAACTACAAAAGTGTTGCCCTCCACTTTCTGGAGGACAGTTTTGAAATCAGTGAAATGCCCGGTGGAAACAGAGTATGATAGCTAAGGAGATGGAGAACATTCTGGCGTTTGATTGCAAATATGTGGAGGGAGTCAAAGGGAACACACGAAGGCAGTTGTATAAAACACCTGTCTCCGGATTACATCTTCAAACTAAGGACAACCATGGCATCCGTGACAGAGAGGGAGAAGAGTTCATCCATGGTTATGGGTAATTGAGTCTAGTTAGCTACATTTTCAGATATTATAAGTTTCTCTAATTTTGTCCGAAAGTCGTTTCCATCAAGTTAAAGCATACTGTCAGCTACCTAGTTAACATGACCTAGCTGTATGATCTGTGTAGTAATATTATTTGTATCTCAGGGCCATTTGAATTTCTACATGTCTAAACAAAATACTCCACTATGCAAGGTAACATTTCACTGTACCGTTTACACCTTCTGTATCCTGTGACAAATGCATTTAGATTTTAGTTGATATAGTGTGTGTTTACCAGAGATAGTAATGTGAAGAACAACATGACCTGCACCAAATTCAAAGTAGGATACCACCTTAGGCCAAGTTCTAAAATTCTCCGGGAGAATGCCCTGCTTTTATTTCATCATGATCACATCCGTTAGCTATTTTCTGTCATTTGCTTGCTATCAAGTTGTAAATAATGATCTTGTTGTGAGGTTATTTTCCTGTAACAATGAATACAAATTAGCTGAAGTTAAGACGTTGTCAGCTATATAATATGGTAATTATTTGAACTGGCTAGCCTGCTAACTTAACATTTTGCTAGCTAGCTAACAAGCTAGAAGCAAACCAAAACATTGCTTAGAAAGTTGCATTTTGTTGCCTGGTTTGCTAGATAGACATATACTAAATTCATGTTCAAACGGATGGGTTTATTGGCGTCAAAATATACCAGTTATGCAACCCACATTACTCCCACCTGGCAACCATCATTATGCACACCTGGACTTCATCTGTACCTTGATTACTTCCCCTTTTATTTAGCCCCCAGTAGCCTCAGTCTTCAGGCAGTATTGGTTGGTTTTCATGTTCAGTACGCAGCTCCTGTTTTCTTAATTTGCCTTTCATCATTGTTATTAAACTCTTCTTCTGCACCTGCTACCAGGACTCCCTGTGTAATCATGACAAAGGGCCATTTTTTCAAAAGTGGGTTACATGTTTTTCAACTTTCAAAGCAGAATTCCTTTCCCAGTGTTCCTCAGCTGTAGTGTATGATGTTCCATTTTCTATCTCTGAGTCTCTACTTTTATCCAATGTATAAAAAAAAAACACAATTTCAAGTTTTGCTACTTAAGTCTTGATTGATATGCATATCCTCAAAATGTAGACTACCCAGTCAGTCAGTGTGGTCTGATCTGATTCACAAACCACACGACACGTGTCATACGACACACATTGACTGCTTTTCTTTTGAGACTAAATTACTAACATTTATGTATGTATGTTTGTCCAATGTATGGATGCTGGATTGGCAGTCGCATGCGTGTACATTTTTTTCTACTCTTGTCACTTTAAATCAACGACGTAAAACACATCGATACTGCTAGGCAGGGTTAGAATTAAACACAGATCTTTTTTGGGATGATAGTGGGTTTAAACTTTTTTATTTATTTTAATTTTATAGGAGGTGCCCATGTCATTATTTCCAAATCTTGGGGGGATGCAATGATTTGTTATGGTTTAGTGGTGCTTGGGGAAACAATAACTTGATTCCATAACATCCTAAACCTGTGTGTGTGTGTTCTCTAGTCTAACCCCTTCTTCTCTTCCCCACCTCCACTCCCCCATCAGAGCGACCTGTAGGAGATGGGGAGCGGATGCTGGACGTGCTTCAGCGCTGGGGACAGCACAGGGCAGAGGTGCGCTTCTTCCTGCGTCATGACCGAGCGCCCAGCAGAGAATCAGGTTAGTTCCCAACCACCTAACAGGATGAGATGGATACAGAAGAACAAAAGCATGCCACACACCACACATACAGTACCAGTCAAAAGTTTGGACACACCTACTCATGCAAGGTTTTTTAAATATATATTTTTTAAACCATTTTCTGCAGTGTATAATTATAGTGAAGACATCAAAACGATTAAATGACACATATGGAATCATGTAGTAACCAAAAAAAGTGTTAAATCAAAATCAATATTATGTTTGAGATCCTTCAAAGTAACCACCCTTTGCCTCGATGACAGCTTTGCACACGCTTGGCATTCTCTCAACCAGCTTCATGATGTAGTCACCTAGAATGTTTTTCAATTAGCAGCTGTGCCTTGTTAATTTGTGGAATTTCTTTCCTTCTTAATGCGTTTGAGACACTCAGTTGTGTTGTGACATGGTAGAGGTGGTATAGAGAAGATAGACCTATTTGGCAAAAGACCAAGTCCCTGTTATGGCAAGAACAGCTCAAGTAAGAAAAGATCATCATTACTTTAAGACATGAAGGTCAGTCAATCTTGATGCAAAAAGCATTAAGCGCTGTGTTGAAACTGGCTCTCATGAGGACCGCCACAGGAAAGGAAGATCCAGAGTTACCTCTGCTGCAAAGGATACGTTCATTAGAGTTACCAGCCTCAGAAATTGCAGCCCAAATAAATGCTTCGGAGTTCAAGTAAAAGACACATCTCAACATCAACTGTTCAGAAGAGACTGTGTGAATCAGGGCTTCATGGTCAAATTGCTTCAAAGTAACCACTACTAAAGGACATGAGTAAGAACAGGAGACTTGCTTGGGCCAAGAAACATGAGCAATGGACATTAGACCGGTGGAAATCTGTCCTTTGATCTGATGAGTTTGGCTTCAACCGCCATGTCTTTGTGAGACGCAGAGTAGGTCAACGGATGATCTCTGCATGTGTGGTTCCTACCGTGAAGCACGGAGAAGAAGGTGTGATAGTGTAGTGGTGCTTTGCTGGTGACACTGTCAGTGATTTATTTAGAATTCAAGGCACACATGGCTTTGCTACAACAGCATTCTACAGCGATACGGCATCCCATCTGGTTTGCGCTTAGTCGGACTATTATTTTGTTTTTCAACAGGACAATGCCCCAACACACCTCCAGGCTGTGTAAGGGCTATTTGACCAAGAATGAGAGTGATGGAGTGCTGCATCAGATGACCTGGCCTCCACAATCACCCAAGTGAGATGGTTTGGGATGAGTTAGAGCGCAGAGTGAAAGAAAAGCAGCCAAGTGCTCAGCATATACCTCCTTCAAGACTGTTGGAAAAGCATTCCAGGTAAAGCTGGTTGAGAGAATGCCAAGAGTTTGCAAAACTGTCAAGGCAAAGGGTGGCTACTTTGAAGAATGTAAAATATATTTGTTGAACACTTTTTCTTTTGTTACTATATGTGTTGTTTCAATTGTCTTCACTATTATTCTTATACAATGTATAAAATAGTAAAAATAAAGAAACCCTTGAATAAGTAGGTGTGTCCAAACTTTTGACTTGTACTGTATATATACACGTTCAGAAACAAACGAGACAGTGTAAAGACACAGCCCTCTTATCAATTACGTGACAAGTTGTTAGAAAGTAGAAACTCGGATGGCCCTCCCTCCCCACAAGACATGGATTGTACAACAGAAGCCTAAGACCCCCTTGATCCACATATGCCTACAGATTGCTATTACAAGTCTTCAAATTCCAGACAAGCCTTCATTGACCTAATGCTCCAGGGCTGTCATTGTGAAGGGGTGTTCAAATCACATCTCTATAAATGATTTAGTCCTCTGGTGGTGGGGATCCTCTCAGCCCCTCGTTGCGTAACTACTAAGCCCTTGACCCCTCACAGCTTGGATCCGGCTCTGGGATTAGATGGCTGTTTTCCTTTCTTGACATTTTAGCCTGTTCTTTTTTTCCCCCACACTTTTAGCTTGTTTGTACTTAGGCCATGTCTTCGTAGTTGGCTCACATTGCGTTCTTTCCGATAGAGTTAGTTAGCCTTGTTAGTTAGCTTTGTGATACAATCCGCTAACTAAGCATTTTGTTTTCTCCTATAGAGAGGGCTTAGCCTTTTTTTTCTCCCATCCCCTTTCTTCTTTCTCATAAAATGAGCTTAGCTAGCTACCAAAAGAGATGGCTATTTGCTCCATTAAGTTAACTAAGTTAATTTGCCAATGTGATATCATTACCTTGTAGGCTAATTATTTGTCCAGAGTTAGTTTTAGCGTATTATTTTGCCCCAGAGTAGTCCCCAGGCATAGCCCATGATTGTAACAGAGGTTGTCCAAAACTTTTTTTTAAGTTATTTGGTAAAGGCTTTATCTTGGGCCGGTGCTCAAGGGATTAGATCAGGTTCATTGGCTCCCTAAAACCTCCCCAACCACACACATACGCTACGCATGTGCACCTACACACATTCTGACTCCATGAGCAGCTCCTCAGAAACCCAGAGTGCTGTAGTAAATTTGGAGATTATGACCTGTCTCTGGCGACACTGATCTCTTTGTGCTGGCTGAGTGGTTTAACTCGTTGCTAATGCTGGCCAGTCTGTATTTGTGTAACCTCCTTGTGAACCCTACTCTCCAGCTGAAGGAACCTTTTGCAGAACGTGTGTCAGTGTATGGTATCTGAGCGAGCAGTCGCTTTTTCAGTCACTCATATCAGCTTTAATTCCAACGAACACTTTGCGAGAGTTTCTCATAGTTTCCTAAGCAGACTTGGTGGCTTTTTAATGTTTCCAGTCCCCCAAGAAACTTCTGCTACTTTACTATTTTCTCCGATTGTCTTTGACTGAGGTTTTGGTGTGTTTCAGGTGGCTCCCGAGGATCAGACTCAAAAAGGAATGGAGTGAAGAGCCCCTCAGATAGACGGATGGAGAACGGGGTGAGTTCAGAAACCATTGACTTTAGACAAACACTTGGAGACCTTTTTAAAACAGTTTTTCATTCAGTCACTCACCGTGTGCAGTATACAGTTGTATACAGTTAGTGTACATGTGCATTTCCTATCCTATGATTCGTTGGACTGGGCTATGTTTGACCATTTCCTCTACCTGCTCTTGGTATGCTGGTGTTAGTTTCAGACTTTTGAACCTGTAACAGCTATAGCTTCCAAAGACAAGGAGCGAGAAAAACGGGTTTGGTTACTCCTGTGTCACCAATCGCGCAAAAAGAAATCCCTATATTTGAGCTTGTGCTATTTACCCACATGCAGAGACTGTACTTGTTCTGCTTGGCTTCAGGCCTGTCCTGACAGATGCAAAACACATACTTCTCTTGGTTTGGAGTGAGAGAGAGAGAGAGAGAGAGAGAGAGAGGGTGTTTGTACGTAGACTATTCAGTGTTTGTCTTACATTACCAACTCTCGTGTGTGTGTGTGTGTGTGCGCGCGTTGGCGTGTGTAACTGACTCTCTGTCTGTTGTGCAGGTGCCGGCCCCACGGATGGACATGACTCTGGCTGAGCTGCAGGAAATGGCTGCCAGACAGCAGCAGCAGATAGATGCACAGCAACAACTCCTCGCCTCCAAGGTAACAAGGGAGGGAGGGTAGAAAGAAAGAGAGGGGGGTGGAAAGGGGCTAATGAGACATGGATGAAGAAGGAAACCAAAAGCGAGCAAGTGGGGTCAGATGAAAGAGGGAGATGCTGAGAGAAAGTGAAAGAGGGTGGGTAAAGTGATGGAAATAAATGGAGAGATTGAAAAACAGAGATGGGGTGAGACAGAGGAAGGGGACTATTAAAGACGAGGACAAAGTGATAGAGAAAAGTTGAGAAGGGGAGTCATCAGGGAGAATTTTTTTTTAAGGAATAGGAAGAGATTGCAAGATAACCCTTTTGATGAAGCATCTGGTTCATGGGATGGCCTTGAGCAGGTGGAGTGATGGAGAAGGTAACAAACAGGAAAATCTGTATGCAAATCTGTATGCATGCGTGTGTGTGCATGTGTGTATTGTGTGTATACAGCATATACAGTAGTCTAGTGAGTGTGCGTTGGGTCAGTGCAGATAGTTTGGGTAACAATTATTTTACTATTTAGCAGTCTTATGGCTTGGGGGTCCGAGTGAGTTTATAAAAACTGTCATCTCCTACCATTTTGATAGATTGGAGACTGTCAGAAAACGTGGTTGTAACATTAATAATTTGGTTGTTATTCCATTGGTTCCCTCGAGGCAGAGTGGCCCACACTCATTGAATATGCCGCTTTTAAATGTTAGAGCAATCACAACTAAAACCTTTTCTTGTGAATGACCTCCATTACTGAGTGCAAAGTTGATTGCATGTGTCTCACTGAAACATGGCTGTCATCACTGAAACATGGCTGTCATCAGACTGTTGTGCTGCTCTTATTGAATTTTACCCCCCCGGACTACAGCTTTTCATATTCTAACAGAAAAAGGTGTGGGGTCAGCCTCTATTTTTACTAATGCTCTCCGCTGTAAGGACATTTCGTTTGGCAACTTTGGGTGTTTTAAGCATCATGTTTTACTGTTTAATTGTCAGCCACCAGTACTGGCCATCACCCTGTATAGGCCGCCAAAGCACAGCCCCACTTTCTTTACTGATGTATCTGAACTATTGTCTATTGTCCTTAAGAACTATGGCAAAGTCATTGTCTTGAGTAATTTTAATATTCATGTTGACAAAGAGACTGACTCCAAGGCCATTGAACGTATGAATCTTTTGAGCTCTATGGACTTTACCCAACATGTTACTGTGCCCACCCATAAACAAGGCCTGGTTATTACCAAGGGGCTTTCTTTTGACATGTCCTCTTTTGTTTGTTGCTTTACCTGATCACCAATGTGTATTTTTTACTACCTTGATGCCCATAGCACAGGATAATACTGAATGCATTAATTAAGAAACGCTATCTGACCTCTGAAGTTGCTGCAGATTTTTAGTGTATGAACAATACTCCACCTTCCTCTTTTGATGATTTAATTGATCACTTTAATATCAAATTAAGGGCAACCATTGATGCCATAGCTCCAGTAAAGTTGAAAAAGGCCACATCCAAACATAGAGCCCCTTGGATGAGTGAGGAAACTAATCAATTTAAGAGAAATTGCAGAAAGGCAGAGCGGAAGTGGAGAAAGTCAAAGTTGCAGGTCCGTTATGCTATTCTGAGAGAGCAAGTTGGCATGTACAGCACCAGTCAAACGTTCGGACACACCTACTCATTCAAGGGTTTTTCTTTATTTTTACTATTTTCTGCATCTCATTCATGCCTTACTGCATTACATGTCTGAAATGTGCTGCAAGAATAAATATAGATTTGATTTGATTAACCAGGAGAGCGGCCAAGTTAACATGCCTTGCTGGAAAATACCCTACTGTTTTAAAGTATGACCTTTCTCAGGAAATACATGTCACATTTATGGCACAATGAGTAGTTCATTGTTAAACATTGACTGTAGTGATATTAAAATGTTCAATTATATCCAATGACAGGTACTGTATGAAAACAGGTCATAGATACACCAAAATGTACATACATGTACAATTATATAGTAGGCTGTCAATTAAATGATGAAGTAAAAAAATGACTTTGTTCGGGGAAGGTGTAAGAGCAGCTGCTATGGTTTATAAAACAACATGCCTCCGTAACCATCCTCTTTCTTTTCTCTTACTCTCCCCTCCACAGGTGCAGTGTCTGCTACCTGAAGCCACAGCAGAGGCAGCAAAAACACTGTAATAAAGCAATCTCTCCTCCTGTCTTTAGGAGCAGCGTCTGCGCTACATGAGGCAGCAGCAGCAAGCGTCCGAGCAGGAGAAGTTGCAGCGTCTCAAGGAAAATGTGGAGAACCAGGAGACCAGGCTGAAGAAGGTCCGGGCCCTCAAGGGCCAGGTGGAGCAAAAACGCCTCAGCAACGGCAAGCTAGGTGAGCACAGTGCTGCTATGAATGGGCAAGGGATTGGTTGTTGTTTGGATTGATTGAGCGGTGAATTGATTGGTGGATTTGTGTAGGATGACTGACTGATCGATTGGTTCTAACCTCCCCTCTCTCGTCTTTAGTGGAGGAGATAGAGCAGATGAACAGTCTGTTCCAACAGAAGCAGAAGGAGCTGGTGGTGGCTGTGTCCAAGGTGGAGGAGCTCAGCAGACAGCTGGAGATGCTCAAGAATGGCAAGATGGACTCCTTCCACGACAACCAGAGCTCTGTGGCTGAACTGGACCTCCTCTACAAGGAGCTACAGGTGTGTATGATTGGAGTTTGCAGATGAGGGACAATTGAACATTCCATTGTACTTGAACTAAATCCCAGGAGCTCAGTTGTTAGAAAGGGTTTTACAAATGCGTTCTATTTAGCCCAGGTCTGATTTCAAATCACGTACATTTTGTATGTGGCTTGTGTGGGACTCAAACCCTGAACTATCTCTACTACCATGCCCTAACTAATCAACTGAGCCATCAGAACCACTGGTTCATAGCCTCATACAGTGCCTTCAGAAAGTATTCACACCCCTTGACCTTTTTGACATTTTGCTATTTTACAGCCTAAATTTAAAATGAAATTGCGATTATTATTTTCTTTTTTGGTCACTGGCCTACACACAGTACCCCATGATGTCAAAGTGGAATAATGTTTTTCGAAATGTTTACAAATGAATTAAAAATGAGCTGAAATGTCTTGAGTTAATAAGTATTCAACCCCTTTGTTATGGCAAGCCTAAATAAGTTTAAGAGTAATAATTTGCTTAACAAATCACATAAGTTGCATGGACTCACTCTTTGTGCAATAAGAGTGTTTAACATGATATTTGAATGACTACCTCATCTCTATACTCCACACATACAATTATCTGTAACCAGGGACCAGGGAGGTTTCCAATGCCTCTCAGAGAAGAGCACCTATTGGGAAATGGGTAAAATAAAACAAAAACAAATCAGACGTTGAATATCCATTTGAGCATGGTGAAGTTATTAATTACACTTTGGATGCTGCATCAATACACTCAGTCACTACAAACATACAGGCGTCCTTCCTAAAAACCTAGCTCAGTCTACCTTCCAACAAACACTGGGAAACAAATTCACCTTTCAGAAGGAAAGCCTAAATCACAAGCCCAAATATACACTGGAGTTGCTTACCAAGACGACATTGAATGTTCCTGAGTGGCCTAGTTACAGTTTTGACTTAAAACGGCTTGAAAATCTATGGCAAGACTTGAAAATGGCTGTCTAGCAATGATCAGCAACCAACTTGACAGAGCTTGAAGATTAAAAAAAAAAGAATTATGTGCAATTGTATTGTACAGTCCAGGTGTGCAAAGCTCTTAAAGACTCACAGCTGTAATCGCTGCTAAAAGTGATTCTAACATTTATTGACTCAGTGGTCTGAATACTTATGTAAATCATATATTTCTGTATTTAATTTTCAGTCAATTTGCTAACATTTCTAAAAACATGTTTCACTTTGTCATTATGTGGTATTGGATGTAGATGGGTGAGAAACAAAATACATTTTAGCAATTTTTTAATTCAGACTGTAACAGACTTCAGACTTCAAAATGTGGAATAAGTCTAGGTGTAGGAATACTTCTGATGGCACACTGTATGTCCTCTACCCTGTCCTCCATCCTAGTTCAGCTCTCTGACATGTCATCTCTTGTCCCCTCTAGCTGCGTAACAAGCTGAACCAGGAGCAGAACTCAAAGCTGCAGCATCAGAGAGAGAGTCTGAACAAGCGCAACCTGGAGGTGGCGTCTATGGACAAACGGGTCAGTGAGCTCCGAGACCGCCTCTGGAAGAAGAAGGCCGCTCTGCAGCAGAAAGAGAACCTGCCTGTGAGTGTACACACACACACACACACACACACACACACACATACACACACACATACACACACACACACACATACACACACACACACATACATAGTGTACATGCACACATACTGTACACACACAAACACATGTGCACTCGCACACACACATGCGCACAAATGAGTGCAGAACTACTTCTTTGACATCTCAAGACTTTGTGAAAGAAATGGAAATGTTTATCGTGAAGCACACCCTATCAAAATTGATAACCTGAGCGCCCCCTTGGGGCTGCAGAGTATAAACACAACTGTATTTTGTTTACCTCTGAAAGCCCCAGATGCCCTGGCCCTCAGAGCCGGCCTCTATCAAAAAAGTAAGACGCCTCAAACCTGTCTCTTGTTGCCTTTCTGCACTGACAAACAAATCACTGACCCACAGGACTGAAATGCACTCAGATATCTCCTTCCACAGTTCACTTTTTCAATCTCTCTCTATTCAGTGTTCTTCAACCCTCGTCCCTGGGACCCACATAGTGGGGAGATGCTTTTCCCAGCCCAGTACTAACACCTGATTAAGATATTTTAGTGCTTGGCTGGAGCAAAAGCCTGCACCCCGGTGGCTCCCAAAGATCAGGATTGAAGGACATGAATGGCATGGACTGAATCATTGTTTTGATCCTTGTCACGGGTTTGATTTTTCTATCTCAGTTTACATTTAACATTCCATCTCTTCAGCCCAACTTGGCAAAAACAACTCCAGGAGAGGGGAGGAGACTAGAGCTTAGGCAGGCAGACAGACAGGAATGCCAGAGGAGATGGTATCACTGCCTGGTATCTCTCTGCCCCTCTTCCTCTGAATTGTTTTTGACTCCCGTGGTTTCCACTGCACTTTTTAATCTATGTAAACATGGAACTTTTTAATCTGTCTTTGAAAGATTTTGAGGAAATTGTCTGGACACAGGAGATTTGCTGTAGCTATTAGTGTACTAGAACACGTCAAATAGAAACTCAGAGTGGTTGTGGATGATTTGCTCAGGCACTCAAATTCTTAAATTGTGTTAGTAAATCCCAGGCATGATTTATTATGATTTTACATGTTTCATGTGGTGGGTAATTTACAAAATCTACAAACTCTATCCTCGATCAATGGTATTTTAATAGAGAAACAAAACCACTGTCAAATGAATAGCCAACACCCTTTACTTTCCTCCTTTAACTCTATCATGTTGTCTCTCAATCAAACTAACTTAATGTGGGGAGTCTAGATTTACAGTGCCTTCAAAAAGTATTCATACCCCTTGACTTATTCCACATTTTGTTGTTAGAACCTGTATTCAAAATTAATTAAATATATATATATTTTTTTTTACCCATCTACACACAATACCCCATAACTATAAACTGAACAAATGTTGGCAAATGTATTGAAAATGAAATATAGAAATATCTACTTTACATAAGTATTCACACCCCTGAGTCCATACTTTGTTGAAGCACCTTTTGCAGCTATTACAGCTGTGAGTCTTTCTGTGTAAGTCTTAAGGAGCTTTCAACACCTGGAAGGTGCAACATTTGCCCATTTATTTGAAAATTATTATATGCCATTGGTTTTTGATCATTGCTTGACAACCATTTTCAAGTCTTAGGTTTTCTTGTAGATTTAAGTCAAAACTGTAACTCGGCCACTCATGAACATTCTGTATTTTTGGTTAACAACTCTAGTGTAGATTTGACCTTTTGTTTTAGGTTATTGTCCTGCTGAAAGGTGAATTAATCTACCAGTGTCAGATGGTGGGCAGACTGAACCAGGTTTCCTCTAGGATTTGCCTGTGCTTAACTCCATTCTTTAAAAAAAATCCTGAAACATTCCCCAGTCCTTAACAATTACAAGCATACCCATAACATGATGCAGCCACCGCCATACTTGCAAGTATGGAGCGTGTAACTCAGTAATGTGTTGTATTGGATTTTCCCCAAACATAACACTTTGTAGCCACACTGTTGTTGATGTTTTCTCCAATCACAGCCAATAAACTGGTGAAATCCCTGAGCGGTTTCCTTCCTCTCCAGCAACTGAGTTAGGAAGGACACCTGTATCTTTTTAGTGACTGGGTGTATTGATACACCAACCCAAGTGTAATTAATAACTTCACTTTGCTCAAAGGGATATTCAATAGCTGTTTTTTTTATCCATCGACCAATACTGTAGGTACCCTCCTTGGTATTTTGTGGTTGAATTTGTGTTTGAAATTCATTGCATGGCTGAGGGACCTTACAGATAATTGTATGTGTGGGGTACAGAGATAAGGTAGTCATTCAACAATTATGTTAAACACTATTATTGCACACACAACTTATTATGTGACTTGTTAAGCACATTTTTACCCCTAAACATATTTAGGCTTGCCTTAACAAAGGGTTGACATTTCAGCTTTTCATTTTTAATTTAGTTGTAAAAAATGTCATAAAACACAATTCCACATTATTAAGTGTTGTGTGTGTAGGCCAGTGACATAGAAAATCTAAATTTAATCCATTTTCAATTCAGGTTGTAACACGACAAAATGTGGGAAAAGTAAATGGGTGTGAATACTTTCTGAAGGCACTTTATCTGTCCAGTTGAGTAACTTTATGCCTACTAATCCAAGTTTTATAATTTAAAGGGACATTTCCCAAATGTTAATCTCCTGCACCATCCAAACATCAACATAATATTATGTGAAAATGCCAGGATTATATGTGTTGTAGTCATAAAGATACACACAAAGTGTTTTTAGATAATATCATCAGAAAACCATCTGGTGTGTATTATGTGATTTTAACCAACTACTACTAACCTTTGCCTACTCATAGTTGGTTAAATCACAGGATGCAGTGACACACAGATGGTGTCACCAGAAACACTTAATTTCTTTTTTTTTTTTACTTAACATAGAAACGCACCATTTTCACATTTTGGTATGGTGCTGGAGATGAAGTTGAAAATGTTTCCTTAAAAGTGTGCATGATACGGATCACAATATTCCCTATGATATTCATATGATATTTGCATAGAGAATGTCATAAAGTATATATTAAGCTGTATATGTGCAAATGTGACCGACTGCCTTGATTCGGTCTTATGTAGCAACATTAGAAAGTGTGTGTTTTTTACATTAGATAAAATAAACTCAGAGCTAGAGCATGGTATATCGTACACTGCAGTTGAGGAACAATAGGAAAGTAATTCTGGTTTTAAAGTTGATAAACTTGTAACTCCACTTTTGAGAAAATGTCCCTTGAATATTTTGGTACACCTACTGAAGATCTCTTTGTCTAAACCCATTCAGTATCGTTCACACCCTCTTAAGCCCCACCCAACTCTTTAAGGATTCGCATGTGAGGCCATGTGGTAATCAAATAAAATCTATGTTAATTTGTCACATGCACAGGATACAGGTGTCAGCGGTACAGTGAAGTGGTTACTTGCATAGTAGCAATATCAAAAACAGAAGTGTCCAGATAAAAATATTTTATAAATATTTTATAATTAATAGATGACGCTTACCCGACACACTAAATTATTGGGTCATCTGAAGGAAATGCTATAACCACCCCCCATACACATCTAGCTAAATGGATGGGTTACACTTGTCTAGACATGTACACATGTTCATGAAATCCAGTAGATGGCCGCAATCAACCTCAGACACACCTGGCTAATGTAATGGGTCATGTAATAATCAATTTGAAGTGTAGTCTTTTTGTTTAGACATGTAGCTAGCTAGGTAGCTAGCTAATCAACGAACCTGCATAATCCCAACTCATACTACTATCAATACAAACATTGTCATAGATGTAGTTTGAATTTGTAGGCAGCTAAAGCTAACAAAGTAGGTTCAATGTTAGCTAGCTAACATTAGGCTATTACTAGCAATGCAAATGGGTTTCTGATTTTAAAAATATCACTACACATATCATACAAGTAATGTTAGCTAGTGAGCCAGCAAGCTAACGTTTCCTCGCTAACTAACATTATGCCTTAACTTGCAATTAAAAACGACTTTCTGACAAAATTATAAACATATCTGAAAATATAGCTAGACTCTTACCCGTATTCATGGATGAATGCTTCACGGCAGACTGGAACCATTTAACTCCATTTTAATTGTAGCTACATATTGTTTGACCAGCGTTGTGTCAAGTCACTCCGGTTCACATTGACCGTGGTGTGTGCAGAAAGTAGCCCATCACTTTTTCCAACTGATCTGTTGGAAATTCAGAGCATCAATGTTGTTGAGGAAAGTAGAACACTTTTGTTGTTCTCAATGGCTAACTTTATATATTTCAAAAACAGCGAGGTAGAAAAGACTGTCAACACTCATGTTATAGACAGAAGCATGCTACATGGCAGACCAATCCAAACTCATCTCTCGACATGTCCAGCCCATTCATTATCTCAGCCAATCATGGCTAGCAGGAAGGTTCCTGTATTTATCCGTGGCTAAACCAACTAGGCTCGTAATTTTAATAATTGTTTTCATATTTATGGAGGGAATACAAGTTTGTTATTAAGGCATTTCTGCCAAAAAACGCATTCTGATCAAAAATAAATGTTTACGTTCAAATGCCACTCCTGTGAAGTAGTGACTGTTGGTAAAATTATGATTAAATGACTGAACAAATCATTTTAAATGGAACTGTAACTAAGTAAAACTTATACTCTGTTTTACTATATCTGATTAACAATATGAGTTCATTAGAAGGGATTGTGAGACACGGACAAGGAGTAATTAAAGTTAGTGAACACCATTCCAACTAGGAAGAAACTAATGGGTTGGGGACTGTGTAAACATATTAGGTCGTTAACCTAGCGTTGAACCTACAGAAACTTAGCTCTGGGGTTTTTAGATAAGGCAGTGAGTGCATTCCTAGGTTTTCTGTTAATTAGAACTGTCAGCTCAGTGGTGATCGATAATGTTGAGGGGTCAAAAGTTACCTGGGAGTGTGTTAGTAAGTTAGAATGAACTTTTCACCTCACTTTGTCCCGGTCGAGAGGAGGGGATTCTGTTAAAGCAATGAAGTGACGTCATGATCTGTATGTAAACTGTTGCTCGTGGTTAAATGTCAGCGCGCTCCGAGAATAAATTCTGTTACCTATTATTGAAAGACTGGTCTGCGTCTATTTTATGCAAAGAATCTTACAAATTCTCATAAAATAGAATAAGGGTTTTCAATTAATGAAAGCACATTGGCATAATTAAATTACAGTAACAGTGACGTACGACATACGCCTAGTTTCCTGAAACGAGTCACAAATAGTCTGCTTTTGTAAACTGCTTTGGATGAAAGTGTATACTAAGCAAAACACTCTATGCCATGAGACCACCCTCCAATCTGCAGTGCTAAAACTCACAGAATGAATCATTCAACCACATACCATAGTGGAATTAATCCTCACCTTCCGTGAGAACTATAAAATAAATGAAAATACAGTTAAGCACACTCTTACAACTGTCTTGTCTTATGAGTCACTTATTAGCTTGATATAACTCTGAAGTGCTTACATACATAAAAAACGTTTAGCTGGAGATAACAGTATCAGATTAAACACATGAATCAAAGAAAAATACTTCATTGGATGCTTATTACGTAAGGGAGGAAATCAAACTTCAGACCTCTTATTCCTGGCATGAATTCACACTTCATCCTTAATTATTATAACGTTACCATCCTAACATACATGCTTCAACCTTTACGAACTACACCCGAAGACATGAAAAACCTAGCTAACCCAGCGTGAGATTGCCTTCACTCAACAAGTGTGTGGCTACCATAATAATCTCTGTTACAACAGTTCTTGGCCACATAGTTCTGCTTGTCTTACCATTTCCCTCGCATATCGAACACGTAAACAATTCAAACAAAAAAACAACGACATAGACTGACAGGTTAATTGTCAGTTACACTCGCACCAATCACCTGTGATTTCTGTGAAGGGGTTCTGCAGTTCTGGGTCATTGTCAGATCTCTCCCACCTTAATTTGTCCTTTGGGAAGTTTCTCCTGCCAAAGAAAGTCTGTACCTGTGAACCAGTTGGAAGCCATGAGCTGTTCTGATGTGAGACCTCTGGAAGCGTGATCCGCAGGATTCTCTTGAGAGGTCACATATCTCCATTCTTCGGGATCTGTTCTTTGCTTAATGCATTGAATACGGTTAGCTACAAAGATGTGGAATCTTCTGGCTTCATTGTTGATGTAGCCAAGAACTACATTTGAGTCTGTCCAGAAGTATTCCTGTAGACCTTGTTTTTCTAGCTCCTTTTTGAGCATGTCACTTGTTCGAACAGCTACCACCGCTGCTGAAAGTTCCAGTCGTGGTATGGTCATAACCTTGGAAGGGGCGACTCTCCACTTCCCCATAACTAGGGAGCAATGAACTTATCCTGCTGTGCTGATTGTTCTGAGCACTCTGGAATGAGTTATGAGCACTCTGGAACTTGTCTGATGCGACACACCAGAGTTCACCAAGTGCTCTCTCCGTGTGTGGTTCACCCATAGCCATATCCAGGTCTTTGATACCCTCTGCACGTTCTTCTTTGGGAATTGTAGCTATAAATTCATTGCTGTTGGAGATAAACTTGTGCACCCGAAGTTTGCCGATGCTGCAAAGATCCCTTGCTTCTTTCACCAGCTGGGCCGCTTCAGCTACAGACGATACGCTCATCAACCCATCATCAACATAAAAGTTCCTTTCTATAAACTGGATAGACTCCTCGCTGAAGCTTCCTCGTCCTTAGGCAGCAATATGTTTGAGACCATAGTTGGCGCAACCAGGAGATGAAGCTGCGCCGAACAAGTGGACCTTCATACGATACACTGAGGTTTGAGTCTCTAGATCTCCGTTCTCCCACCAAAGGGAATGCAGATAATCTTGGTCTTCTGCTTTCACATGAAACTGGTGGAACATGCGCTCCATGTCACACATGATTGTGACTGGACCCTTACGGAAACGGCAAAGGACACCCAGCAATGTGTTTGTCAACTCTGGACCAGTAAGGAGATGGTCATTCAAGGATGTCTCTCTAAACTTCTCTGAGCAGTCAAAGATGACTCGTATCTTCCCAGGCTTTTGTGGGTGATAAACCCCATGGTGCGGGATGTACCATGCTGGATGCTTGTTCATTTCATCCTCGGAGACCTTCTCAGCATCTCCACAAGCTATGTTCTCTTCCATGAAGGTTGTGTAGTCCTTGTAGTACTGCTTGTGTCTCCTTATCCTCCTTTCAAGGCACTTGAGTCGGTGAACTGCACATGTCTTATTGTTCGGCAGGTTGGGTCTTTCTTCCTTAAACGGCAGAGGCATCTCGTAATGTCCATTGTCCTTGCATCTGATGCCTGCTTTCATTTTTGTCAGGAACCAGATATCCTCTTGAGATATGAGGTCCTCTTCTGCGGCTCTGTTGAAGTCAGATTCAAGCGTCTTGATAATGTCCAGTGCTGTCATTACCTCTCTTACGTGTGTTCTACAAAAATAGTGTACTTGATTTGTGAGATTGGAAGAAGATTGAAGTCTTGGCATCACCGGTCTAACGATAACCCGGTGACTCACTCCAATAGCATCGCCATAGTCGATGCATGGCTTTCCACGGCTGACTATGCTCCAGCCAAGGTCTGTTCTGCAAAAGGCTGATTTCCCTTACAGACACAAGTTCTCTTATAAGGAAAGCCTGGGAGCAGTTGTAGCCAATTAAGAGGCCGACATCATAGTTCTGTTGAGGAGCAATCTCCTCTGCAATGTGTTCAAGATGAGACCGTGTTCTTGTAATCTCTGGAGTGGGAATATGATCTCTGTTTGCGGTAATAAACTCTCTCGAGTAGGTCGTTGGCAGAGGGATTTTCTTCTCCAAGAAAAACCCTCTAACCTGCAAACCAGACAGCTTCTGGCAGGGCACAATGGTATTCACTGAAGCCATTGTAGAGAGTTTCAGTTGTACTGGCTCCTTCCTTGTATTGAGAGCTTTTGTTGTCTCTTCAAGGATAACAGTGGTGTCGCTCTGGGTGTCAAGAAGTGCGTACATGAGAACTTCACAATCTGGCTCGCTTGTGGTTGACACCCATACTGGAATGATTGTGGAGGTTTGAGTGGTGTTAATGTCCCTTACGACTCTGTTAGATATGGCCTCACTTGACGCTCTTGTCCCCTTATCTTGTGGGGGCTCTTTCTTTTCCCTTGACCATTCTTTAGTACGATCTTCGTTCATGCAGGATGGATGCCTCCTCTGACACATGTCACAGGTGTTCCTGTTATCACAATCTTTCAAACGATGCCCAGGCCTTAAACAGCCGAAGCACATTTTATTTCCTTGAACAAACTTCTGTCGCTCTGTGGTGGGCTTATCCAAGAACTTCCAACATTTGTGGAGACTGTGACCTGACTTCTCACTGAAGACACAACTAGTAACAGTACCTTTTTCATCAGAGTTAGTTGCTAATACCCTTGCTCCAGGGCTTTGAATCCTTGGCGTCTTAGGTTTCCCATCTTCACTTGGTTTCAAAGCGTATAGGGATGTTACAGGATTGCAAGCGATCTTGGCTTCTCTCGTGAGAAACTTCACAAACTGGCTGAAGCTAGGAAAGGTCTCAGTTTCTTCTAAGATGTATATGACCTTTGTATTCCATCTTAAAGTTAGGCAATCTGGATGTTTAGCGAGGATCTTTTGGTTTTCATTACAGTCATTAAGCACCTCAATGCCCTTATTCTGAGACATAGCAGCCTCACAGCTGCGAAGAAAGTCTACAAGGTTTCTAAGTTCAATACTGTCCTTGGATCCTATCTTAGGCCATGCTTTGAGCTTATCTCTGAAGGACTTGGCGATAAGGAATTCTGTAGTTTTAGTCAGAATTATCACCTTCCATGAGAACTATAAAATAAATGACACTCTTACAACTGTCTTGTCTTATGAGTCACTTATTAGCTTGATATAACACTGAAGTGCTTACATCAAAAACGTTTAGCTGGACATAACAGTATCAGATTAAACACATGAATAAAAGAAAAATACTTAATTGGCTGCTTATTACAGAAGGGAGAAAATCAAAAACACTTTTTATTCCTGGCATGAATGTACGCTTCATCCTTAATTATTATAACGTTACAATCCTAACATACACGCTTCAACCTTTACGAACTACACCTGAAGACATGAAAAACCTAGCTAACCCAGCGTGGGATTGCATTCACTCGACAAGTGTGTTGCTACGATAATAATCCCCGTTACACGTAGTTCCGCTTGTCTTACCATTTCCCCCACATAGCGAACACGTAAGCAATTCAAGCAAAAAACAACAACATAGACTGACAGGTTAATTGTCAGTTACAACCAGTAGAAAATAATGTAATACATTATTAAAGAAGTCCACCATCTTTTGAAGTCCTCCTATGTTGAAGGGAAGAGCTGAGGTAAAGAAAGGGAGAGAGCTGAAGAGGTAAAAGTGTAATATGTATGTACTGTAGTTATTACAGATGAAAGCAAAGAAGCTGAAGGCTGAATAGAGCAGGACTCTTTGAGGAGGGGATTTAGTGACAGTCTGCCTCGAATTATAATGAGCAGGGCTTTTTCAGGCGGCCACAAAGAGCTGTTACATTTACCCTTCTCTCTGGCCAACGACACAGCAAGGGTCTGTCTGACATCACCTGGAAGGCATGTTTCAAACACATTGGTTGCGAAACGCTAGCCTGAAAGATGTCAGCCTAGATTCACCTCACCTCGCTCTGTCTGAACATATGGGAGGAACTGATCAATAGCGACTTATGTTCTTCTATGGGGTTTGACTACTAGTGTGTTCAACTGCTGTTGCATTTTGTGTTTTTGTTTTCTCAAGAATGGCTACCCTGGTAAGGAGAGGGCTTCAAAAGACGCTCATCCCCAGGTACAGTAACTAATGGCAGAGCTGGACCTGACATAGACACACACTGATCTCTTCAGCATGACTTGGTAGAGCAGCAGCAGCCGTAGGATTATCTGCATTTCTGTTTCCAGTAGCGGAGTTCAGTTGATTTGATCTTGTTTTAAAGGGCACGGGCTTGACTTATTTAATCTGCTCTGTTGCGTAAGACCTAATTTTACACAACTGCTAAAGTTTTTTTTTTCTGAACCAAAAACTTTCGGAGAAAGACTTTGGTTATATTGGAACGTAAAAGAGAGCTGATAGTTTGGTCTGTGTTTTTTTTCTAAATGTTTCAGAGTTCAACTTGATCAGGCTTTATGTGGGGTAGTTGGAGTATTTTTCAACACTGTTTAGCTCCCTTAAATGAGCTTTTATCATATTTTCATCCATAACTTGTGTATTTAGGATAGTGGCAAATAGACTAACAGCTTAATCTACTACCAAGCTGAGGGAGATGCCTAAAAAATGTATTATTTCTGTTTTTGTGCTGTACTTTTCACTCTTTTCCATACGGTGTCTGTCAGTGACCCTGTTGTTCCTCCACACTGATGACAAGCTGGATCTGTCTGTTTGGCTTGCTCTGAACTGTCTGTCTAACTCTCTCTCCCTCCCTCCATCTCTCTTTCTCCCTCTAGCTGCCCTCTGATTGTCCGGGGAGTCAGCAGCAGCATCAGGGTCCTTCTCGTGTGGCGGCTGTCGGCCCGTACATCCAGTCGTCCACCTTGCCTCGCGGCCCAGTGAGACACGAGCTGCTGGTCAAACCTGCTGTCTACCCCGACGCCACCGCTAACATGCCTGCACAACCAGATCCCCAGGGCAAGGCCAACACAGGTGCGACAGTGACCTTAACCTTACACATGTTCATTTCACCTTTCCCCTCTCACTTCCTACCTCTTGGCCCTGGCAAACGTCTGCCTGACAATTCTTCTGCTGAAGTCTCCACTCCACCTCTTACGCTCACAGTCTCCTTTTAATGAAGGTACTCTATATCTCCACCTCAGCTGAGTGATGCATAAAATCCAGATGACGAGCTTGTAAGAGGTTTGACATGTGACTGAGTTCCCCACCCTTAACAGGAGCTGAGGATTCTGAGATACCCCGGTTGGTAGATGGGCTCCGGTTGTAAAGTGACTCTGAGCTTTTACAACCGAAGGTAACCTATGGACTTGGTGCTCTGGTGTGGCTACTTCCTCTACCAATGCCCCTAACCATAGATCTAGGATCCCATTACCCTGCTAATTTGAACCTGAACCATTCAGGGGATTGAAAAGATACCAGACCTTGAATCAGTGGTTATGTTGCTGTGTTGTGGTGCCCGTCTGAGATGATAGCCTACCTTCTCCTTATCCATAATTCTTCCGCCACTAAATGGTGACTTATGTCTGCCAGGGTGGAATACCAGCCCTCATGTTGCTGTGTGATTGTGCATTCAGAGGTTGAACCAGGGAAACCTCAGTAGTATCCTCTTCAGATTGGTCAAATAGCTACTATGAATTTACCTAATCTACAGATAAAATAAAGGAAACACCAACATAGTCTTAATAGGATGGGCCAAAACAGCTTCAATGCCCAGATTCTACAAGTGTCTGGAACACTGTTGGATGTAACACCATTCTTCCCTGAGAAATTCCATAATTTGGTGTTTTGTTGATGGTGGTGGAATATTCTGTCTCAGGCCCAGCTCCAGAATCTCCCATAAGTGTTCAATTGTGTTGAAATCTGGTGACTAAGACGGCCATGGCATATGGTTTACATCGTTGACATGCTCATCAAACCATTCAGTGACCACTCGTGCCCTGTGGATGGGGGCATTGTCATCCTATATGTCATCCATAGCCAAAATAATGGCCTGCCCAACATTTTATGCATGATAGGATGTTAATTGCTTAATTACCTCAGGAACCACACCTGTGTGGAAGCACCTGCTTTCAAAAACTTTGTATCATTAATGCACTTGTGTTTCCATTATTTTGGCAGTTACCTTTACATTGGCACTAAAGGCATCTACATGAATCCCATCCGAAACAGTTCAGAACTATTTGTGCATATATTATGATGCCATTCTGTGATGTTTCTGTTCGTTCCACGCCCAGAAGCGGCCCTCTTCCGGGGAGCCGGAACTGATTGAATCAGCCCGGTGTCAGACTCGGCCCGGAATCAAAATGAATGACTGCCCAGAATCGTCCCAAGTACATCGGGCTGTTTCTGTCTACCAGAATTCAGCTGACTTTGCTGGCATCTTACCAGAATCCCCCCCAGAAGCGACCCGTTGCAAATTTAATGTATACAAAATTACCGGATTTAGTCATTTTCGATAGTACTATTATACATTTTATACATATAAATTATACCCATCCACAAAAAAAAACATTTTGTCTTTGAGGAAACACCATACACGTGGTGACCATGTCAGCGTGCATGCACCAAGCCTGCCACAGGAGTCACTACAGGGTGATGGGACAAGGACATCCAGGCCGGCCAAACCCTCCCATAACTCGGACGACTCTGGGCCAATTGTTCGTCCCCTCATGGGTCTCCCAGTCGTGGCCGGCACGGGTCTCGAACCAGCATCTGTAGAACCACAGTTTGCACTGCAACGCAGTGTCATAGACCGCTGCGCCACTCGGGAAGTTCCATCCACAAAGTTTTTCCTGCTCATCAATTGCCTTGCACAAGTATCAAAATACTACACAGGACTCTTAAAGAATTTCATTTAAATGTTAATTGTATTTTTTGATCACAATGAGGAAAATATGGAAAAATAAATAATTAATTAAATGCTAATTAATTATATAAAGCAGCCTGTGTAATCATCTGCCAGAGAGTAGCCCCAATCAGCCCGAGCCCCAAGTAATACATTTGGGCCTGATAACTCACACCGGAATCGGCCTGAGCTGAATACCTACATCTTAGCCATAAGTAATGCTGCCAAAGGCGGCCCAGACTCAGGCCACATAACGTCAGCCGAGTGCTCCGACTCTCAGCCGAGTGCTCCGACTTTCAGCCGGAATCGGCCTAGATCCACTGTGCTAGCTGGGTTTTGGTCTTCAGCAAGGTTTTTTTTTCGGCTGTTCATGCAAACAAATTTTGGTAGCCGAAGTCTACACCCATTCGTCAGTCATTGGTCAACAGTAGGGATTCTTCAATTAAATTTTTCTTGGCATGCGGAAGGAAGCCTTTAGTAGAGTAGTCATTCCTTCCTGTAATGACATACGTATTCCACCAGAGGGGAGAGTAATGCAAATTGATACGATGGTCAGATTACCCTATCCAAATTCTACAGTGCTTCTGAGTAGGAATGACAAATTCGGTACTATTTTACTCACAAGTGAGTAATGGATTTGACTCAATTGTTGGGCTGAATAGAATACTGGTGGAGATATTGTCCTCAATTTCCATTTCATATCCAGTCAACCGATTATTTCCCATGAGGTCTTCTTAACTCATGAATTAAATTTTCATTCACTTTTTGAATTTATTTAAATGTAAGGAAATTGACCCCAACACTGACAATGAGAGCTTTGATTCAGTCAGGTTGCATAAATGCCACACTAATGACACACACAAAACCAGTTAAAGCACATTGGTTGGTCTTTTTTTATTATCTACAGAATGACTCAGCCTTACTCATGCACTTGGTCACTCACTCGTTCAGTCCGCCTTAAAGAACTACCCTGGTAGAAGAAGGTGTGTGTGTGTGTGTGCACGCGTGTGTAAGTGCGCGTGTGTCAGGGAGAGGCATCAATAAACATTTATCATATGAACTCAAAACTAGTCATTTCATCTGTCCATCTTTTCCTTTACACATCCTTTTCAGTGCAAAATGAGGGAAAAACAGGAGTTAAAGTAACAGGTTTTCCCCAGTCTGCCGTGATGTTACATGCAATCACTTCTGCGTGATGAGCCAATATGCAGTGGGTAAGAAAAGCTGAACATCTCTTCCCAACTATTTTGCAATCTGTGGCACGGCTGTACATTTGTTGGTCCTTAAATGAAACTGGTGTATTTTTTAAAATTTATCTGGGAAAAAAAGAGGGAGACCTAGGGGAGGAAAGAGGTGAATCTGTAGCCGGTTCAAACCCCTCCAGAGCTCTCCTCCATCGACGGGGAAGTGTCCTTGCCTGGCCCCGGGTCCAGCCATACCTGCACCCCTCACCATGCCCACACTGGGCCCCCTTCTCTGGCCTATAACGGACCGAATCTTTAACACTAGATATCTGGATATCTAAGGCTCCTCTGCTTTTTGTCTCTTGTGCATTTTTGGTTATTTTAGAATCCATGTTCTTGCTTAAGCCTCTAAAAGACGGCTGAAATAAAAAGTACACACTCCCTCTGGTGTGGTGTGCTCTGTGTGAGTGTGTCCGCTTGCGGTTTGTTACCCTTTCAGTAGATTCTATGTGGGCAGAGAGAGAGAGAGAGAGAGAGAGAGAGAGAGAGTTGTGTGGGTGTGGAAATATGTTTTGAGGGGGTATGTTTGTTATGGAAGAAACATTTTTCTTTAGTATTGTCTTCGTCATCTCTCTTTCTGCCAGATCTCTGTTGTTGTATGTGTTGCTGTGAGGCAATACTGCCTGTTGGTTGAATTAAACCGTGCCTGTTGCTATTCTCCTTCCACTCTGGATTCGGAAGCATTCTAAATGGGTCCGTTGGAACGAACACATTATCTCCAGAAGAACTGACAGTCTGACAACCATGTGGTTTCGGCTGGCCCGATCAGGTCTAAATCAGTTACTGAGGAAATTAGAAAGATGGAAAGAACTAGCTAGTTCTACCACATTTTGCGCTCCTGTACTGTCCTCATTCTGCTGTGAAAAGAGAAGATCCTGCCACAGGGTATTCCTATATAGCCCACTTTGTCCAGACCCTTTCTAAATATATTTTGCCTTCCATTGGTTTCAATTGAAAGTATTTTTAGAAAACACCCCTTAAACCACAACTTCCTAACCACCACCCTCACCCCCTCTCTCAGCTAAATTGTCAGAGTGGGGCCCTTCTGGACCAGAGCCCAACAGCAGTATTCATGGGTCATCCTCCACACTGCCCAGAATGACCTCTCACCCCAACCCCAACACAGAGCAAGGTAACCACCCCCACAGCACAACAACCACACATAAGTATGACTGTAGACTCAACAACACGATGACCAGATATGTAGTGGCCAAATCATATCCGCGAACCCACCCAAACATGAAGACTCAAATTGCCACTTTCCTTGAATATGTACTTAATTACTTACACAGTCCAGAGAGGGTTTTGCTATTGTTTTCCCTGTATGTTTGCATAGTTATGTTTTACACCTATGTTGTTGTGTGTGTAGATGAGACTGAGGAGATGAAGAAGGACAGGAGGGTGCGTCCCTTTTCCATGTTTGAGCCCACTGAGGTGCCCACCGCCTCCCTCCGCAAGAACCAGAGCAGTGACGACCTGGTCAGAGACTCCCAGGTAAGAACTGTGGATCTCAACAAAAATGCCCCTTAGCTATTTTTACTGCAGACCCAATGGATGGTGCCCAGAATGTCAGAAAACTGAACATGTATTAAACAGAACACTTAACATCAGGAGTTGTCCTTGATCAGTTGTGTGTGTGTGTGTGTGCATGCCATTCCTCTGTGGTCTAACGAGCTCCTCTCTATCCTCCTTTCCCCAGTCTGCTGCTAAACCCCCAGTTAAGGTTCCCCCACCCGTTGCCAGTAAACCCAAAGCCCACAGTGGTGCCCCCTATGGCAAGCCAGGCTTCAACACAGGCACCTTCCCCAAGGCCAAGCCTCCCAGCCAGCACCAGCAATCCCAGGGGGGCCCACAGGCCCATGTCTCCCTGCCCCCCTCCCAGAGCCAGACCCTACCCCTGCCCTCAAAGCAGGACCCCCCTCCGGCCGCCACCGTCAGACCCTTCACCCCAGAGCTGCCTAAAGACCTGATCAAGCCCCAGACCCTGACAGCCAGCTCCATCTACTCCATGTACACCCAGCAGCCCACCCCAGGCAAGCCCTTCCCACCGGCCTTGCAGGGGGCTCTCAACAGGAGCCAGAGTCGCGGCAACGGATTTGTCAGTGGTAAGACTACCTTCTGGTTCCTCTTCTGTTCCTGTTGACTTTATCAGGGCTACTGTCTGTCTGGAGTCATTTGGCTATTTGTCTTAAGACTTTGTCAATCAAGAAAGATGTGTGAACCATGGCTCCAAAGCATTTCACTGAACACCAGAGTACTAGAACCAGTCTTGCTTCTGTTCTTTTCTCTGTTTTACACTTACTGCAAGAGTAACTCCTAACAGAGAGGTTAAAGCAGGCTGCCGTCAGTCTTATGTTAAGTACCTAGGAGAGTACAGTCATTGAATTTAGCCAGTGGAGAAGAGAGGGTCCTGACTCAGAACAAGCTCCTGTTAGTGAATCTAATTAAAGGTAATACTCCCCGAGGCATGGCAATCGTTAAGTAAAACATCAAAGTAATCCTCATCATCACCCTGTTACTATTACCGGTTTGCATATGCAGATATGTCTGACTAGGTTTGTAATGAGTTAGTATCACCTGTGGGATTTCTCCTCTTGAGTGAAACAGAGGACATGAACTCTCCGGGATCTGCTCTGCTCTGGCCAGGAAAAACTTGATGCCCTGGTTATGATAAGACAAACTACTTTTAGGATCTGCTCTGTTCTGGCCAGGAAAAACTTGATGCCCTGGTTATGATAAGACAAACTACTTTTAGGATCTGCTCTGCTCTGGCCAGGAAAAACTTGATGCCCTGGTTATGATAAGACAAACTACTTTTAGGATCTGCTCTGCTCTGGCCAGGAAAAACTTGAAGCCCTGGTTATGATAAGACAAACTACTTTTAGGATCTGACGAGCACCTAGAGTTTTTACTGGTCAGGTCACATGATCAGAATAAACCCTTGGTCCTATCTGAGACTGGCTTTGTCTCAATCTCAATGTTATACTCACAGTGCAGCTCCCTCAATAATTGCTTTTTCTTCAGTTGTCTGTTTTAATGCAGCGTGCTCCTAGTTTTTTTTGTTTAGTTTATATATATAAAATGCAAATGAATTACTTAAAAATCATACAATGTGATTTTCTGGATTTTTGTTTTAGATTCCGTCTCTCAGAGTTGAAGTGTAACTATGATAAAAATTACAGACCTCTACGTGCTTAGTAAGTAAGAAACACTGCCGATTTTGCAGGTTATCAAATACTTGTTCTCCCCGCTGTATAACATTCTATTGGTTGCAAGAATTTTGTATAATCATTTCAATTGAAAAAACTCTACGTTTTGAATACAGCGTTGTTTTGTGTATCAGTTCATAAACCATGGAATCGGTACATCCAACATCTCTTCCCAACTATTTTGCAATCTATATGGCACGGCTGTACATTTGTTTGTCCTTAAATAAAAAAATATACCAGTTTCATTTATCACAATTTTCTTTAGCCAATTTGGTCTTTAAAACTTCTCGACAACATTCCGCTGAAATGGCAGCGCGCAAAATTCAAAAATATTTGTTAGAAATATTTAACTTTCACACATTAACAAGTGCAATACACCAAATGAAAGATAAACCTCTTGTTAATCTACCCATCGTGTCCAAATTTCAAAAAGGCTTTACAGCGAAAGCACAACATATGATTATGTTAGGTCAGAGCCAAGTCACAAAAACACACAGCCATTTTTCCAGCCAAAGAGAGGAGTTACAAAAAGCAGAAATATAGATAAAATGAATCACTAACCGTTGATGATCTTCGTCAGATGACACTCATAGGACATCATGTTACACAATACATGTATGTTTTGTTCAATAAAGTGCATATTTATATCCAAAAATCTCAGTTTACATTGGCGCATTGCATTCAGTAATGTTTTGCTTCCAAAACATCTGGTGATTTTGCAGACAGCCACATCAATTTACAGAAATAGTCATCATACACTTTAATATAAGATACACTTCTCCTTAATGCAACCGCTGTGTCAGATTTTTAAAAACTTTACGGAAAAAGCAAACCATGCAATAATCTGAGTACGGCGCTCAGACGACAAAACAAGCCAAAGAGATATCCGCCATGTTTGAGTCAACAGAAGTCAGAAATACCATTATAAATATTCACTTACCTTTTGATGATCTTCATCAGAATGCACTCTCAGGAATCCCAGTTCCACAATAAATGTTTGATTTGTTCAATAAAGTTAATCATTTATGTCCAAATAGCTCCTTGTTGTCAGCGCGTTCAGCCCAGTAATCCAACTTCATGACGCACGAGCAGACAAAGTCAAAAAGTTCCGTTACAGTCCGTAGAAACATGTCAAACGATGTATAGAATCAATCTTTAGGATGTTTTTAACATAAATCTTCAAAAACTACAAACCTCAGATTTCCCACTTCCTGGTTGGATATTTCTCAGGTTGTCACCTGCCATATGAGTTCTGTTATACTCACAGACATCATTCAACCAGTTTTAGAAACTTCAGAGTTTATTATATCCAAATCTTCTAATAATATACATATATTAGCAACTGCGACTGAGTAGCAGGCAGTTTACTCTGGGCACACTTTTCATCCAAATGTGAAAATGCTGCCCCCTATCCCAAACAGGTTAATGCAGGGCCGACAGACAGGTCTATGAAGGCAATTTACAATGGCAGCTTTTGTTCCCACCATTTCTGTTGTTAGCGTGCTGTGATGATCATATCTGCAGTTACACTGGATGGGCGGAAGCCACACTGCGATTCTGGGAGTACTTCCTCAGACTGGCCTAGCAGTCCGTTGACAAGGACATGTGCAACTACTTTGCATGTGGTTGACAGGAGGGAGATGCCTCTAGTTCCCACACTCTGCCTTGTCTCCCTTTTTGAAGATGGTCACTATCAGAGCATCCGTGAGCTCTTGGGGTAGTTGTTCCTTGTCCCAGATCTTCAGGAGCAGGGCATGTATGTGGTGGGGTGCTAAAAATACAAGAAAGCCCATTGGGCCTCTGTTACCAGAATGCTAACAATTATCACAAACTAATAGAAAAATCACATGCACGCTGTTAGCTAAATGCTAACGAGCGAAAATGAACAAACTTATTGCAAAAATGGGTAAATCCAGTTCATAAAGTTATACAAGCATAGCTAGTAGCTATCTAATGTCATTTGTGAGAGTGTGGATGGACATTTACAAGTGAAAGTGAATAAGACACATTGTGCAATTGAACAAAGTAGTGATGCATGCTTTTCTGAAGGAAAAGCAGCATGTGTACAGACGACAAAGGGGAGAAGAACGGAGGAGGAAAAAGATGCTAGTACAGTGGTCACCAAACGGTTAATCACTATCGACTGGTTAATCTTCAAGGCACTCCTAGTCGATCAATAAACATTTCTGTAGAAAAGCCAATGATGAAGGCGTAAAGGCTTGTGCTCTTTTTTCCGTGTTATTCGTGTTGCGCTGTTGGCAGTAGGTGCACTTGTTTCAGAAGACCTGCGCACCAGGTAGGCAAAGTGTCCCAATTTTGATGCATTTCATTTGTCTGAAAAGATTCACTCCACCTACCCGGCAGACTGGGAGATCTGTGGCTAAATTGAGTGTGCCTACTGCGCTGATCAATCGAATAGCTCAAATCACGACCTCGGCCACAGCAAAGTTTGATACGGTCATATGTGAGATTTCATAACTTTTAAAACCATGACCAGAGAGAGACTGTCAAAGAATACAGCAGAGCTGCTGTTTTTATTAGTGAGTTCATGTCTAAGTTTTTAAATTTTGCAGTCAGAATGACTGCTCATTAGCTTGAAGGGGGTCCCTCATGGCCCAGCGGTGCTTCTGTTAATGTCGGGAGACTGATACAAGGGCAGCAACCACATGGTCCTTAACAGATAGGGACCGGGTCCAGTGGCATGTAAAAAACTGTCAGTTTGCCCTTGAGCAAGGCACTTAACCCTAATTTGCTCAAGAGGTGAGATACTACTGTGGCTTTCCTGTAAAACAACACATTTCACTACACCTGTGTGTGTGACAATAAAACATATATTTTTAATTTTTTAAATTATTTTATTTACTGCCTGGATGATATTCTTAAAAGCTGATTCAAATGTTACATGTTCTCCAACTCTGGTCCTGGTGTGTCATTGTTTATTAGCAGGAAAAAAGGTTGTCTCTTTGTTGTTTTTATAAAGCTTGCTTTAAATCCTAACCGATTCTCTCTGTTTATTTCTGTCTCTCTCTGTGTGTGAAGTGTACGGTAAGCCCGTGATCCCCAGCGGAGGCCCCCAGCACCCAGAGAACCCTTACTGCGAGCAGCGACACTCCCCAGACCAGCACTCTGAGGTGGACCACGGGGCCCCCCATGTCCCCCCCACCGAGGGCCAGCAGGGGGAGACAGAGCGCACCCCTCGTCCCCTCAGCCCCACCAAGCTGCTGCCCTTCATCTCCAACCCTTACCGCCACCAGAGCGACGGGGACCTGGAGGCCCTCAGGAAGAAGCTGTACAACGCCCCACGGCCCTTGAAGAAACGCAGCTCTATCACAGAGCCCGAGGGCCCCGCGGGGCCCAACATACAGAAACTGCTATACCAGAAGACCACACTGGCTGCTATGGAGACCATCCTCACCACGCCCACCACACCCGAGGCTGTGAAGGAGGAGGGAGGGGCAGGGCCTGGTGTTCCAGGGGCCCAGATTGGTGGGGATAGCAGCCAACCGGAGAGTGCAACACTTGAGGCTTGTGAAGTCCTGCCCCCTTCCCCTAACCTCCTCCCCCACTCCCCGCAGAGCACACTCCCCCACCAGCCATCCCAAAGAAAGACAGAGAGGAGTTCACTCCACCTCCCCATCCGGCCCATCCTGCACCGCGACCTGACCAGCCCCTGTTCCCCGCACCACCCCCTGTTGCTGCTGTTGGCATGGAGGAGCCCAGCCCACCCAGCCTGACCCCTCCTCCAGAGACTTTCACGGAGGAGTTCCCCCCCTACCCCCCACCACCGTACCCCAGCGGGGCTGGACAGGAGAGCCTGGGGGAGGACACTCTCAGCATGCAGGCACCAGAGGTCACCGGGCAGGTCACATTGCCACCTGTAAGAAACCTAAGTTACACTGTTGTTTTAATGATGTTGATACATTTCATTTTAAGTGACATTCATAAACATCAGCTCGCAATCAGACACATTTAACACCAGTAGCAGATCCAACACATCCACTCTACGTCTTAAACCATAGCATATATTAACAGTAGCCGACTGTACTCTACAGTACTGTATGTGCCTCATGTTGTTAGTCTCATGGTCGGATCATGGGTTGTTCTGACTGTTCAGATCATACAGTACATGTTCACCCTCCACCCTCTCATTGGTTATATGAGCACATTAATCCTGATCGAGTGCAGTAGGAAGTGGAAACTATTCAATCTTCGCCCGTCCAAGGGTGACAATGAAATGAGCTTTGGTTATTTTCTAGCCATGTAAGTAAACAACATGCTGCATTCCATTGTTGATCCCATCTAAGCTGGTTTATCAGTGGGGTCCTACTAGGGCTGGGCGATATGGCCAAAATATCATATCACAGTATTTAAATGTAAAAAATGGACGGTATGACTATTTGACGTTTTTGAATAACAAAAGTTCTAAATTTGCTTTGAGTAGTGCGTGACCCTAGGGTGTCAACACATTCTAAGTGATTTTAATGGGTCTCCTCCATTCTGATTGTTACACTGTTCAATTCAACCAAAAATTATTTTCAATTTCTACATTTCCTGCACTTATTTGAGATAATTTCCACACTGCCACGTAGGGCTGCACGATGTAGGCAAACAATCCAAGCCTTATTTTTAACCAAATGTTGCAATTGCGATTTACAAGGCTCATCGCTTTACAAGGCTCATCGCGCTCTAGCGACTCCTTGTGGTGGCCCGGGCGCCTACAGGCTGACCTTGGTCGTCAGTTGAACAGTGTTTCCTCCGACACCTTGGTGCAGCCGGCATCCGGGTTAAGCGAGCGGGTGTTAAGAGGTGTGGTTTGGCAGTTCATGTTTCAGAGGACGTATGACTCGACCTTCACCTCCTGAGCCCATTGCGGAGTTGCAGCGATGAGACAAGATAAAAAATTGGAGAGAAAAATGCAATGAGTTCTAAAAAAAGAAAATACTAACTAGCTGTTTGCAGATGTAAGAAACACAAACTAATAGTGTAATTATACAACGCTTGTGGATTTATATTAAGAAGCAAAGTGAAACAGCATCATTGTCATCAACATTGTTGGATGTACTGCATTGACCATGCAGACTGAAGTCAAGTATCTCATGGTCGAGGAACAACGAATGTGCTCCTTGAGTGACGGGACAAGGCTAGGTCTGTGTGAAAAGCGACTGGAGAGAGAGAGCGTAGAGAGATGACTCAAGTAGTGAAGTAAACTATAAAAATTGACGTTACACACAACGTACCACATTTAAACAAACATTCAAATACCGTTATAGAAAGTTAAAGTAGGTAAAGTAAAAACCCAAACCTGTCCGTGCATCACTACCTGTAAATTGTAAAAATACGGTATACTACCCATTAATAGGACAGTAATAGGTCCTACCCTAGGAGTGTTGATGAATGGTCTGATGCATTTTTGCCTCCCAGTCCCTGCTCTCTTCCACTGAACCCAATGGGCCCCTGTTAAGACCCACAAAGGGGCCTTTCTTTCATGGTGCCAGTAATAACCATAATCTGGTTGAGTAATAATCAGGTTGCTTAGTGAAACCAGTTGTTTATTCACTGATTTGGTCATCTCACAATAAGCTCAGTACTGAGCTAGGAGCTGAAGGAACAGGTCACTCATAACTTTTCTCTCTTTCAAGCCAGGGTATTCAAATTCAATGGATACTCTGGATGCTCTATCGAATCGTTTTTGCAACGTGTTTATTATTCTTTAGCATGATGTTGCATTGTGGGCCATTCATATGAACTGAGCATTGATTTGGAATGTGGCTCAAGGACCTCCATATATCATCTCTCTATCCGTTTGAGCACAGATGGGACCGGGCACTAGCTAAAATCCGTAGACACTTCCTTGTGAGTGTGTGTCAGTGGCTGTGGGACTTCATCAAGGCATGACATTGTTTGAAAAGTGTAGTCACCTCCGTGTGTCTGTATTAGGGGAAGAGGACCAACCTGCGTAAGACTGGCTCAGAAAGGATTGACCACGGTATGAGGGTGAAGTTTAACCCTCTGGCCCTGCTCCTGGACTCCTCTCTGGAGGGAGAGTTTGACCTGGTCCAGAGGATCATCTACGAGGTAAGACTATGTCTGTGTATGTATAGATGTATACTGTATATTATTCCCTAAAGTGGCTCTCTATTAAGGTATTTTGTAAGCAAAGATTTTCATAGACGAACAGTGTTTACAAGTGCTTTTTAACAGGCTTGTGTGTAGTGAAGGAACATGTACAAAGTTGTTTTTGTAATAACAGGTAGAATGGCAGCTGGTAAACCATCCCTCTCAAAGTGAAGTACTGTATAGTCTTAATGTTTGTTTTGTAGTCTTAGCTGATTATAATTTGTATTAAGTGGGTGTAAAATATTCTGTGTGTAAAGCGAGTTGTGAAATTATATCCACCTCTCTCTCCCCTCTCAGGTGGAGGACCCTAGTCTGCCAAATGATGAGGGGATCACAGCCCTCCACAACGCAGTCTGTGCCGGACACACGGAGATCGTCAAGTTCTTGGTGCAGTTTGGTGTCAACGTCAACGCAGCCGACAGTGATGGATGGTGAGTGGACCCTATACTACCAACACCTCTGATTGTGATTCTTATCGCAGTCAGTGATAGGAGTGTTGTAAACTGCAGTCCAACTTGAACTCTTACTTGAAAGTATTTTGGAATATATATATATATTTTTTTTCTCTTAATATCACACTCCCTTTTCCTCCATTTCTCTTTCTTCTTTTCCCTCTCTCTCTCGTTCTCTCTCAGGACTCCGCTGCACTGCGCGGCCTCCTGTAACAACGTGCAGGTGTGTAAGTTCCTGGTTGAGTCGGGAGCAGCTGTGTTTGCTATGACCTACAGTGACATGCAGACGGCAGCAGATAAGTGTGAGGAGATGGAGGAGGGATACACCCAGTGCTCCCAGTTCCTCTACGGTTAGTAGCTCAACATATCTACTGATCCTATAGCCTTGAGTGTTATGTCTGGGGAAAGTTTGTGTGTATGCGTGCATATATCTCTGTGTGTGTATGCTTTGTACATTTTTGTATGAGTGTAAGTGTTCTTGCTCTGCTAAACCCTCTTTCTCCTCTTTCCTCCAGGAGTGCAGGAGAAGATGGGCATTATGAACAGGGCCGTAGTCTACGGCCTGTGGGACTACTCCAATGACAATTCTGATGAGCTGGCGTTCCGCGAGGGTGACTGCATGACCATCGTTCGCCGGGAGGACGAGGACGAGATCGAGTGGTGGTGGGCGCGCATGGGCGACACCGAGGGGTACATCCCTCGGAACCTTCTGGGGGTGAGTCCCAGTGTCACAACTGAGTTTCCTCAAGTTAAACCTTACTGAATAACTTTGCATTAAGAGGTTAATTATTGTTTGATAATGTTCCAATGTATCTAATAAGCAGTATGTGTATCTTTCTCAACAGCTTTACCCAAGAATCAAGCCCAGACAGAGAAGCCTGGCTTAGACCGGCTCATCCTGAACTGGACACGGTCTGCATCTTAGGCTATGTTTACATAGGCATCCCAATTCTAATATTTTTTTCCCACTAATTGGTCTTTTGACCAGTCACATCAGATCTTTTCACATCAGAACTTTTTCAGAGCTGATCTTATTGGTCAAAAGACCAAATGGTGAAGAAAAATGCCTCTCTAAATGCAACCTAATTGGTCCACAGTAGCTTTCTCTCCTCGTCTCCTCTCCTCGTCTTTCTCTGCTTCATCTGCTCTGACCTGTCATGTCACGATGGGTACTAGTAATATGTTAGAAGGTTCCGGGGTAATTTGATCTCACTTTGCCAGCTCTTTCACATCAGTGAGGATGGATGAAATGAGGCAAGGGAGCCAGTCGAGACCACAATTAATATGGAGATCCATGCAGGCTTTAACAGGACTTTACAAGGACAGGCCAACAATCACATGAAGAAGCGTTGAAAGACCAAACCACTTGAAGGATTTTAAACTGACCTATGAACACTACTTGTCAGGCGGGCCTATAACCACTGACTCTATGGCCCGACTGTGGCACTTTTATATACCAGCAGAAGAGGTTTTCCACGTGTATTTTTCAGACCACTATGTGTGTATAAGGCACTAAAGGCATTATGTTTCTCTACATGTTAGTCATATTATTTTCAGATCAGATTTAAGTATCTGCAGTTATATTGATCGGAACTCTGGGGATAAATGGAACAAACAGTATTTTCTATGTAGAAAGGTGATTTTTACACTTCTAAAACAGTCTTTCAAACTGTGTTTTCTTCTGGGTTATTATTTAATTTGAACCCTGTTAGAAAGAGCTGGAGCTGAAGAGAGTATTAGGTGAGTGAATGAATGAGTGTAATGTTTGGTGATGTGTGACATTCTGTCTAAACAGTTATTCTGTTACCTCGACAATCCCTGTGGGGGCTCGGTCTGTTTGTCATTTCCTGTTTTTAGTGGCCGTGTCCCTCTGTGTAACTAAAATGTTTAACCCATGTTTCAGCATTGACCCTACTGTATTGGCAAGAGTTAATGTGTGTGTGGTGCTATTACCACTGTTCAGCTTATCAAATTGGGGGGGGGGGGGGGGGGTGTATAATGCTAATGTTTGGCTAAATTTAGCCTATGCCACTGTTGATTTAGCAATTGCTATTGACTCTTGTTCTTTTATGATGCCAATATAGCCTGTGATATGTTTTCTATGTGAGCAGATTATTAGCATCGCTCATTATGTTTCTCTACACTGGCTTTATGGTTGAGATATAACAAACCTAATTGTACTGCGGTTGTGCTATTGTCACAATGAGCATTCCTCTGAAACTAACTCACTTGTCGAATCCATGTTTTCTGTTGCTGAAATGATGTCCACACAATTCATTTGGACCATTTAGCCATGTAGGAAGGATGAGACTAAACTTCAAGAGACATTTTTCACCTGTTATACCTGTGTAGCTTTTGATTGAAGAGTAAGAGATGGCAAAAGATTCATGGTTACAATGGCAGACAAGGATGTCTTTCCTTCAAATCTCTCAAGCAGGTTTAATTGAATGAAAACTCGGTTCATCTGCTCATTCATAGTAAGGAATTCTGCATCAACTCGCCTCCACCCTTCCCACTGTCTTACTCAACAGATGTATTTATTTTTGTTACCTTATTATCATTTGTTTTTGTCTCGTCGAAACTATAACCTCATGTGGAGAATTGTAAACATTTACAATAAAAATACTTTGCAAAGGAATGGCTGTGACTGTGTCTTCTAGACCTGGGGCCATATGTATCAAGCGTCTCAGAGTAGGAGTGCTGTTTAGGATACATTTAGTCTTTTAGATCACCATGAACATGATTCCATGGACGGGGGGGGCTGATCCTAGATCAGCACTGCTACTCTGAGATTCTCGATGCATACGGTCCCAGAAAGTTGTGTGCTACCATTAGAATGATTCGATCCTCTTTTTGTGAGATGAAATAGTGCTCCGCATTCTTAAAAATATGTAAGTATCTTAATCGCCTGTGAATTGGTTTCAGGTAAGACTATTGTTATAGAAGTTTATTTGAGATATGAAGCAGTGGACTACATAAACTTTAGAATACACAGAGGAACACTGAGCTAGTGCAGTCTGTTATATACTGAACAGAAATAAACATGCAATAATTTCAAACATTTTACGGAGTTACAGTTCAGGAAATCAGTCAATGGAAATAAATTCATTAGGCACTAATCTATGGATTTCACATGACTGAGCAGGGGTGTGGCCACGGGTGGCATGCTCACTAACAGGGATGTAAACAAATTAGTGCACAACATTTGAGTGAAATAAGCTTTTTGTCCATATGGAATATATCTGGGATCTTTTATATTAGGTTATTAAACATGGGACTAACACTACATATTGCATTTCTATTTTTGGTCAGTTAAGTTTTTCAGAAAATCAAAAATAACAATCTGCCTTTGTCTAGAATACCTCCTCACTGGTAACAATTAAGCCAGCAGAGCCTGCGCAATGAAAAAGAACAAGACTGGTACTAATACATTTCTGCACCTTACCCTTTCACCTTAACCCTACCCGTTCTATTATTATTATTATTATTATATATACCAGTCCTCCCAGATCAGTAACCCCAAAAGACGTAGGTACTAGGGACTGAAATGGAACTGGGCTTGGGTTTGTCATTTCGAGGGACTTCACTCTCTGTTAAGCTGCTGCCACCTGCTGGAGAGAACAAGACCACCTGAATGAGACATGAGTCCCCCTAAAATCCCAACTTTTCTTTCTACATAAAACGGTAATTTTGTCAGCAAGACTCATCAATTCATTCAGGCTACAGGAGTATAGACCGAATGACAATCGCTGAATGTCATTCCCGGTAATACTAGGCTCATACATAAGGCATCCTCCAATCAGGCTGCATAGGCATATGTTTCCTCCTTAGCTAGCTTTAATGTCTAGACGCTGAAAAAAAAATACATACCAAATATATGTACTGTCTTAATAAACCATTTCCACCGCCATTTTGGGATTTTCAGACAATTTAGGATGTTGAACTTCCTTGCGTATGTATGAACCGGTCCATGGGGGATATGAGTGTATTACCAGGAATGCACATCAATCCTAGACGATGGGACGATTATGAGATAAGAGTTCAATCGGTATGCCGCAAAGCCGGGAGAAGAGGAATATTGGGGAAGGGACATGAAAAGGTGGATTTCGAAAGAGGAGGAATAAGTGTTCGAGGAGAATTAGGAAAGCAGAAGCTGAATCTGAATCTGATGAAAATTACGATAAAAAGGGAGATGACCGCAGTCTTCTTCGACACATCAAGTACAGACAGAGTGAGATGTCCGCCAGACCGAGCTCTGGATGTGAAATGAAAGTGAATGAGGGAGATTTAATTACACTTTGGATGGTGTATCAATACTACCAATCACTACAAAGATATATATGTCTTCCTAATTCAGTTGCCGGAGTGACTTTTAAACAGTTACAGTTTAATGGCAGTGATAAGAGAAAACGGAGAATGGATCAACAACATTGTCATTACTCCACAATACTAACCTAATTGACAGATTGATAAAATGGAAGCCTGCACAGAATAAAACTATTCCAAAACATGTTTTTATTTCACCTTTATTTAACCAGGTAGGCTAGTTGAGAACAAGTTCTCATTTGCAACTGCGACCTGGCCAAGATAAAGAATGCATCCTGTTTGCAACAAGGCACTAAAGTAATACTGCAAAAAATGTGGCAAAGCAATTCACTTTTTGTCCTGAATATTAAGTGTTATATTTGGGTCAAATCCTATAAAACACATTACTGAGTACCACTCTTCATACTTTCAAGCATAGTGGTGGCTGCATTTTGTTGTGGGTATGCTTGTAATCGTTAAGGACTGAGGAGTTTTTCAGGATAAAAATAAACGGAATGGAGCTAACCACAGGCAAAATACTAGAGGAAAACCTGGTTCAGTCTGCTTTCAACCAGACACTAGGAGAGGAATTCACCTTTCAACAGGACAAAAACAGTGAACAAAAGGCTACATCTACACTGGAGTTGCTTACCAAGAAGAAAGTGAATGTTTGTCAGTGGCCAAGTTACACTAAATCTACTTGAAAATCTATGTCAAGACCTGAAAATGGTTGTCTAGCAATGAACAACATACAATTTGACAGAGCTTTGAAGAATTAAAAAAATAATCATTTGCAAATGTTGCACAATCCAGGTGTGGAAAACTCTTAGAAACATACCCAGAAAGACTCACAGCTGTAATCGCTGCCAAAGGTGCTTCTACAAAGTATTGACTCAGGGGTGTGAATATTTATATACATGAGATATTTCTGTATTTCATGGTCAATAAATTACCAAACATGTCTAAAAACATGTTTTCACTTCGAGGTATTGTGTGTAGATGGATAAGAAAAAAACGATTTAATCAGTTTTGAGTTCAGGCTGTAGCAACAACATGTGGAAAAGGTCAAGGGGTATGAATACTTTCTGAAGGCACAGTATATAGACAATTTCACGGTACCAGAGTAAACGCTGAGACTCACGTCATGGGTCCTTGATCTGTACTAAACAGAGATGCATAATTATGAATGCCCTTCTCTTCATGGTGATGTGTCCTGAATAGGTACACAAATGTAAAACAATTTTATATCCTCCTTTTGCATGTTTAGGTATTATTCTACACACTGGCTATTACTGTAATAACAGGACCAAATCTGTACCAATCATAGACATCTATGTTTCACAAGTTTGGCCATCACAGCAAAGTAAATTAGAGTTCAGTAGAGTACAGTAAAATAGAGTAGAATATTTTATTTAATCTTTATTTTGACAAGTAGTCATGCTGAGACCAAGGTCTCTTTTACAGTACAGAACAGTAGAGAAAAGTACAGTAGTGCACAGTAGAGTACAGTACAGTAAAGAGTATAGTTCAGTACAGACGAGTAGAGTATATTACATTATACTGCACTCTACTCACGCGTGCTCTAGTCTTCTGTACTTAAATATACTCTACTTTTTACTGAAATACTCTACTGTACTGTACTGTAACTGTGGTTTGTGACTATCTGTGGTTTGTGAATACCCGTTGCGTCCAATTCAGTTGCAGTCATTCTGTTACAGATTTTCCGGTCACTCTGTTACCAATTTTGTACCAGAATGACACATTTGAATCACTTAATAATTCATAAACAAAATTGTTATCAGTAAAAACACAAACTAATTCGATGGTCTATCTATCTTTACTTCTGTGAAATCCTCCCTCATGAGGGACATAAATTAGAGAATATCTTAAAGATATGTGTGTTTTTGGTAACACGACACTATGCAATATTTCTTAAACTTACAGAAGGTAAATGATTGATGCAAAATTAAATATACATGTTGATATTAGTTGGTAGGGGCCTTTACTTCAAAATGTTTTGAGGCATTTCTAATACCCCCCAAAATATAGACTCTTCACTTTCATTTGACACAAAATTTGATATGCTCCTATAAACTTCACGTTGGTGCTCATGGGTCCTTTTACATGGAAATCACCATAAAATAAACATCGATTAGTGGCTAACACATAAATATTGCATTTATTTATATTCAGATAAAAAATACTCCATTATTCAAATCCTTTTTTACAATCAGCACAAGTTTTCTCTGACATAGTGGAATAATAACGATGGGAATATTCATGAGTTAGTGAATGTTTTTCATGTAAACTTTTCAATGTTATCAGAACAAATAGAATTGTATTGGTCACATACACATGGTTAGCAGATGTTATTGTGAGTGTAGCAAAATGCTTGTGCTTCTAGTTCAGACAGTGTAGTAATATCTAACAGTAATCAAACAATTCTCCAACACTACCTAATAAACACAAATCTAAGTAAAGGGATGGAATAAGAATATATACATATAAATATATGGATGAGCGATGACCGAGCGGCATAGGCAAAATGCAATTGAGGGTATAAAATACCCTATATACATATGAGATGAGTAATGCAAGATGTGTAAACATTATTAAATTGGCATTATTAAAGTGACTAATTTATTTATTTATTTATTAAAGTGGCCAATGATTTCAAGTCTGTATGTAGGCAGCAGCTTCTACTGTGCTAGTGATGGCTGTTTAACAGTCTGATGGCCTTGAGATAAAAGCTGTTTTTCAATCTCTCGGTCCCAGCTTTTATGCACCTGTACTGACCTCGCCTTCTGGATGGCAGCGGGGTGAACAGGCAGTAGCTCGGGTGGTTGTTGTCCTTGATGATCTTTTTTGCCTTTCTGACATTTGGTGCTGTAGGTGTCCTGGAGGGCAGCACTCCACCAATCAATCAGGCCTTCATGGTAGAATAGCCAGACGGTAGCCACTCCTCAGTAAAAGGCACATGACAGCCCGCTTGGAGTTTGCCAAAAGGCACCTAAGGACTCTCAGACAATGAGAAACAAGATTCTCTGGTCTGATGAAACCAAGATTGAACTATTTGGCCTGAATTCGAAGCATCACGTCTGGAAGAAACCTGGCACCATCCCTACGATGAAGCATGGTGGTGGCAACATCATGCTGTGGAGATGTTTTTCAGCAGCAAGGACTGGGAGACTAGTCAGAATCGAGGGAAAGATGAACGGAGCAAAATACACAGAGAGCATTGATGAAAACCTGTTCCAGAGTGCTCAGGACTGGGGCAAAGGTTCACCCAACTACAGGAAAACAACCCTAAGCACACAGCCAAGACAACGCAGGAGTTGCTTCGGGACAAGTCTCTGAATGGCCTTGAGTGGCCGAGCCAGAGCCCGGATTTGAACCCGATCGAAATCTCTGGAGAGACCTGAAAATAGCTTTGCCATGACATTCCCCATCCAACCTGACAGAGCTTGAGAGGATCTTCAGAGAAGAATGTGAGAAACTCCCTAAATACATGTATGCCAAGTAGACTCAAGGCTGTAATTGCTGCCAAAGGTGATTCAACAAAGTACTGAGTAAAGGGTCTGAATACTTATGTAAATGTGATAATTCAGTGTTATTGACTTTCAGAACATTTGATAAAATAAAACATTTGCTTTATCATCATGGGGTTTTGTGTGTAGATTGATGAGGAATTAAAACAAAAAATATATATTTTAGAATATTACTAACATAACAAAATCTGTAAAAAGAAATTGGGTCTGAATAGTTTCCGAATGCATTGTATAATACCGCGTGGTATGGCCACTGCACCACCCTTGATCGCAAGGTACTACAGAGGGTGGTGGGGATGGTCCAGTATTTCACTGGGGGCAAGCTCCATGCCATCCAGGACCTCTATACCAGACGGTGTCAAAGATCCCAGCCACCTAAGCCATAGACTGTTCACTCTGCTACCGTACAGCAAGGGGAACCAGGGTAAAGTCTGGGACAAAAAGCCACCTGAACAGCTTCTAACCCCAAGCCATAAGACTACCAAACAGTTCATGAAATGGCGACCCGGACTATTTGCATTGACCCTTTTTTGCATTAACTCCCTTACACCGACTTTATACACACTCACTGGAATGACACAGTCCATTGAAACTCAATAAAATAAGACCGCGGGAGGCCGTTCAAACTGACATTCAAACTGACATACTCCATATTTAGTTCATGTTTAAAAAATAAATAAAATACAGCTGCATTTTTAAGTCCGCTTTATACAATTTGATTTCATGTGACATCAACAAAAGCACAATTTCTCAGTCAAAAATATGTGATAAGTGTGGGAGCAGCATATGCGTTTTCTCATGAACTTGAAGTCCATTTGATGTGATATATTCCATCCCACACTGGGAGCAGTGGTAAGGCATCTCCCCTGTGTTTATTACCTCATGGTCTTTCAGGTTCCCTAACTGGGTAAATATAATTCCACACTAACAATGTTTTCATCCAATATTTTTATGCGAGTAAAGTCATGCCGTATAAAAACAAATTCAAAACAGATGTGATAGAAACAGGGAGTGTTGGTACAATTTCATAAATGCAGATGGACAACTTGTTCGTTCAACTTGGTGGGATTTTTTGTGTCTGTAAAATGAACTACGGAACAATTCTGGTGAAAACACTTTTATGCACAAATATTGATAGAATAACCATCATGTCGAAGCAAAGTTGCAGTGACATGATGATATGTTGTGCGGTCCTCCCATCACGACTTCAAAAAGCATGCAATTTATTAAGCTACACATGAAATAAGTTATGATTGAATTCCCATGGTGGTGAAAGTGCACGGTGATGAGCTTGATGCTGTCCAATAAATATTGAGTGTCTTAATTTGTATGCTGGCGACATGATGATCAGTGCTTGGCTGCCAATTGACAAATAAAAACGATCTTGAGATAATAATGGGATGGAAACATTAACTTTTTTTTATTTATTAGGTAGGCCTAAAATAAAAGTTATACGACTTAGTGCTTTTTATGTGCACTATGTCATCACGTATAGCTTTTTATTTGCAACAAGTCAGTTTGATGGAAATGCACCTCTGTTGGGAAAATGTGAATATTTTCATGCATATTTTTGAATATTCGCATGAAAATCTGTCACAAATTGGATGGAAACCTAGCTACTGGGAGCATTGATACATTTATAATACATTTTTGTAAGTCGCTCTGGATAAGAGCGTCTGCTAAATGACATAAATGTAAATGTAAATTTATGTGATTGCAGTTGCTTTAAACAAGTACATTTCAATCCACAGGAGGAGCAGTTGAAATAGGTTTCTCGCTTGTGTGTCTTTGCTCATGTTGTTTCAGTTTCCCTAACTTCTTAAAACTCTTTTCACAATGAAAACAGTGGAATGGCTTCTCTACTGAGTGTATCCGTTCATGTTTTTTCAGGTTACTTGATGTGGAGAAGTGATTTCCACACTGGGAACAATGGTAAGGCTTTTCTCCTGTGTGAGTCCTCTTATGTGACTTCAGGTACCCTGCTTGGGTAAAACCCTTTCCACACTGAGAGCAATGGAAAGGCTTCTCACCTGTGTGTATTCTCTTATGATCTTTTAGGTTCCCTAACTGGGTAAAACTCTTTCCACACTGGGAGCATTGGTAGGGCTTCTCTCCTGAGTGTATTCTCTCGTGTTTTTTCAGGCTCCCTAACCGGGTAAAACTCTTGCCACACTGGGAGCATTGGTAGGGTTTCTCTCCTGAGTGTATTCTTTTATGTTCTTCCAGATGCCCTAACCGGGTAAAACTATTTCCACATTGGGAGCATTGGTAGGGCTTTTCACATGAGTGTATTCTTTTATGTTCTTCTAGATGCTCTAACCAGCTAAAACTCTTTACACACTCAGCACATTGATAGGGCTTCTCTCCTGTGTGTATTCTCTCATGTTTTCTCAGGCTCCCTAACCGGGTAAAACTCTTTCCACACTGGGAGCATTGGAAAGGCTTCTCTCCTGAGTGCGTCCTCTCGTGTGATTTCAGGGACCCTGATGAGGAAAATCTCTTTTCACATTGGGAGCAGTGGTAAGGCTTCTCCCCTGTGTGCATTCTCTTATGTTCTTTCAGGTGCCCTAACTGGATAAATCTCTTTCCACACTGAAAGCAGTGATGTGGTCTTGCTGGTTTGGACGTCTCTGGGTCTGGTTCCTCTGAGGGACTCGTGCCACTTTCAGAGTAAGAGCCTGGTCTCTCCCCTGCCAAAGTAAAACAGAGTATTTAGTTAAACAGAGACATTCCATGTCATTTCAGCAAGCCATGTCGCCCACCATCTCAGATTGTTCTGAAATCGTTTCTGTGCAGATAAGTTTAGCATTCTTGAAACATATATTTTTTAAATATAATTTGTTCTCTGAGAAATGAGCCAAAGCTATTGTTTTTTCACCCAAAGTTGCAAAGAAAATGTGATGATCCATGTAATAAACACAAGAGACAAGCAAAATTGATAAAAGGGTGTGGTGGCAGTAGAAGGAACAGTAGCCTCTAGTGTGCAAAACATGGTACTTTCAAACATATTTACGGTAAAGAATGCAAGCAACTTCAATGGCTAATTTCTCTGAACAGAGGGAAAAACATCACCAGATTCACAGGGGATACATTACGAAGGTTGAAAAAGAAATACTTCAAGCTGCAGCTCCATACTACTTGTCAGAGATAGAGAACTGATACTGTATACTGGTTGTTGGGGAGGGCTATTGATCATTTTATTGGATTCCTCATGTCTTGCTCATTGTCCAAATCAGATGTTAGGTACTATATTTATTTAAGATTATAAGATAAGAATGGCCAATTTGTGTGGAATCAATTTGGGTGCAATCAATTAGCTGATCGTGGACTTTAGGAAAAAGCAGAGGGAGCACGCCTCTATCCACATCGACAGAACCGCAGTGGAGAAGGTGGAAAGCTTCAAGTTCCTTGGCGTACACATCACTAACAATCTGAAATTGTCCACCCACACAGACATTGTGGTAAAGAAGGCGCAACAGTGCCTCTTCAAACTCAAGAGGCTGAAGAAATTCAGGTTGGCCCCTAAGACCCTCAGAAACTTTTACAGATGCACAATTGAGAGCATCCTGCCGGGCTGTATCACCGTTTGGTACAGCAACTGCACCGCCCATAACCGCAGGGCTCTCCAGAGGGTGGTACGATCTGCACAACACATCACCGGGGGCACATTGCTTGCCCTCCAGGACACCTACAGCACCCGATGTCACAGGCAAAAAGATCATCAAGGACATCAACCACTCGAGCCACAGTCTGTTCACCCCGCTATCGTGCAGAAGGCGAGGTCAGTACAGGTGCATCAAAGCTGGGACCAAGAGACTGAAAAACAGCTTCTATCTCAAGGCCATCAAACTGTTAAACAGTCATCACTAGCACATTAGAGGCTGCTGCCTATAGGCATAGACTAGAACTCAGTGGCCACTTTAAGGAATGGAACAATAGTCACTTTAATAATGTTTACATATTGCTTTACTCATCTCATATGTATATACTGTATTCTATTCAACTTTATTTAGTCAATGCCACTCCAACATTGCTTGTCCTAATATTGATATATTTCTAAATTCCATTATTTTACTTTTAGATTTGTGTATTGTTGTGAATTGTTAGATACTACTGCACTGTTGGAGCTAGGAACACAGGCATTTCGCTACACCCGCAATAACATCTGCTAAATATGTGTATGTGACCAATAGCATTTGATTTGATTCCTCAGAGATCATATTATATTTAATCCAAATAAATAGTTTCAGGAATGCTAAACTTGTCTGTTTCTAACTGCAGAAATGAAGTCAGAACAATATGAGCTGGTGGGGGTCGAAATCCTATTTCTTGTGCTTTTTTAAGGTGGAATGACTCCAGAGAGACCAGGGTTGTGTAAACGGAAGCAAACAGACCGAAATGGGGGAGGAGGGGGGCAACTACCTGATCTTGTCTAATAAGAAATGCTTGTTTTCCTTTTGAGTTGCAAAACGTTTTGCTACGTTGTGCACCAATGAATATGACCCTGAATGAAACATGTATATGATAAACCTGTCTTCCTGTGAGGTTTAATCCAATTCAGATTCCTCAATAATCTGAGGCCAAGTTTTTCACTACGACAAAGACAAACTGCAACAGATGAAAACCAAGTCTGGTATTGGCTTTATACTAACACGTAGCATGTGTAATATTCTATGAACATTGCCATCGTTTTGGTACATAGAAATTAAACTAGTATGAATAAACAACTATTATATTCATACAGTGTGCAGGAATTCAAATATGATAGCTACCTTTATCATAGAAAGCATAAAGTGCTATTTTGTATGTATTTGATACATTGTTATGTTTTGTTGGTGGTCGCCACTCTTTGTAGCTTTAACAAAATAGTACAGTAAAACGTCAGTAGAATGACCCTTTTAACCCACACATTCAACAACTGCAAAGTTTTTGAGACAGTACTTACTGGTGCTAATCAGATCGCCAGTCTCCTCCTCCAATGTGACAGTAATCTCCCCCTCCTTCACTCCAAAAACGTATTCCTCTTCCTTCACTGCGACAGGCATATCATTCACCTCCTCTTTAACTCCAAAAACGGCATCCTCATTTTTCTTTTCCTCTTTATCTTCTTTCACAGTAACGTCCTCCTCTTTCACTAGGAAAGCTTCGTCCTCTTCTTTCACTGCAACTTCTTTCTCTTCTTTCACTGTAACGGACTCACCCTCTACCTCTTTTTTTACGGTGACGGCTTCTTCTTCGTTCTCCACTTTCACGATAGTTTCTTTCTCCGTCCAACAGACCTCTTCTTTAGCAGGGGGGTAGTACATTAGTGAGCTCATGGTCGATGATGTTAGTTAGCTAGCGACTAGCCTAGTTCTACTTTAATCCGACAGTTAAATTAGCTGACTAACAACAACAATTGCAATTAAATGGGGCAACTAGTAGATAAGACGGAAATGTTTCAAACACAGTGGCTAATAATCACCGAAAGCGTCTAAAGAGCTCCAATATTTCGGGTATGTTGGCTAGCAAGCTACCGAGATGGTTGACCAGATTTAGTTGTTGTTGAAGAATCGTCCCGTCCACTAGATTATACGTCAGACTATCAGCATCGCCTGAAAGACGCACATTGCCATCTGCTGACTAGAGTGGGTAACGCAGTTGGTAATTTATATGCATTTATTTTCTGACAAAAAGTGTTTCATTAAATAAAATTATTATTTGGAAACGTACAAAATGAAGCAAGTGTTAATCAGTCCAGAGTTATGGATGCAACGACGAGAAGAGTAAGACAATTCAGACTATTGAGGTGAACCAGAGGAATACCCAGCCAGCAGTAGCGGATTATATTTTTTTCCTATATTGTAACGTCTGCTTCCAACTCACACTCTCAAACAGGTAGATCCCCTGAACGCAGCTCACTCTCCAGATCCCAAATCACCTGAATTCTAATCACCTGTTCACACACCTGTATGTCATTATCACACACTATTTAATTCAAAACTATCATACACGGGAGGATCTTCTACCTACAGTGTACACTATTTGGCTACTATTTATACACTTTTTATAAAAAAGAACATCACTTTTTTTAAATAAAAGGACATCAAAGAGCCTAACAATAAGGGGGGACAAAATGTTGTCTTGTGGATATTTATTGCCACTATTTACTGTTGAACTCAGCGGGTTTTGTCTGGCTAATAACCTACACAAATAGGCTTCAAATGTTTTCACCACGACCTGTAAAGGTCCAGGTTGTGAGTCCGACTATTGCGCTGCACAACATTTTAACTACACCAGCGATAAAGGACTGTTGATATGCAACCACTCAACTCAAACGCGGGTTCACCATGTATGAACGAAATCGCAAACGGCATTTTTTGTTCAAATCTGCCAATTTATTAGCTGTCCAGTATCCAGACGAACCTACAGCTTCTTATACAGTTTATCTGTCCATAAGGTGTTGAGGCCGGCAATTAAGGAGAACTGCTGTATTTTAAGCACAACTCCCTTCTGCCCAATTTCCCTGATGTTGCTACGGCAATCAAACTGTTTTTTTTCCATCCCTGTAACTGTGGCTTCCTTGGAGAGACACCAGAGGTGTCTGGTACACCAGTGAAGTAGACCTATTTTTGAGTAAGCTTTCATATATACAATTTGATTTCAGGTGGCACAAACAAAAACACATTCTCAGTCTAAAAGTGCCTTGCGAAAGTATTCGGCCCCCTTGAACTTTGCGACCTTTTGCCACATTTCAGGCTTCAAACATAAAGATATAAAACTGTATTTTTTTGTGAAGAATCAACAACAAGTGGCACACAATCATGAAGTGGAACGACATTTATTGGATATTTCAAACTTTTTTAACAAATCAAAAACTGAAAAATTGGGCGTGCAAAATTATTCAGCCCCTTTACTTTCAGTGCAGCAAACTCTCTCCAGAAGTTCAGTGAGGATCTCTGAATGATCCAATGTTGACCTAAATGACTAATGATGATAAATACAATCCACCTGTGTGTAATCAAGTCTCCGTATAAATGCACCTGCACTGTGATAGTCTCAGACGTCCGTTAAAAGCGCAGAGAGCATCATGAAGAACAAGGAACACACCAGGCAGGTCCGAGATACTGTTGTGAAGAAGTTTAAAGCCGGATTTGGATACAAAAATATTTCCCAACCTTTAAACATCCCAAGGAGCACTGTGCAAGCGATAATATTGAAATGGAAGGAGTATCAGACCACTGCAAATCTACCAAGACCTGGCCGTCCCTCTAAACTTTCAGCTCATACAAGGAGAAGACTGATCAGAGATGCAGCCAAGAGGCCAATGATCACTCTGGATGATTTGCAGAGATCTACAGCTGAGGTGGGAGACTCTGTCCATAGGACAACAACCAGTCGTATATTGCACAAATCTGGCCTTTATGGAAGAGTGGCAAGAAGAAAGCCATTTCTTAAAGATATCCATAAAAAGTGTTGTTTAAAGTTTGCCACAAGCCACCTGGGAGACACACCAAACATGTGGAAGAAGGTGCTCTGGTCAGATGAAACCAAAATTGAACTTTTTGGCAACAATGCAAAACATTATGTTTGGCGTAAAAGCAACACAGCTCATCACCCTGAACACACCATCCCCACTGTCAAACATGGTGGTGGCAGCATCATGGTTTGGGCCTGCTTTTCTTCAGCAGGGACAGGGAAGATGGTTAAAATTGATGGGAAGATGGATGGAGCCAAATACAGGACCATTCTGGAAGAAAACCTGATGGAGTCTGCAAAAGACCTGAGACTGGGAAAGAGATTTGTCTTCCAACAAGACAATGATCCAAAACATAAAGCAAAATCTACAATGGAATGGTTCAAAAATAAACATATCCAGGTGTTAGAATGCCCAAGTCAAAGTCCAGACCTGAATCCAATCGAGAATCTGTGGAAAGAACTGAAAACAGCTGTTCACAAATGCTCTCCATCCAACCTCACTGAGCTCGAGCTGTTTTGCAAGGAGGAATGGGAAAAAATGTCAGTCTCTCGATGTGCAAAACTGATAGAGACATACCCCAAGCGACTTACATCTGTAATCGCAGCAAAAGGTGGCGCTACAAAGTATTAACTTAAGGGGGCTGAATAATTTTGCACGCCCAATTTTTCAGTTTTTGATTTGTTAAAAAAGTTTGAAATATCCAGTAAATGTTGTTCCACTTCATGATTGTGTCCCACTTGTTGTTGATTCTTCACAAAAAAATTAAGTTTTATATCTTTATGTTTGAAGCCTGAAATGTGGCAAAAGGTCGCAAAGTTCAAGGGGGCCGAATAATTTCGCAAGGCACTGTAAGTAAGCATTTCACTGTAAAGTCTACAGTCCTGGCCAAAAGTTTTGAGAACGACACAAATATTAATTTCCACAAAGCTTGCTGCTTCAGTGTCTTTAGATATTTTTGACAGATGTTACTATGGAATACTGAAGTATAATTACATGCATTTCATAAGTGTCAAGGCTGTTATTGACAATTACAAGAAGTTGATGCAAAGAGTCAATATTTGCAGTGTTGACCCTTCTTTTTCAAGACCTCTGCAATCTGCCCTGGCATGCTGTCAATTAACTTCTGGGAAACATCCTGACTGATGGCAGCACATTCTTGCATAATCAATGCTTGGAGTTTGTCAGAATTTGTGGGATTTTGTTTGTCCACCCACCTCTTGAGGATTGACCACAAGTTCTCAATTGGATTAAGGTCTGGGGAGTTTCCTGGCCATGGACCCAAAATATCGATGTTTTGTTTCCCGAGCCACTTAGTTCTCACTTTTGCCTTATGGCAAGGTGCTCCATCGTGCTGGAAAATTGCATTGTTCGTCACCAAACGGTTCCAGGATGGTTGGGAGAAGTTGCTCTCGGAGGATGTGTTGGTACCATTCTTTATTCATGGCTGTGTTCTTAGGCAAAATTGTGAGTGAGCCCACTCCCTTGGCTGAGAAGCAACCCCACACATGAATGGTCTCAGGATGCTTTACTGTTGGCATGACACAGGACTGATGGTAGCGCTCACCTTGTTTTCTCCGGACAAGCTTTTTTCCGGATGCTCCAAACAATCGGAAGGGGGATTCATCAGAGAAAATGACTTTACCCCAGTCCTCAGCAGTCCAATACCTGTACCTTTTGCAGAATATCAGTCTGTCGCTGATATTTTTCCTGGAGAGAAGTGGTTTCTTTGCTGCCCTTCTTGACAGCAGGCCATCCTCCAAAAGTCTTGGCCTCATTGCGTGCAGATGCAATCACACCTGCCTGCTGCCATTCCTGAGCAAGCTATGTATTGGTGGTGCCCCAATCCCGCAGCTGAATCAACTTTAGGAGATGGTCCTGGCGCTTGCTGGACTTTCTTGGGCGCCCTGAAGCCTTTATCACAACAATTGAACATCTCTCCTTGAAGTTCTTGATGATCCAATGAATGGTTGAATTAGGTGCAATCTTACTGGCAGCAATATCCTTGTCTGTAAAGCGCTTTTTGTGCAAAGCAATGATGACGGCACGTGTTTCCTTGCAGGAAACCATGGTTGACAGAGGAAGACCAATGATTCCATGAACCAACCTCCTTTTGAAGCTTCCAGTCAGTTATTCGAACTCAATCAGCATAAAAGAATGATCTCCAGCCTTGTCCTCATCAACACTCACACCTGTGTTAATGAGAGAATCACTGACATGATGTCAGCTGGTCCTTTTGTGGCAGGTCTCAAATGCAGTGGAAATGTTTTTTGGGATTCAGTTCATTTGCATGGCAAAGTGGGACTTTGCAATTAATTGTAATTCATTTGATCACTCTTCATAACATTCTGGAGTATATGCAAATTGCCATCATACAAACTGAGGCATCAGACTTTGTGAAATGTAATATTTGTGTCATTCTCAAAACGTTTGGCCACGACTGTACACCTGTTGTATTCGGCACATGTGACAAATACAATTTTATTTAAAAAACAAACAGAATGCAAAACAAGACAGAAATAGATATGATTACTCACAATGTCTTCATCAAATCAAAACACTGACCGTTTTGTTTCTGCCATGTTTTAATGGACATAATGATATTAGTTTAGAAATGACAGTGTTTTAGGTAATGAGGTTCCTCTTAGAGGCTATAGCAATAGGAGAGCACTTAGAGGCTCGAGCAAAGCTAGCGGTGCTCTGAGAGAGAGCAAAGGCAGTGGTGGTCTTCACAAAATCTGTAGCAGAGGGGATCTGGGAGAAAGTTGAGGTGGTTTTCACAGAGGCCTGTAGCAGGGCTGGAGAGAGGCCCGGAGAAAGGGGAAATGGTAAAAGATTATTATATAACCTAATATGAAAATTATTTTAGGGTAAACCGCATTAAAAACAAATATGTAATCAAACCAGCTCTTGACAGGTTAAGTTATATAATATTTACCTGAACAGGATTCTTAGGCACATCATGCTGAAATGATCAAGGACATAAAGACAAAAATGAATATGAATACTGACAATACGATCACGTGATATTTAAAACATGACACTCAATAGTTTTTCTCCATGTTTTGATTGATGTAAGTTCTAGATATTAGTTCTAAAATGAAAACATGATGCATGATGTAGTAGGTAAAATGCCACTTACAGACAGCGGGTTGGTGCACTCACAGGACATGTTGTGTCTGTAAAAAATTCTGTAGTTGCTTTCAGATGATATAATACTGTTATTAAAACAGTCCAATACAAACCAACCTTCTGACAGGTTAGCCTGTATTGTATTTACTGGAGCACGCTTCCTTGCCAAGTTAAGGTTTATTCTTGCTGCAGACACACGAGCCTCCAAAACCTTTTCTATTTGAACTGCAAAAGAGAGTGAAAAACCAAATAGTCAGAATGAACAGAGTAGGGAACCAAGTCACCTGTCAAAAGGATGATCTGAATCAGTGTTCCATCATAGCAGCAAAACCATAGTAGTTGAGAAATAATGATGTATTTACCATTAACAAGTTCAATGCAGTCCTCGATGGAGGATTCTGAACAGCAGACACAGATGCAGGTGTTGGTGGAGCCCTGGTAGAGACCTGCTTAAAATATAAGGGGGAAAATACAGACAACAAAAGAGTATGGTATCTTATCCCGAGCAGAGTTGTCCACGGACCTGCATTAGACAATTTTCTATCTGTAACAATGCATAAGGAGGCCTGTGTTAGGAAGTCCCCTGCCGTTGACCTTACCATTTCACACCACTCTCAAGAAGCTCACCCCACTATCTATTCCTGACACTGTGACTCTAGGGCTTATGAACTCTAACTCTCTCTGGAACTTTCCCTAAACTGTTGTGATTGGTTGACAAGATCACAGCTTAGGACTTTGACAATGTGTATACATACTCTTTCTTACAATATGCAATGACAACTTGATGGCCAAATATTATAATAAAGTTTATGTTCATTAGAATTAAAGGCCTAAATTGAATGACAGGTATTTCTCGTAATACAGTATGTTTTCTAGATGAATGCATGTTTTACCATGATCTCATCATAATACATACCTTCTGAAAGAGGTCATACCACCTCTTTGATGTTATTCGAAAACATAATGCTAACTTTCACTGCTATGCGGATGACACACAGCTGTACATTTACATTTACATTTAAGTCATTTAGCAGACGCTCTTATCCAGAGCGACTTACAAATTGGTGCATTCACCTTATGACATCCAGTGGAACAGTAGTGCATCTAAATCTTTAAAGGGGGGTGAGAGGGATTACTTTATCCTATCCTAGGTATTCCTTAAAGAGGTGGGGTTTCAGGTGTCTCCGGAAGGTGGTGATTGACTCCGCTGTCCTGGCGTCGTGAGGGAGTTTGTTCCACCATTGGGGGGCCAGAGCAGCGAACAGTTTTGACTGGGCTGAGCGGGAACTGTACTTCCTCAAATTGCCCTCACTATAAGCCTGTGTTTCAGACATAAGGAAGTGGATGGCTGCAAACGTTCTACTTTTAAACTCGGACAAAACAGAGATGCTTGTTCTAGGTCCCAAGAAACAAATAAATCTTCTGTTGAATCTGACAATTAATCTTAATGGTTGTACAGTTGTCTCAAATAAAACTGTGAAGGACCTCGGTGTTACTCTGGACCCTGATCTCTCTTTTGACGAACATATCAAGACTGTTTCAAGGACATCTTTTTTCCATCTACGTAACATTGCAAAAATCTGAAATTTCTGTCCAAAAATGATGCAGAAAAATGTATCCATGCTTTTGTTACTTCTAGGTTAGACTACTGCAATGATCTACTTTCCGGCTACCCGGATAAAGCACTAAATAAACTTCAGTTAGTGCTAACTACGGCTGCTAGAATCCTGACTAGCCTCCTAATTGTCCCTAGAATTTCTAAGCAAACAGCTGGAGGCAGGGCTTTCTCCTATAGAGCTCCATTTTTATGGAATGGTCTGCCTACCTATGTGAGAGACGCAAACTCGGACTCAACCTTTAAGTCTTTACTGAAGACTCATCTCTTCAGTGGGTCATATGATTGAGTGTAGTCTGGCCCAGGAGTGTGAAGGGGAACGGAAAGGCTCTGGAGCAACGAACCACCCTTGCTGTCTCTGCCTGGCCGGTTCCCCTCTTTCCACTGGGATTCTCTGCCTCTAACCCTATTACAGGGGTTGAGCCACTGGCTTACTGGTGCTCTTTCATGTCATCCCTAGGAGGGGTGCGTCACCTGAGTGGGTTGAGTCACTGATGTGATATTCCTGTCTGGGTTGGAGCCCCCCCTTGGGTTGTGCCATGGCGGAGATCTTTGTGAGCTATTCTCGGGCTTGTCTCAGGATGGTAAGTTGGTGGTTGAAGATACCCCTCTAGTGGTGTGGGGGCTGTGCTTTGGCAAAGTGGGTGGGGTTATATCCTTCCTGTTTGGCCCTGTCCGGGGGTATCATCAGATGGGGCCACAGTGTCTCCTAACCCCTCCTGTCTCAGCCTCCAGTATTTATGCTGCAGTAGTTTGTGTCGGGGGGCTAGGGTCAGTTTGTTATATCTGGAGTACTTCTCCTGTCTTATCCGGTGTCCTGTGTGAATTTAAGTATTCTCTCTCTAATTCTCTCTTTCTTTCTCTCTCTTGGAGGACCTGAGCCCTAGGACCATGCCTCAGGACTACCTGGCATGATGACTCCTTGCTGTCCCCAGTCCACCTGGCCGTGCTGCTGCTCCAGTTTCAACTGTTCTGCCTGTGATTATTATTATTTGACCATGCTGGTCATTTATGAACATTTGAACATCTTGGCCATGTTCTGTTATAATCTCCACCTGGCACAGCCAGAAGAGGACTGGTCACCCCTTATAGCCTGGTTCCTCTCTAGGTTTCTTCCTAGGTTTGGGCCTTTCTAGGGAGTTTTTCCTAGCCACCGTGCTTCTACACCTGCATTGCTTGCTGTTTGGGTTTTAGGCTGGGTTTCTGTACAGCACTTTGAGATATCAGCTGATGTGCGAAGGGCTATATAAATACATTTGATTTGATTTGATTCTGCCTTGGAGCTGGCCTGTAGCCCACATCAGCAGGCCAAACCCTGTGGTGGCAAATGTCTGCAAGCGGGACATTGACTAGGCTTATGGATATTTTTAGACATCTGGAACCAACAGGATGAATGTATCACACTATCACTAGAACAATTAGCAATACGTTGCAAACCTAAATGTAAACTAGGTTAATATTGTCAGCCAACAAGAATGCATGGTGTTATTGGGAAATTAGTCAGTATTCATGCAAGTAGGCTAATCAAGCATCATGGCAAATTAGTCAACTTAGGCTATATCAGCTAGGCTACATCATGAACTGACTGATTTGAATGAATAAACAAATACATAGGTATATAGGGTCATGTTAGCTATGGCATGCTTATAACAAAGTGCGTCCCCTGGATATCAAAGCATTATGTATACTGAAGAAAAATATAAACGTAACATGTAACAATTTCAAAGTTTGATTATCTTGGCAAATGAGTAATGTTCACTAACAGGGATGTAAACACATTTGTGCACAAAATCTTCTATTTCAGCTCATGAAACATGGGACCAACACTTTACATGTTGCGTTTATATTTTTGTTCAGCATAACTTAGCTGGCATAATAATATAGCTACGTAGCTAAAAATGTCAAAATAAAAATCAGGTGACACTAACTCTGACAGCCCCCCCATTGAAAGTGAATGCTACTGCAAAGTTTCCAAATGATATGCATAACTGTACTGTAAACTGTTTACATAGATATAAAACATTAGCTATATAGCTAGCTGAATAGCATGTACTAAAATGGGCAAAAACAAACTTATATTTTTGATCTCACCAACTTTGACAGTTGAAAATGAAAACTAGTGCTACTGTAAGTTTACTGTACTGTTACCATGCTAGCTAGGTAGCGTAAACTCGTACATCGCCTTGGTCCGTACAATTGCCCTTATTTTAGCGCCCCAAAAACGTAATACTTCCAGATCAACTGTAATGTCAATACCATTGTAAAGAACAATTTCTCCCCTTTCCAACAAAATAAATGACATGACCTAAACGCTGCCCATTTCTGCATAATTCAAGCAGGCAATGAGCCATGTCGGGTCTTTTAAAAAAATAGCGGGTGGGGAAGCGAAACTAATGCATGATAGTTAGAAGGAGAGATGTCGTGTGGGAAAAACTATTTTTTTCACTCGATCTATCCAACTTATCACCTTATCGCCTCTAAAAGGTAAATAAAACACTATAAAGAGTTTATATAATGTGTCATTACATACCTATTTGAAGGTTTGTGTTGAATTTGAATCGGGATTTTAGGGCGGTGCTAAAGTGATCTCTGCAATGATGACGCTAAAAATGACTAGGTATCCCCCCTTACCCCCGTCACTGTCCGTTTCTTGTTTCTAAAGGATGAGAGAAGGGCTACACCTGGTGGAGAGAGATAGTTGCTTTATGCGTGCTGTACGTTACAACATGACACGTCCCGATGTAACGGAGGGTCCTTTTTTTCAACTTTTCTCCAATACTATAGAGCCTTTACCATGTCGATCAACGCTTGAATAGAAACCTAGTTCACACCCCCGATTTTGAAGTCAACACAGTCGCTACAGTCCCATTAGTTTTCTTTGTAGCCTCGTTTGAATGTTTGCGCACATTTGTACGGAATGGGGTGAGTTTACGTTAGCTTGCCAAGCAGCTAAGCTAAGCAGCAACTAGTGATAGCCACAAGTTAGTGGCTGCTATTTAAATTCTACTGTTGGAAAACAAGTTGGCTCTGGTTAATATCACCATTGCAGTATATTTCATGTTTTTAATCTTACCTTGTGGTATGAAAAGCTGATAGTCCAGGAGAAAGTTGGATAAGACAGTTGGAGAAGGTTGGCTAGCTTGCTACAGTTCTGTCTCCATCGTGTACTGTGTGGACATCGCTTCTTTTCTTCCAGGTGGTTGTCTAAGTCTTTCGAAAAATAATGGGTGCGACGCTATAGGCTGTTTTCTTCTTCCAATGAATGAGAGGCTGTACGTTATTGGCTTTTGAAACATGGACATGGAGATGGTGATTGGACATGGTTGACAGCCTAACGTGAGTAATAAACTGAGCTACAGAGAACCCAGTTGCGGGTGGGTAGTAACGCGTTACAAGTAAAGCTTTACATGTACAGTACCAGTCAAAAGTTTGGACACACATACTCATTCAAGGGTTTTTCATTATTTTTACTATTTTCTACATTGTTGAATAATAGTGAAGACATCAAAACTATGAAATAACACATTTGGAATCATGTAGTAACCAAAAAGGTGTATATTTTATATTCTTCAAAGTAGCCACTTTTTTGCCTTGATGATAGTGTAATGAAACAGGGAGGGAGCAGGTCTCGATCCCTCGAATCCTCAACCTTCTAGACCGTAGTCCAGCGTGCTATCGACTGTGCAGCAAAAGCGTGCTCAAGTGGCAGAGTCATATCTGTGCTCATAAACCCAGGGTCTTTCACTACTCCCTCCTTTTAAAGAACGCGTCCTCGCGCTAGCTTGCGACTATACATCTTATAGGAATGCGCTCATTGGCCAAGCACACGCACTGTCGTGGATGCAAGGTCCGATCACTTCTGACACCAATGTAATGAAACAGCAGGGAGCAGGTCTCGAACCCTCAACTTTCTAGTCCCGAAGTCCAGCGTGCTATCGACTGTGCCGCAAAAGCAGGCCCAGGGGAAACAATCTCACCACTGGGGAAGAGGTGGTGGGAGATGTTCAAGAGGAGACACAAGAACCTGAGCATGAGGAGGACGGACACCCTAGACAGGGGGAGAGCTGAGTGTGCCACACGTCTGACAATGGACACCTACTTTATTTCTTATGAGAAGCACTTGGAGGAGAGTGGATGGCCCGCCCGTTCCCCAGACCTGAATTGACTATAAATTTCACATGCTGTTGTGCAAATGGAATAGACAACAGATGGAAATTATAGGCAATTAGCAAGACACACCCAATAAAGGAGTGGTTCTGCAGTTGATAACCACAGACCACTTCTCAGTTCCTATGCTTCCTGGCTGATGTTTTGGTCACTTTTGAATGCTTATTTTCCACCATAATTTGCAAATAAATTCATAAAAAATCCTACAATGTGATTTTCTGGAATTTTTTCTCTCATTTCTATGACATGTCTGTCATAGTTGAAGTATACCTATGATGAAAATTACAGGCCTCTCTCATATTTTTAAGTAGGAGAACTTGCACAAATAGTGGCTGACTAAATACTTTTTTGCCCCACTGTATATATTCTGCTCCGGCCTCTACCATGAGCCCAAATCAAATCCCAATTTATTTACAGGTTAGTCGAGGTAATTTGTAAAGTGATAATAAACAGCGAGTAGCAGCAGTGTAAAAACAAAGCGGGGGCGGGTCAATGTAAATAGTCCTGGTGGCCATTTGATTAGATGTTCAGCAGGCTTATGGCTTGGGGGTAGAAGCTGTTAAGGAGCCTTTTGGTCCTAGACTTGGTGCTCCGGTACCGCTTGCCGTATGGTAGCAGAGAGAACAGATGCCAGATGCCGAGCAGTTGCCATACCAGGCGGTGATGCAACCAGTCAGGATGCTCTCGATGGTGCAGCTCTATAACATTTTGAGTATCTGGGGACCCATGCCAAATCTTTTCAGTCTCCTGAAGGGGGAAAAGGTGTTGTCGTGCTCTCTTGACAACTGTCTTGGTTCGTTTGGACCATGATTGTTTGTCGTTGATTTGCACACCAAGGAAATTGAAACTCTCGATCTTCTCCACTTCAGCCCTGTCAATGTCAATGGGGGCCTGTTTGGCCCTCCCTTTCCTATAGTCCACAATCAGCTATTTTGTCCTGCTCACATTGAGGGAGAGATTATTGTCCTGGCACCACACTGCCAGGTCTCTGACCTCACTATAGGCTGTCTCATCATTGTCGGGGATCAGGCCTACCGTTGTTCTGTTGTCAGCAAACTTAATGATGGTGTTCGAGTCGAGCTTGGCCACACAGTCGTGGGTGAACTGGGGACGAAGAACACACCACTGAGGGGCCCCAGTGTTGAGGATCAGCGAGGCAAATGTGTTGTTGTTTTTAGTTGGTGTGGAGCAGTAACAGAGTCAGAGGATCAGGTGCAAAAATAGGTGATATTTATTTATTCTATTTATCACTGCGCAGGTGATAAGAAAACTGGATTTAGCACAAATCTGTATTATTTACAAAATATATGTGGAAGAAATTTACATGAAAACCAATAAAGTAACTTGGCCAATAACAAAATATCTAAGGCAAAGGACTAAGGCAAAATGCCCATAAACACACATCTGAGTATATGGCAGAGCTATAGTAACATCCTGTTATCTAGACAAGCAGCTCTCCAAGAATGAGCACGGACATCCTTAAAGGAGCTTCCCTAACCTGCAATAAATCATTCATACATTTTAAAGGCCAATCTGTGAATCAAACAGTAACAAAATGGGCACCCCGACACTAATTTGGTAAACAGCTCAGCTGATGGATGGGGCTGTCACGCCCTGACCTTAGTTATCTTTGTTTTCGTTATTATTTTGGTTAGGTCAGGGTGTGACAAGGGTGATATATGTGTTTTAACCTGTCTAGGGTTTTTGTATGTTTATGAAAAATGTAACCACTCTCAAATTCATAGACAGAGCTATGGATGCTATGACTGACCATCCATATGATAGAAATTATAGTTTTAACCATGTTTTGAGGCTATGCAGTGTTTGTTAAGTGATAATGCCCGAGAAACCAGTGTTTGGAGGATACATTTGCACGGGAATCTTTCAAACACCGGCTTCGAGGGCATTATCACTTTTATGCAACAGTTACCAACTTATTCAAATAATGATTGACATATTTTACTTAACCTTTATTTTTATTAATTTATTCATACTATTTCATCCTTCCACAAGACATAGTCCTGACACAAATCTAGGGTTGCTAGAGAAGCGACCCTGTCGTTCAGTCTTTTTGTTCTGTATCTATAGACGCAACCCATTTATTCATTCTAATGTTCCATTGCCATTCTGGCTGGCAACGTTCTTATCCCTTGCTTGCTAGCTAGCCAACTACGGCTAACTTACGGTCACCTCAAAAATTGCAGCCAGAACAACCAAAGTAGCTGCATTTGTTAGTTGTTTTCTATGTTAAATTTATTTTTGTATACATCCATAACAGTGATCTTATGATGTGCAACTTTGCCTGGTAGAGAAAATGTGCTCTCTCATCATGACACTGTTCAGACAAAATAATGGCAATCCAATACATTCACTTGAGCTGATTTTAATAAATGAAAACATGCATTCTCCTTGTTATCCACCACAACTGACATAGCTATAACTACTTACTGTATGTCACATTTAGTGTCTGTGCTACTACTTCTGCTGCCTTGCTTCAGCCTTTTGGATGTTGATGGTGCTGCAGTGTTCTCTTTGTTTTCAATCAGGATGTTGCCCCAGTGTTTTTTGTCTGTCAGTGAGTGACGCCAGTAACTATGGAGCGAACCTTCACACCGATGCCCACTCACTGACATAATCCCCCTCGCTTCTAAACCAGCATTGGCCAGTTTCTGGACTGTCGTGGTCCTGATGCTGTGATTTCTATATGTAGTTGTTGTTCCCTGTAGATCTTGGGTAGAAGTGCGAGAGTGGCGTATCTGAGAGAGAGAGAATGTGTTGTTATATTGTTTTCCAGTAGCCTAATTACGGGTGTAACTTAGAAATAACACAAACACGCTATGAACAACATACCTTAAACGGTTCTCATTTGTTTTTACGAGGAATGAGTTGGGTTTTAGTTGTCTATTCCCCTCTTTTCCTCTTTGACCCAGATATAACTGCAGGTTGAAGAACACTTTCTGGACCAGACCCCTTGGTGTACCAGGATTCAGAGCCTGGGAGTTTTGGAGCTGGACCATTTCCTTATCGTTGATAGGAGGGTGGCTGTTTGTGATATCTTTTCCTTGCCTTCTTAGCTGTTTGATGTTGCCCAGAAATACATGATTTGAGTTGGTAAATTCAGTGTCCTTCATAAGGCACCAGCTGCGACCGATGGGTCATTTAGAAACCGGTTGAGCCCACTATGGAATGCCAGGTAGCTACTTATGCTGTACTGCTCCCTTTTCCCATTTCGTACATTTCCATAAAATAGTCAGAGAAGGATGTTAAACTCTTCTTAAGTGACAGTTTTGAAGTCAACAACTGTTTTCTTCTGACTAGCCAGCCCTCGATGCAACGCACAGCCCAGTTTGTATTCTTAACTGTGTTTTTTGTTGTCACTGTTTTTCTCAAGGTCATTCAATGCAGTATCCCCCAAATCTGCATGCCCGTGTATTATCGCCATCTCTTTTGTCCATTTATTCATAGTCATGCCGTCAAAAATATCAAAAGAAATGTTCCACTCATCCATTTCAGTTTTTGCAACAAAGTAGCGATTTAGCCAGTCAACTGAAAATAAGTTTTGTATGTTGCTATGACAAGCAGCTCAATATGTTGTCAGTGTTGTTCAGACACATTCACCCTATATGGGACAGCGGAGATCGCAATTCAATACTGAAACAATATTGAAAAGGTCGGAGAGAAAGACAGCAGGTTTTATACTAATCTCTGCTGGTGAAAACCAAATGCTAGTCTAAAAGAAATAGGAGATAATGTCTAGATGATTTTTATAGTGGAGATCAAGTTTATACATTTCCTGGCAGGGTTGATGAGACAGTGGATTACACAGTGATATGGAGCAGAGTAAATAGGCATTTCAACTTCATATATTTAAGTCAGCGGAAATGTATGAAATAGACACCATTTGGAAAGCGGTTTTAACCAGTCAGCATTCAGGATTAGACCCACGAGTTCTATAATTACAATTACATTCTTAAAAAACAATGGAGAAAAAAAGCTTTTGGGTTCCGATGGGGTACGACAGTTGCATTAAGCTCATGAGGTATTCACAAGTTATATTCTTCAAAAATCTGTGGGTATATATCAACCTCTTAAGGATCGGAACCTTCATCTCAATTTCTGCCTAAAATGCCATAGCCAAATTCAACTGCCTGTAGATCAGGAACTGAAGCAAGGATATGCATATTCTTGATACTATTTGAAAGGAAACACTTTGAACTTGAAATGTGAAATGAATGTAGGAGAATATAACACATTAGATCTGGTAAAATATAAAACAAACAAAAAAACATGCGTTTTCTTTGTATTTTTTGTTGTTGCATTGTCTTTGAAATCCAAAAGAAAGGCCATACATTGACTTAGAAAGCTGGGTGTAATTTAGATGTCCACAAGAGGGCAGCAGTGTGTGTCCAAAGCTCTACATAAAATTGTGTATCATGTTTCCCATGTGTCCCTCACGAGTTTGCCTAAATATACCCAAGTGGCCAAAGTAGATAACTACAGAGAACCTACAAAAATGCTATGATAATAAAACATTTAAGTTTACACACTCCCAGGAATGTCATACATGATGGATCATTATCTTCCCTACATAAAAGGTGCTAACCTTCACACCTCTAGATGGCCGGGTGGGGGGTGGGTGTGGAGCCAGAAACAGCAGAGGGGTCAGACTGGAGAAGCCAGTTCCTACATTCGAATGAGTGGGGGACTGAGGACAAAAATGTGGTGTCTTTGAAGTTGGCTCCCACAGGTCATCTTACTCTCTACCATTACTGAGGATTTTTTTTTAATGGTTAAAACTCAAGTTTACTATTAAACTTATTTAACCTTTATTTTAGAAGGGCGTGAGCAATACATCAATACATCAAATACACAAAACATATCTATAAACATATATATACAGTTGAAGTACAAAGTTTACATAAACCTTGGCCAAATACATTTAAACTCAGTTTTTCACAATTTCTGACATTTAATCCTAGTTACAATTCCCTGTCTTAGGTCAGTTAGGATCACCAATTTATTTTAAGAATGTGTAATGTCAGAAGAATGAGGGAATTGCCCTGGCCCGTAGACCCCGGGCCAGACCGCTGCACCTGCGGTAGATGAGCAGTTCGGGCACGAGGAGGAGCTGTGGAGAGACGTGCACGTGAGACTCTAGCGCGCTGTCCATTGTCAGAAGGAACCAGAGACCCATGTGTTTCCATCCTGGGCACCGCGTCTAGCTCTCTACCAGGAATCTCCCACTCCACCTGCCCTGCAAGAAACTGAGCCCCCGGGTTTAAGGGGCCGTTCAATGTTCTCCGGAGGGTCAACAGCTAGTTGATATACAGGTTACAACTACCCAGTCACTATCGCGTCTCCCTTCTGGCTGGTGGTTCCTGGTCCCCTAGCTGATACTGTCCCCCACCCCCCCTGGACATCGAGGGGGGTCCGGCATACGCTGTCAGATCCGTCCTGGACTCCCGAAGTCGTGGGGGCCGGCTCTAGTATCTGGTGGACTGGGAGGGGTATGGCCCAGAGGAGCGGTGTTGGGTTGCGGTGGAGGACATTCTGGACCCCAGCATCATTTGTGATTTCCAACTTCGCCACCCGGACCGACCCGCTCCTCGTCCTCGGGGTCGTCCCTCTGGCCGGTTTCGTCCTGCAGCTGGAGCCTCGCATCAGGGGGGGGTACTGTCACATCTTCTCCTGCTCCTCCCCTCCGGTGTACGACGTTGCCAGAATACTAACCACCGATCCTGGGATTATCATTATGCACACCTGGCACTCATCACTCGCGCACCTGTTAATGATTATGATTCACACCTGGACTTCATTACCTTCATCATTCCCTCCCCTTCATGTTTTCTCACCAGTTAGTATTGTTATTTTGTACCGGCGTGTAGCCTTATGTAAATGTCTCGTCACTGGTTTTGTTGTTTTATTAAATGTTTCACCTGCACCTGCTTCCTGACTCACAGCTCCATTATTACAGTGGGATGTTCTCATCTTCATGTTAGCTCAAACCCTGACTTAATGGGAATGTTAGCTAATGTCCAGGGAATATTCCCAGTTTGCTGGTAAATAGCCAAAGGTTTCGATTCAATTCGTATCATGAATGTTCATAGCTATAGCGCTATCGAAATGTAAAGGTAATTTCCGTTTGAGCCGACATATGCAGCATTTACTGCAGCCTCCACGAACATTGCCTTTAAATTTTAATTGCGCTATAACGTTGAACTTCGATGATTATCACAGAATCATCTTCATGGAAGTACTGCAGCCAAACATGATCTATTTACTGACTAACAAATGGAATACATTTCCGCAAATGTGGATGGCAGGAGGAGGCATGATCAGGCAGGAACATTCTAGCCAATGAGAGGGCAGATACAGTTCCGATATATAATATTTTTTCTCAATCTAAGCATTACTAAACTTCTGTTTGATCAAATAAGCTTCAAGTTAGCAATGTTAACCAAGTTTGACACTTTCATTGACCTCCATAAAAAAATCCCGACTTCCTCTTGTCACGATTTGGCCAGGGTTGTTCCGGTTTTTGGTCACTAGATGCCCCCATTGTGCCTTTTGACCTTTTGTTTTCCCTTGATCCCCATTATTATTTGCACCTGTGCCTCGTTTCCCCTGATTGTATTTAAACCCTTTGTTTTCCTCAGTCCTTTGCTCTGTGTTTGTATGTTAGCACCCAGCCCTAGTACTCTGTGAACTCTTGTTGATCCCAGTGGACTCTCTTGTGGAATTCTGTTTTTTGTTCTTGTTTGTTTGTTTTAGAGTATTTTTTGAGGCTTTTTGTGCTATACCTTCCACCTTGTGGATTTACCTTTTTGTCTTGGAGGATTACCTTTGTTCTTGTGGAATTCCTTTTGAGGTTGTGGAGTTACATGTTTTCCTGAAGAACTTCACTTTTTACTTCATTAAATACATCGTCTCAAGTACTGCTGTGTCTGCCTCATCTTCTGGGTTCTGCCAACTATTCGTGGCTCAGTTGGTTAAGTGACTGTTTCTCACTCCGGAGACCCGGGTTCGTAACCGGGTCCTGACAGAAACACAGAGCCAAAAATGAACCCAGAGGCAGCCAGTTCCCAGGACCTTGTTGCCAGGCTGTTCCACCACCAGGAGACTGTCCAACGCCACGAAGCTGCCCTGGTTCAGCAAGAGGCCTTAATGGCTAGACATTCTCATCTTCTGTCGGAGATGCTGACTTCCATAAAGCAGATATCTGATCGACTTACCTCGGCAACAGTTCCCGTCCCAGTACCTCAGATTCACGTACCCATGGCAGTTAACCCTCTGGCTGAACCTCGTCTTCCACCTCCCCAACGGTTCTCAGGTGATCCAAGTGCTTGTAAAGGGTTTCTCACCCAATGTTCTCTCTCCTTCGAGCTGCAACCTCGTCGTTCCCCCCACCGACCGGTCTAAGATCGCATATATCATCACCCTGCTGTCGGAAAAAGCCCTGGCCTGGGCTACTGCTGTGTGGGATGCCCATAGTTCCTGCTGTGCCAGCTACTCTGCCTTTGCTGAGGAATTCAAACGAGTGTTTCAAGGCCCAAGCAGTGGTCCTGACTCAGCCAAACAGCTCCTGACTCTCCAACAAGGTCGGCGCAGCGTGACGGACTATGCCATCCAGTTCCGCACGGTGGCAGCAGCGAGTGGCTGGAACAACGAGGCGCTCACTGTGTGCTTTCTGAAAGGCCTTTCCGACACTATCCAAGATGAACTGGCCACTCGGGAACCACCGGACAATCTCGAGTCCCTGATCAAGTTGGCCTCACGCATTGACCAGCGTCTCAGAGAGAGAGAACTCAACCGTAGACCTCTAGCCCCTATCAGTCCCAGCTCCGAGTCCCCACCTTTATCCTCGCTGGCTCCACCGAACCCATGCAGATTGGACGCATCTCCCAGGCAGAGAGAGACCGCCGGATGAGGAGCGACGCTGTCTATATTGCGGCAAACCGGGCCATTTCCGTTCCACGTGTCCCGGGCTCCAGGAACGCTCTGTCCCGTACAGACCGGGGGAACTGTAACGGGAAACATAACCTCCTCCCATCCGTCCAACTCCCGACTGCTCATTCCAGTCACCTTTCCTGGGACAACCACAAGCTTCACCTTCAAGCCTTGGTAGACTCTGGAGCCGCAGGTAACTTCATGGATGGTGTCTGGGCGAAGGAGAATGGTGTTCCCTCTGAACCTCTAAGTGACCCCATGAGGGTTACTACATTGGATGGAAGCCCTTTGGGATCTGGACTTGTCACTCATGTCACTACCTCCTTGCGACTTTCAGTTTCACAACACAAGGAATTGATGAACTTTCATTTGATCTCCTGTTCCGAGTTCACTCTCGTCCTTGATACCCCTGGCTTCACAGCCATAACCCTCACATCGACTGGTCTGTGGGCACTATCAAGCAGTGGGGTCCTACGTACCCAAGCTACATGTATTTTCCCGAATTCCCGAGTTCTACTCCGAGTCTTTAGAATCCATCGACCTGACCCGAGTTCCCGAGTGTTACCATGACCTCAAACTGGTATTTAGCAAACAGAGGGCCACCATGCTACCACCCCATAGACCTTATGATTGCCCCATCGAACTGTTTCCGGGCACTTGCCCCCCCAGGGGTCGGATCTTTTCCCTATCTCCACCCGAACGAGCTGCTATGGATACCTACATCAAGGACGCTCTGGAAGCAGGCCTCATGCGTCCATCCACCTCCCCGGCGGGAGCAGGGTTTTTCTTTGTGGCCAAGAAAGACGGTGGATTACGTCCCTGCATCGACTACCGGGGACTCAATGCCATAACCGTCCGTAACCGTTACCCGCTACCCCTTATGGCCACAGCCTTGAGCTGCTCCAGGAAGCAGTTGTTTTCACTAAGCTTGACCTGCGGAACGCATACCATCTTGTGCGGATCAGACCTGGTGACGAGTGGAAGACCGCGTTCAACACGCCTACTGGTCACTATGAATACTTGGTGATGCCCTTCGGCCTGACCAACGCCCCAGCGGTGTTCCAAGCGCTCATAAACGATGTGCTTAGGGATATGCTTAACATATTTGTGTTTGTTTACTTGGATGACATCCTCATCTTTTCGAGCTCTCTTCAAGAACACACAAAGCATGTCAGACAAGTACTCAAACGCCTCCTAGACAGCCATCTGTACGTTAAGCCGGAAAAATGTGAATTCCATTCATCCCGAGTACAATTCCTGGGATTTGTAGTGGAACCCGGTCGAGTCCAAATGGACCCCAGGAAGGTAGGGGCGGTAGCGGATTGGCCCACCCCCAAATCCGTTAAGGAAGTTCAGCGTTTCCTGGGCTTCACAAACTTTTACCGCAAGTTCATCAAGAACTTCAGCTTGGTGGCAGCCCCTCTCAGCTTTAACCAAGGGTGGCAATGCAAGGTTTTTGTGGGGAAGAGAAGCTGAGACGGCCTTCCAAGGACTCAAGCAGCGCGTCCTCTCTGCTCCCATCCTGATACTACCGACTACGGATGAACCGTTTGTGGTGGAGGTTGACGCCTCAGAGGTTGGTGTTGGAGCTGTCCTGTCTCAGAGGGTGAAGACAAGAAGCTTCATCCGTGCGCTTTCTTCTCACACCGGCTTACCCCGGCTGAGAGGAACTACGATGTGGGGATCGTGAACTCCTAGCGGTTAAGATGGCATTGAAGGAATGGAGACACTGGCTCGAGGGGGCTTCTCACCCGTTTCAAGTGCTTACGGACCACAAAATCTGGAGTATATCCAGCAGGCGAAGCGGTTGAACTCTAGACAAGCTAGATGGTCTCTTTTCTTCAATCGATTCCAGTTTATCCTCACCTATCGGCCCGGGTCGAAGAATCTCAAACCGGATGCCCTGTCCCGAGTCTACGCTCCTGCCATTCGAGATGACACGGACATGCCTGTCCTTCCTGCTGCTAAGATCGTGGCTCCGATTTCGTGGCAAGTTGAGGATACCGTGAGACGAGCTCAAGCTATCGAACCGGACCCGAAAGGGGGTCCTGCCAATCGGTTGTTTGTCCCCAAGGCAGTGAGGACTCAGGTCCTTCTGTGGGGGCACCTCTCGCCTCACCTGTCACCCGGGCGTAGGGTCGCACCTTGGAGTTCATCCAGCGTAAGTTCTGGTGGCCTACCATAAGAGAAGACGTTGCCTCTTTCGTCAATGCCTGCCCCGTGTGCTGCCAGGGCAAATCTTCTCACCTCCGCCCTCAAGGACTCCTTCACCCTTTACCTATTCCCCACAGACCCTGGTCCCATATCTCGTTGGACTTTATTACTGGCCTTCCTCCATCCCATGGCAATACTACTATCCTAGTCATAATCGACAGGTTTTCAAAGGCGGCCAGGTTCGTCCCTCTGACTAAGTTACCTTCTGCCAAGGAGACGGCTGAGTTGGTAATTAATCATGTGTTCCGAGTCTTGGCATTCCTCAAGATATGGTTTCTGACAGAGGTCCCCAGTTCGCCTCAAGGTTTTGGAAGGCCTTCTGCCAACTCATGGGTGCTTCTGCCAGTCTATCTTCAGGGTACCATCCGAGTCCAACGGCCAAACAGAGAGGATGAATCAAGAGCTGGAAGCCACCCTCCGATGTATGACTCGTAACAACCCGTCCACATGGTCGTCCTTCATTGTTTGGGCCGAATACGCGCACAACACCTTGCGCTCCTCCTCCACTGGTATGTCCCCGCACGAGTGTCAGTTTGGCTATGCCCCTCCATTGTTCCCGGACCAGGAGGCAGAAGTCAGAGTGCCTTCAGCCTTGAAGTTCGTCAGACGCTGTCGGCTTATGTGGAGGAAGACCCGTCTTAATCTTATGCGTTCCTCACAGAGGTACCAACAACAAGCCAACAGACGTCGCCGTCCCGGGCCTACCCTGCGCCCGGCCAGAGAGTCTGGCTCTCCACAAGAGACTTACCACTACGGGTGGAGTCTCGCAAGCTGTCCCAAAATACATCGGTCCCTTTAAGGTTGCCAGGAGAGTTAACCCAGTTTCTTATCGCCTACACTTACCCAGATCCCTTAAGATTAATCCCACATTTCACATTTCCTTATTAAAACCTGTTGTTTTTTCTCCCCTTGTCCCGGCAGACAGACCTCCCCCTCCGCCTCGTGTCATTGGAGGCCAGCCGGCTTATACCGTCCATCGGATACTGGATTCCCGCCGGGTGCAGCGGTCCTGGCAGTATCTGGTGGACTGGGAAGGCTACGGTCCCGAGGAGCGCTCCTGGGTTCCTGCCAAAGACATACTGGACCCTGACCTCATTCGTCAGTTCAGGGCTCTCCACCCTGAGAGAGCTGGTAGGAACGTCAGGAGCCGTTCCTAGGGGGATTCTGTCAGGATTTGGCCAGGGTTGTTCCGGTTTTTGGTCACTAGATGCCCCCATTGTGCCTTTTGACCTTTGTTTTCCCTTGATCCCCATTATTATTTGCACCTGTGCCTCGTTTCCCCTGATTGTATTTAAACCCTTTGTTTTCCTCAGTCCTTTGTTCTGTGTTTGTATGTTAGCACCCAGCCCTAGTACTCTGTGAACTCTTGTTGATCCCAGTGGACTCTCTTGTGGAATTCTGTTTTTTGTTCTTGTTTGTTTTTGAGTATTTTTTTAGGCTTTTTGTGCTATACCTTCCACCTTGTGGATTTACCTTTTTGTCTTGGAGGATTACCTTTGTTCTTGTGGAATTCCTTTTGAGGTTGTGGAGTTACATGTTTTCCTGAAGAACTTCACTTTTTACTTCATTAAATACATCGTCTCAAGTACTGCTGTGTCTGCCTCATCTTCTGGGTTCTGCCAACTATTCGTGGCTCAGTTGGTTAAGTGACTGTTTCTCACTCCGGAGACCCGGGTTCGTAACCGGGTCCTGACAGAAACACAGAGCCAAAAAATGAACCCAGAGGCAGCCAGTTCCCAGGACCTTGTTGCCAGGCTGTTCCACCACCAGGAGACTGTCCAACGCCACGAAGCTGCCCTGGTTCAGCAAGAGGCCTTAATGGCTAGACATTCTCATCTTCTGTCGGAGATGCTGACTTCCATAAAGCAGATATCTGATCGACTTACCTCGGCAACAGTTCCCGTCCCAGTACCTCAGATTCACGTACCCATGGCAGTTAACCCTCTGGCTGAACCTCGTCTTCCACCTCCCCAACGGTTCTCAGGTGATCCAAGTGCTTGTAAAGGTTTCTCACCCAATGTTCTCTCTCCTTCGAGCTGCAACCCTCGTCGTTCCCCACCGACCGGTCTAAGATCGCATATATCATCACCCTGCTGTCGGAAAAAGCCCTGGCCTGGGCTACTGCTGTGTGGGATGCCCATAGTTCCTGCTGTGCCAGCTACTCTGCCTTTGCTGAGGAATTCAAACGAGTGTTTCAAGGCCCAAGCAGTGGTCCTGACTCAGCCAAACAGCTCCTGACTCTCCAACAAGGTCGGGCGCAGCGTGACGGACTATGCCATCCAGTTCCGCACGGTGGCAGCAGCGAGTGGCTGGAACAACGAGGCGCTCACTGTGTGCTTTCTGAAAGGCCTTTCCGACACTATCCAAGATGAACTGGCCACTCGGGAACCACCGGACAATCTCGAGTCCCTGATCAAGTTGGCCTCACGCAGAACTTCACTTTTTACTTCATTAAATACATCGTCTCAAGTACTGCTGTGTCTGCCTCATCTTCTGGGTTCTGCCAACTATTCGTGGCTCAGTTGGTTAAGTGACTGTTTCTCACTCCGGAGACCCGGGTTCGTAACCGGGTCCTGACACCTCTGGTTCAAGAGATTGAACAAGATCTTAAGCACTTACAAATTCACAACATATTGTACAAATTGGAATTCGTAACATATTATACGAATTCAGGTTTATTATTATGAATTTTTGGGGGCAGGATGTAACATGTTATATGAAATGGATGACGTTGTGCACAATTTTGGGGGACCAGTTTTGACTCGTGAGCGCCACTTTCAATACTACTGGCCAAATTCTACAAAACCTTAACGCATCTTCAACGCTGTATTTTTGTGCAACAGATTTTGGGGCGGAGTCAAGCCTCTTTCATCGCCTCTTCTTCGATGGCACAGCTCATTGTCTTCCTGCATGTGGCGTCACTCCCTTCCCTCACCCGGCAGGCGTATTCGTTGCGCTAGCTGACGTAAGACAATGTGCACAGCTAGCTCAACAGTTAATAGCTATTCCCTGAGCAACATAATGCTATTATATGCTCATAGATACAAGACAATAAGTCAGCCACACAAAACTAATAGAGTAAACAGATCAGAGCTCCCTGAGGAAAAATCAGGCACTTCACAGTAGCTTTGTAGGCTCACTGACAATTATCTGGTGTAGGAGAGTGGGATGTTTACAGGGGTTATGAGACAGGTCAGTTTGAAATGATAGAATGCTCTGTGTAGTAGACTGTGTGGTGTAGTAGACTGACTCACAAGTGTGTTGGCTGATGTTTCGTTGGCCTTTTCACACTCATTTTGGAAACACACAAAGAAGGCATTGTTGATGCTGTCATGTTATTACCATGAACTGCAGTTTAATAAGATGAAATTGACTGTGGTCAACATTAGATAAATTGACTGTGAAAATGAACATAAGCCTGCTGCTTTCAGCAGCCTCTCTATGGAAAATGATAGTTTATTATCCACTTCCAACACTTCCATAAAGCATTATACATACTTTTCCTTGCAATTCTTGTGAGCCATTTGCTGTCTGGAGTGAAGAACTTTAGAGTTTTCCCTTGTTGATGTAAAATGGCAACTAGATATCTGAAAATCACCACCTAACGTGACATCAACTTTCCTTTTCCAGTGTTTGGTAACGGCATAGCTGTCACCATGACGATACTGATTTCTCACCTAGATTCTTAGATGTAAAGGTGCCTCTGGAAGAACCTTTTGGGTTGCCACACCAGCAGAAACTTTCCTGTATAAAAAAGGTATGTGACGAGAGGTGTTAGATTTTGAAGCTTTTGAATATCCTGTATATTGTAGAGATAGCCTATCAGATTGGAGATGTAGCTTATTGGAGGTGTGGCTTTGAGATAGTTATTTTTGGTCACACGTTAGGTTAAATGTCATTCTTGTTCATGATGTTAAGTTTGTTCACTGTGTTCCTTCAGTATTTACATATATTACATATTCTAATTTAACATGAACCATTGCTGATTACATACAGTAATAATATGGTAACTATTCCAACTTTTGCGATTTGCATAGACTATTGAGGAATTCATGCACCTGTCAGTCTCATTCAAGCCCCAAAGCTGTCAGTGTTCAACCTTAACATGTGATGACAATACAACAGAGCAGATTAACAGGAATGACATTTACTCTAACGGTGGCCAAATAAACATACTGTATATATATATATATACAGTTGAAGTCGGAAGTTTACATACACATTAGCCAAATACATTTAAACTCAGTTTTTTCACAATTCCTGACATTTAATCCTAGTAAAAAATTCCCTGTCTTAGGTCAGTTTGGATCACCACTTCATTGTAAGAATGTGAAATGTCAGAATAATAGTAGAGAGAATTATTTATTTCAGCTTTTATTTCTTTCATCACATTCCCAGTGCGTTAGAAGTTTACATACACTCAATTAGTATTTGGTAGCACTGCCTTTAAATTGTTTGACTTGGGTCAAATGTTTCGGGTAGCCTTCCACAATCTTCCCACAATAAGTTGGATACATTTTGGCCCATTCCTCCTGACAGAGCTAGTGTAACTGAGTCAGGTTTGTAGGCCTCCTTGCTCACACACGCTTTTTCAGTTCTTCCCACACATTTTCTGTAGGATTGAGGTCAGGGCTTTGTGATGACTACTCCAATACCTTAACTTTGTTGTCCTTAAGAACTTTTGCCAAAACTTTGGAAGTATGCTTGGGGTCATTGTCCATTTGGAAGATCCATTTCTGACCAAGCTTTAACTTCCTGACTGATGTCTTGAGATGTTGCTTCAATATATCCACATCATATTCCATCCTCATGATGCCATCTATTTTGTGAAGTGCACCAGCTGTTTAAAGGCACAGTCAACTTAGTGTATGTAAACTTCTGATCCACTGGTATTGTGATACAGTGAATTATAAGTGGAATAATCTGTCTGTAAACAATTGCTGGAAAAATGACTTGTGTCATGCACAAAGTAGATGTCCTAACCAACCTCTCAAAACTACAGTTTGTTAATTAATAAGACATTTGTGGTTGAAAAACAAGTTTTAATGACTCCAACCTAAGTGTATGTAAACTTCCGACATCAACTGTATGACTAGCAATGTTTCCTTGAGGAACTCCGGTGTTCCTCGAGTTACCACAAATTCTAAGAGCGTAGAGTGCATCTATGAGGTGATTGAGTGAGTGTGTGTCCATATGTCAGTGTAAGGGTTTAAATTGTGTAGTGGCCATTTCTCTTACTCATCTATCAAATGGGTTTCTTGATGAACAGTAAACTATTTCACACCTGATGAAACTGCATCAGACATGAACCCCGGCTCCCAAAGTCTTTCTGTTATGAATCATCCCCATGGTTACCATAATGATTCAAGGCATTGGCAGCAGGGAGTGTGGTTTAAGGTGAGTGCTTTGTGGAAAGGAAATGGGCCAGAGACCAATAATGGAAGGCTCTCCTGCTTTCCATTTACAGCCATTAACAATGCTGGCCATTCAGTCTTTAACTCAGAGACGCAGCAACATTCGTCTTTGCCTGTGGTAATGAGGTCACCAAGAGTGAAAGGTTAAAAGTCACGTGCTGAAAATATAAGACCTTAAGAACAATGGAATGAAAACGAGAGGCTATTTGGCCACACATTTGCCTGGAGCAATAGAATAACGCATTCAATGGGAAACCATAGAGAATAAATATATTTTAAATAGATAAGACATGAAAAAGTACTTCATAAAATCATGTAAAGTTCAGGTGTATAACAGCACATCAATCAGAAAAGCTACAGTGACTTGCGAAAGTATTCACCCCCTTGGCATTTTACTATTTTGATACCTTACAACCTGGAATTCACATTTTGGGGGGGTTTGTATAATTTGATTTACACAACATGCATACCACTTTGAAGATGGTAAATATGTTTTAATTGTGAAACAAACAAGAAATAAGACAAAAAACTTGAGCGTGCATAACTATTCAGCCCCCCCCAAAGTCAATACTTTGTAGAGCCACCTTTTGCAGCAATTACAGCTGCATGTCTCTTGGGGTATGCCTCTATAAGCTTGGCACACCTTGCCACTGGGATTTTTGCCCATTCTTCAAGGCAAAACAGCTTCAGCTCCTTCAAGTTGGATGGGTTCCACTGATGTACAGCAATCTTTAAGTCATACCACAGATTCTCAATTCTCAACTTTTTTGCCCGCTTTGAGGACAATACAGTGCCACTGACACGGCCCGCAACTAAAACATGCGGACTCTCCTTCACTGCAGCCGACGTGAGGAAAACATTTAAACGTGTCAACACTCGCAAGGCTGCAGGCCCAGACGGCATCCCCAGCCGCGCCCTCAGAGCATGCGCAGACCAGCTGGCTGGTGTGTTTACGGACATATTCAATCAATCCCTATCCCAGTCTGTTGTTCCCACATGCTTCAAGAGGGCCACCATTGTTCCTGTTCCCAAGAAAGCTAAGGTAACTGAGCTAAACGACTACCGCCCCGTAGCACTCACTTCCGTCATCATGAAGTGCTTTGAGAGACTAGTCAAGGACCATATCACCTCCACCCTACCTGACACCCTAGACCCACTCCAATTTGCTTACCGCCCAAATAGGTCCACAGACAATGCAATCTCAACCACACTGCACACTGCCCTAACCCATCTGGACAAGAGGAATACCTATGTGAGAATGCTGTTCATCGACTACAGCTCGGCATTTAACACCATAGTGCCCTCCAAGCTCGTCATCATGCTCGAGACCCTGGGTCTCGACCCGGCCCTGTGCAACTGGGTACTGGACTTCCTGACGGGCCGCCCCCAGGTGGTGATGGTAGGCAACAACATTTCCACCCCGCTGATCCTCAACACTGGGGCCCCACAAGGGTGCGTTCTGAGCCCTCTCCTGTACTCCCTGTTCAGCCATGACTGCGTGGCCACGCACGCCTCCAACTCAATCATCAAGTTTGCGGACGACACAACAGTGGTAGGCTTGATTGCCAACAACGACGAGACGGCCTACAGGGAGGAGGTGAGGGCCCTCGGAGTGTGGTGTCAGGAAAATAACCTCACACTCAACGTCAACAAAACTAAGGAGATGATTGTGGACTTCAGGAAACAGCAGAGGGAACACCCCCCTATCCACATCGATGGAACAGTAGTGGAGAGGGTAGTAAGTTTTAAGTTCCTCGGCGTACACATCACAGACAAACTGAATTGGTCCACCCACACAGACAGCATCGTGAAGAAGGCGCAGCAGCGCCTCTTCAACCTCAGGAGGCTGAAGAAATTTGGCTTGTCAACAAAAGCACTCACAAACTTCTACAGATGCACAATCGAGAGCATCCTGTCGGGCTGTATCACCGCCTGGTACGGCAACTGCTCCGTCCACAACCGTAAGGCTCTCCAGAGGGTAGTGAGGTCTGCACAATGCATCACCGTGGACAAACTACCTGCCCTCCAGGACACCTACACCACCCGATGTCACAGGAAGGCCATAAAGATCATCAAGGACAACAACCACCCGAGCCACTGCCTGTTCACCCCGCTATCATCCAGAAGGCGAGGTCAGTACAGGTGCATCAAAGCTGGGACCGAGAGACTGAAAAACAGCTTCTATCTCAAGGCCATCAGACTGTTAAACAGCCACCACTAACCAACACACTGACTGAAATGATGTAAAATGTATCACTAGCCACTTTAAACAATGCTACCTAATATAATGTTTACATACCATACCTTATTCGTCTCATATGTATATGTATATACTGTACTCTATATCATCTACTGCATCTTTATGTAATACATGTATCACTAGCCACTTTAACTATGCCACTTTGTTTACATACTCATCTCATATGTATATACTGCACTCAATACCATCTACTGTATCTTGCCTATGCCGCTCTGTACCATCACTCATTCATATATCTTTATGTACATATTCTTTATCCCCTTACACTTGTGTCTATAAGGTAGTAGTTTTGGAATTGTTAGCTAGATTACTTGTTGGTTATTACTGCATTGTCGGAACTAGAAGCACAAGCATTTCGCTACACTCGCATTAACATCTGCTAACCATGTGTATGTGACAAATAACATTTGATTTGATTTGATTTGAGGTCTGGGCTTTGACTAGGCCATTCCAAGACATTTAAATGTTTACCCTTAAACCATTCAAGTGTTGCTTTAGCAGTTTGCTTAGGGTCATTGTCCTGCTGGAAGGTGAACCTCCATCCCAGTCTCAAATCTCTGGAAGACTGAAACAGGTTTCCCTCAAGAATTTCACAGGATTTAGCGCCATCCATCATTCCTTCAATTCTGACCAGTTTCCCAGTCCTTGCCAATGAAAAACATCCCCACAGCATGATGCTGCTACCACCATGCTTCACTGTGGGATAGTGTTCTTGGGGTGATGAGAGGTGTTGGGTTCATACCAAAAACAGCGTTTCCGTTGATGGCCAAAAAGCTTAATTTTAGTCTAATCTGACCAGAGTAACTTCTTCCATATGTTTGGGGAGTCTCCCACATGAACACCAAACGTGTTTGCTTATTTTTTCTTTAAGCAATGGCTTTTTTCTGGCCACTCTTCTGTAAAGACATGGTCTGTTGAGTGTATGGTTTAAAGTGGTCCTATGGACAGATACTCCAATCTTCGCTGTGGAGCTTTGCAGCTCCTACAGGGTTATCTTTGGTCTCTGTGTTGCCTATCTGCCCTCCTTGCCTGGTCTGTGCGTTTTGGTGGTTGGCCCTCTCTTGACAGGTTTTTTGTGGCACAATATTCTTTCATGATTTAAATAATGTATTTAATGGTGCTCTGTGGGATGTTCAAAGTTTCAGGATTTAAAAAAAATAACCCAACCCTGATCTGTACTTCTCCACAACTTTGTCCCTGACCTGTTTGGAGAGCTCCTTGGTCTTCATGGTGTCACTTGCTTGGTGGTGCCCCTTGCTTAGTGGTGTTGCAGACTCTGGGGCCTTTCAGATCAGATGTATATATACTGAGATCATGTGGCAGATCATGTGACACTTAGATTGCACACAGGTGGACTTTATTTAATTAATTTTGCGACTTCTGAAGGTAATTGGTTCCACCATATCTTATTTAGGGGCTTCATAGAAAAGTTGGTGAATACATATGCACACATCACTTTTAATTTTAAAAAAAGTATTTATTTTTTTGAAGCAAGTTATTTTTTCCATTTCACTTCACCAATTTAAACTATTTTGTGTATATCGATTATAGTAAATCCAAATAAAAATGAATTTAAATTACAAGTTGTAATGCAACAAAATAGGAAAAACGTCAATGGGGATTTGTCATGATCGTTTAATGAATAAATGGACCAAGGCACGGCGTGCATAGAGTTCCACATGTTTAATTATTGAAACTCACCAAAACAATACAGAAACAAATGAAACGTGAAGTAATGGACTGCTCACAGGCACTACACAAAAACAAGATCCCACAAAGCACAATGGGGAAATTGCTGCCTAAATATGATCCCCAATCAGAGACAACGATAAACAGCTGTCTCTGATTGGGAACCATACCAGGCCATCATAGAAATACAAACAATCTAGATAGGAACACCCCCCTTTGTCACACCCCGACCTAACCAAGGCTCACTATGGTCGGGGCGTGACAGGGATGAATACTGCAAGGCACTGTATAAAGAGGTAAACAGAACTGGCCTCAGTCTCAGTGCTTTGGCTGTTTGAGGTAATCATGATCTGTTGTAATCGGTCTTCTCTCTCCTGAAGGACAGTGTGTGTGTGACAGGTGAGGAGAAATTACTGCACCTGTCGGTCAATAAGGAGTGTGTTCCAGGAGCGAAGGAGCGAGGCTCTGTCCACCCAAGGTAGCACACACATCACACACCGAATCCGACTGCACAACAGGTACCATCTCACAACCTTGACACGCTAACCAGACTGGACACGTCGTGTACGCAAGTGTTGCAAAATAAATGTACACATACATGTTATTCAATCATTGCACCCACTCTACTTGCGATCAACAGTGAGCGTCTGCGTGGCCAGGTGCTAAAATAGAACTTGGTTCTATTTGTTATGCTTAACGCGCTGTATGTCCTGACTCTCAAATCTCCTCATTGGTTTTTAGGAGCATATACCCACCCACGTGGTTGATTGAAGATGAACTGACGTCCACACTCCAGTCGTTTGTAGTAATGCACTGTAAAGTTGGTTGCCAACCACCATATTAAGTCCAAAGAAGAAAAAGAGGATGACAAGAAACTAATTTGGTTTAATGTATTATCTGTGGATTAATTGTCAGAGGACCTTGTGCATTTCAGGTAAAATAACAACCCAATTTTTATATCCCAGGACAAATGAGCTAGCAACAGCAAGTTAGCTGGCTAAATTGCCATAAATGTTTAATGCTTTTAGACCTTTTAATATAATTGGTTCAGAGTTTGTTTTGATATTTCAACCTGCGTGTCCTGATTGTGTCTGGTATGGGGTTACAAAATCAACATGTACAGTGCCTTGCGAAAGTATTCGGCCCCCTTGAACTTTGCGACCTTTTGCCACATTTCAGGCTTCAAACATAAAGATATAAAACTGTATTTTTTTGTGAAGAATCAACAACAAGTGGGACACAATCATGAAGTGGAATGACATTTATTGGATATTTCAAACTTTTTTAACAAATCAAAAACTGAAAAATTGGGCATGCAAAATTATTCAGCCCCTTTACTTTCAGTGCAGCAAACTCTCTCCAGAAGTTCAGTGAGGATCTCTGAATGATCCAATGTTGACCTAAATGACTAATGATGATAAATACAATCCACCTGTGTGTAATCAAGTCTCCGTATAAATGCACCTGCACTGTGATAGTCTCAGAGGTCCGTTAAAAGCGCAGAGAGCATCATGAAGAACAAGGAACACACCAGGCAGGTCCGAGGTACTGTTGTGAAGAAGTTTAAAGCCGGATTTGGATACAAAAAGATTTCCCAAGCTTTAAACATCCCAAGGAGCACTGTGCAAGCGATAATATTGAAATGGAAGGAGTATCAGACCACTGCAAATCTACCAAGACCTGGCCGTCCCTCTAAACTTTCAGCTCATACAAGGAGAAGACTGATCAGAGATGCAGCCAAGAGGCCCATGATCACTCTGGATGAACTGCAGAGATCTAAAACTGAGGTGGGAGACTCTGTCCATAGGACAACAATCAGTCGTATATTGCACAAATCTGGCCTTTATGGAAGAGTGGCAAGAAGAAAGCCATTTCTTAAAGATATCCATAAAAAGTGTCGTTTAAAGTTTGCCACAAGCCACCTGGGAGACACACCAAACATGTGGAAGAAGGTGCTCTGGTCAGATGAAACCAAAATTGAACTTTTTGGCAACAATGCAAAACGTTATGTTTGGCGTAAAAGCAACACAGCTCATCACCCTGAACACACCATCCCCACTGTCAAACATGGTGGTGGCAGCATCATGGTTTGGGCCTGCTCTTCTTCAGCAGGGACAGGGAAGATGGTTAAAATTGATGGGAAGATGGATGGAGCCAAATACAGGACCATTCTGGAAGAAAACCTGATGGAGTCTGCAAAAGACCTGAGACTTGGACGGAGATTTGTCTTCCAACAAGACAATGATCCAAAACATAAAGCAAAATCTACAATGGAATGGTTCAAAAATAAACATATCCAGGTGTTAGAATGCCCAAGTCAAAGTCCAGACCTGAATCCAATCGAGAATCTGTGGAAAGAACTGAAAACTGCTGTTCACAAATGCTCTCCATCCAACCTCACTGAGCTCGAGCTGTTTTGCAAGGAGGAATGGGAAAAAATGTCAGTCTCTCGATGTGCAAAACTGATAGAGACATACCCCAAGCGACTTACATCTGTAATCGCAGCAAAAGGTGGCGCTACAAAGTATTAACTTAAGGGGGCTGAATAATTTTGCACGCCCAATTTTTCAGTTTTTGATTTGTTAAAAAAGTTTGAAATATCCAATAAATGTCGTTCCACTTCATGATTGTGTCCCACTTGTTGTTGATTCTTCACAAAAAAATACACTTTTATATCTTTATGTTTGAAGCCTGAAATGTGGCAAAAGGTCGCAAAGTTCAAGGGGGGGCGAATACTTTCGCAAGGCACTGTATGTGATGGAGCGCACAGTTGCACGCACACAAGCGGTTTGGTCAGCATGTGCCACACCCCACTGGGCACAGATGTCAATTCAAAGTTGATTCAACCAGATTGTGCCCAGTGGGACAGCCTGCTTAGAATATTGATCACTTGGTTGATAAAGATGAGCAAAAGTACCCTTCATTGCCTTGTATGTCAATTGATCTGCCTCTGACTGCAAGGCACTACAGAGGGTAGTGCATACCGCCCAGTACATCACTGGGGATAAGCTGCCTGCTATCCAGGACCTCCACACCAGGCGGTGTCAGAGGAAGGCCCTAAAAATTGTAAAAGACCCCAGCCACCCCAGTCATAGACTGTTCTCTCTACTACCGCATGGCAAGCGCTACCGGAGTGCCAAGTCAATGACAAAAAGGCTTCACAACAGTTTTTACCCCCAAGCCATAAGACTCCTGAACAGGTAATCAAATGGCTACCCAGAGTCACTTTAACCATATCTACATGTACATACTACCTCAATCAGCCTGACTAACCGGTGTCTGTATGTAGCCAAGCTACTTTTATAGTCTCACTACTGTATATAGCCTGTCTTTTTACTGTTGTTTTATTTCTTTACCTATCTATTGTTCACCTAATACCTTTTTTTGCACTATTGGTTAGAGCCTGTAAGTAAGCATTTCACTGTTGTATTCAGCGCACGTGACAAATAAACTTTGATTTGATTTGAAGTGACTGTATAACCTTAATAATTCAAATACTGAGCTATATTGTATGCTCATAAAAAGTGGGAAATTGTATCATTTTATACTAATACAAGTAATATTTTGTTTCTCAAAAAGGTAGAGGTCAAAATTATTGACACCCCTGTTTTCAATACCTTTTAATACCTCACCTTGCGAGGAAAACAGCACTGAGCCTTTACATTTTTTTTAATGAGTTGGAAAACATGTTGGGGGGGATCTTAAACCATTTCTCCATAAAGAATCCTTCCAGATCCTTGATGGGAGTGTGTAAGAGAGAGAACGTTTAATTTAATGTATTTATTTAACATTTATTTAACAAGTCAAGTTAGTTAAGAACAAATTCTTATTTACAATGACGGCCTACCCCGGCCAAACCCTAACCCGGACGACGCTGCGACAATTGTGCGCCTCCCTATGGGACTCCCAATCACGGCCGGTTGTGATACAGCCTGGAATGGAACCAGGGTCTGTAGTGACGCCTCCAGCACTGAAATGCAGTTCCTTAGACAGCTGCGCCACTCGGGAGCCCTGAGATAAATAGAGTTGATGTATAGTATCTAAGCAAATTGATGTGTCACAACATGTCATTTTCATCGGCAGGTTTTTCTTCAGGTTTTAGATATACTGTTCAATTCAAGATACTATGCACTGAGAAGTTTAATGATCCACCAGGCATTTCTTTTCACACCAATACCCTGACATCTCACTGAACCCAAAATGGAGTTCAATTTAGGAGTTATTTTTCAAGTGGGATAATATTCCATGAATATGCATGATAGCATTGGCACTTCCCTAAGCATCAGGTGGAAGTTTCTCTAGTGTGAGGACTCTCCTCTCCCGCTGAATCTAGTCTGAATTGAGTCTTAATGTCAAGAGATATGGCTGTTAGTCAAGGACTGTTTCATTGTGTGCAGAGCGGAAAGGCTATGGTAGTGCTTTGATTTTACCCTTCATTTTCGCCTCCCCTTAAATGGATTTACAGATTACCGGGGAGACGGTAGAGCAGAAAGAAATAGTTCATTATTTCTATCCACTTAGCTGTGGGGACGTGGCATGTTTCCGTCAGAAATTGGCCCTGTCACTCCAATGGTTTTTTAGTTCCTTTGTGGCCACTGTGGTTTTGCAGCGCTCTGTGTCTCGGCTCAGTGTCGGGCTAGTATTTGTCATGACAACCATTTATCCATTGCAAAAGCAGTGATGCTAATTAAGGCAATTACGGGGTGAAACAAAATTGTGCATGTGACTATGCCTCTGTCTGTGAGAGAAAGAAAGATTGAGTGTGGTGTGTGTAGGTGCTCGTGTGTGTGCCAATGTGTGTGCTTATGTAGCTGTGACTTATATTTAATTTCCCAGCCTACTTGTAGAGGTAGTGTAGCCTGTATGGTCAGTATAGTGCACCATAACTTAACTACATATTATATAATGAGCCTAAGCCCAATGCTCTGGCTAAATTCCCAATCTGGCATACCAACATGGCACCTAATCATCCCCAGCTTCCAATTGGCTCATTCATCCCCCTCCTCTCTCCTGTAACTACCCACCATGGCGTGGCTGTAAATTAAAATGTGTTCTCAGTCAATTTACCTGGTAAAATAAGGGCTAGATAAATACAAAATAAAATGAACATTCAAATTCAATGCTGTGCTTGTTGCAATGGATATTTTAATTGTAAAAACTCTGAACTGACTACATTCTTATTTAAACATGGTTGCACCCTGCGTGTGTTCTTTCTATAGAATCCATAATTAGATTAGTTGGTACACAATTACTACTCCTCTGAACCGTGGAACGTGATGTACAGTGTAGGAGTCCTAAACAGAAGCCAGGGTGGTTTAATTTAAGTGCATTTTTCTTCAAAATCAATTAATATGTTCCATTAGCCTCATATCTCTGTCTTACAGAGAGCTTGTTGCCAGGCTGCTGCTGATAATACTGAGGTCCAGTACAGCTACTCATTAGGAGAAACATGCCCTCATCTAATGTCACATCCTGAGTGACAGTTAGGCATGCACTGACAAACAGGCACAACAAATACAATACAATACAGCGCACACACACACACACACACACACACACACAGAACATCTAGACAATGATTAGTGTTTTTTGATCTACCCCATAATGCATGTTACGTAATGACTACATAATTCACATAGGCTTCCAAATGAACTAAATAATACCTGCAAACTATGCTAAAACACCTCCAACAATCTAGGTGTTAAAGTGCCCTATAGAATCCTATAGAATCCTGTGCATCTTGGTACTGGACTTCCTGGCAGGCCGCCCCCAGATGGTGAGGGTAGGTAACAACATCTCCACCCCGCTGATCCTCAACACTGGGGCCCCACAAGGGTGCGTTCTTAGCCCTCTCCTGTACTCCCTGTTCACCCATAACTGCGTGGCCATGCATGCCTCCAACTCAATCAACAAGTTCGCGGATGACACTACAGTGGTAGGCTTGATAACCAACAACGACGAGACGGCCTACAGGGATGAGGTGAGGGCCCTCGGAGTGTGGTGTCAGGAATATAACCTCACACTCAACATCAACAAAGCAAAGAAGATGATTGTGGACTTCAGGAAACAGCAGAGGGAGCACCCCCTATCCACATCGACGGGACAGTAGTGGAGAGGGTAGTACGTTTTAAGTTCCTCGGCGTACACATCACAGACGAACTGAATTGGTCCACCCACACAGACAGCGTTGTGAAGAAGACACAGCAGCGCCTCTTCAACCTCAGGAGGCTGAAGAAATTCAACGTGTCACCAAAAGCACTCACAAACTTCTACAGATGCACAATCAAGAGCATCCTGTCGGGGTGTATCACCGCCTGGTATGGCAACTGCTCCGCCCACAACCGTAAGGCTCTCCAGATGGTAGTGAGGTCTGCACAACGCATCACCGGGGGCAAACTACCTGCCCTCCAAGGACACCGACACCATCCGATGTCACAGGAAGGCCATGAAGATCATCAAGGACAACAACCACCCGAGCCACTGCCTGTTCACCCCGCTATAATCCAGAAGGTGAGGTCAGTACAGGTGCATCAAAGCAGGGACCGAGAGACTGAAAAACAGCTTCTATCTCAAGGCCATCAGACTGTTAAACAGCCACCACTAACATTGAGTGGCTGCTGTCAACATTCTGACTCAACTCCAGCCACTTTAATAATGGAAATTGATGGAAATTGATTTAAAAAATGTATCACTAGCCACTTTAAACAATGCCACTTAATATAATGTTTACATATCCTACATTACTCATCTCATATTTATATGTATATACTGTACTCTATATCATCTACTGCATCTTGCCATCTTTATGTAATACATGTATCACTAGCCACTTTAAACTATGCCACTTTATGTTTATATACCCTACATTACTCATCGCATATGTATATACTGTACTCTATACCATCTACTGCATCTTGCCTATGCCGTTCTGTACCATCACTAATTCATATCTCTTTATGTACATAGTCTTTGTCCCTTTACACTTGTGTGTATACGGTAGTAGTTGTGGAATTGTTAGGTTAGATTACTCGTTGGTTATTACTGCATTGTCGGAACTAGAAGCACAAGCATTTCGCTACACTCGCATTAACATCTGCTAACCATGTGTATGTGACAAATAAAATTAGATTTGATTTGTTACACTGTTACAGCACCAAGCTCTTCATGTTCCAGCTGTATGAGTAAACCTTTTGTCCCTGGGTAATCTGATGTTCATTTACAGAGTCTTTTGCATGGCGGTTTGTGGAGGAGCTGGGTTTGTTAAGCCTAATGGTCCTTGTATTGATTGGCTTGTGTATCCTTCCCCATCTCAGCCAGGGAGTGAGCAATGGGATCCTTATTCAACATCTCCAGACACAACCCAGCCCTTAGTTTTATTGGCCTCCTCATGGATAATGTATGGTTTATTTGAAGTGACATTATATCCCTCTGTGTTTGTGTCCACAAGGGGAGGATGCATCTTTAAATGAAATATTGGAAAGATTATACAGTGTCTGCACAAACAAAAATTGGACTGAATGTAGCCAATACAATACAGTTCATTGTCGGTTTCTTTTCTTTTTGCTTGTATTTCTGGACAATGCAGGGACTATTAAATTAACTCCAAAGTCTAAGCCTTTAGGGGGCGGGGTTCTACTACCCTAACATATTGCATTTTTTAAGATGGTCATACCATGGATCATTTACCGATTATTATTTGATAAAATATTAGATTTGGCCTTTACTACTACTATAGACCATAGAAAAGCATTGCATAACACATTCATAGATGTTTTTTTTAAAGAGTAAAAAAAGAAATAGTAAGGAATAAGGTTTTTAATTGTCTGTCCTATATTTAAGAGAAAAAAGAAAGCTCAAAAAATATTTTTGTTTTTTGGACACATATTTAAACCCTTTTTTTGTTGGCGCAAAACTACCTCCATACTTCCATTCAGTCTCATCTTTCCATAGTGGGGTCATATTAGTTAGTAGGCCAAACCGTTGGCTTTTCGGGACGTCTCCTGGTCGGACAAACAGCGCGGAAGTCTGACTTAGGTGGATGTGGTGGATTGAGACGAAGCCCATGCAAAACAAAAAAACGATATAGCTAGCTCAAATTTATGGATTTTGATGGGGATTTTTGTATTATGTTATTTAGATTGACACACGGGTGCGTCAATAGACACTTAAGGATTTAAATAGAGGAGCCAATATGAAAGGCCTAAAAATTGCAGACTGGGAGGTTGGTAAGAATCCTCTACACAGCCTGAAATGTAACACTATAAGTCACTTGAAAACCAAAATACCTTTGTTTGATAGGTAAAATGTTTACAGTGGTGTTCAATAGCAAGAATAGCAAACAAGTGCAAAGTAATATACACTGAGTGTACAAAACATTAGGAACACTTTTTTAATATTGAGTTGCACTCTGTTTTGCCCTCAGAACAGCCTCAATTCGTCAGGGCATGCTTTACAATTTCTTGAAATCAATAAGTGATCATAGCTTTCACCTATATTCACCTGGTCAGTCTGTGTCATGGAAAGAGCAAATATTCCTAATGTTTTGTCCTAATGTTTTGTATAAAGCCACTATGAACACTGAGTGTACAAAACATGCTCTTTCTATGACATGACCAGACTGACTAGGTGAATCCAGGTGAAAGCTATGATCTCTTATTGATGTCACCTGTTCAGTCCACTTCATTCAGTGCAGATGAAGGGGAGGAGACAGGTTAAATAAGGATTTTTAAGTCTTGAGACAATTGAGACCAGATTGTGTGTGTGTGCCATTCAGAGCGTGAATGGGCAAGACAAAATATTTAAGTGCCTTTGAAAGGGGTATGGTAGTAGGTGCCAGGTGCACCGGTTTGAGCATGTCAAGAATTGCAACGCTGCTGTTTTTTTCATGCTCAACATTTCCCTGTGTATCAAGAATGGTCCACTACCCAAAGTACATCCAGCCAACTTGACATACCTGTAGAAAGCATTGGAATCAACAGGGGCCAGCATCCCTGTCGAACGCTTTCGACTCCTTGTAGAGTCCATGCCCCGACTAATTAAATATGTTCTGAGGGCAAAAAGGGGTGCAACTCAATATTAGGATGGAGTTCCTAATGTTTTTCAGACTCAGTGTACATTGGAGAGCTTATAGTGTTTGCTACCATCCAGTGCTAGCCCGTGACATGGTCAGGTAGGCCCTGAGTCACAGAGAGACAGTGACCAGTAGAGGCTAAGAGCCTCTTCTGTTAGTGCACCTTCTGTATCTCATTTCCATCAGACCCACAGACAGATGGACAGAGGGTGGTGTCTGAAGGGTAAACCCACAATGAGGCCATGTAGAATCTGAGAAAGCCAGGGGACATCATGCCATTGAAAAAAACACAGGTACACACACACACACACACACACACACACACACACACACACACACACACACACACACACACACACACACACACACACACACACACACACACACACACACAGTAACGTGTCGAGTAGAACACTGTTTGCAATATGTTTACTCCTTCTTGGGGGCTGCCTTATTGGCCTTGGCTGCCTTGGGCTTGGTGGCTTTGGGCTTCGCTGCCTTGGTAGCCTTTTTGGGCTCCCGAGTGGATCAGCAGTCTAAGACACTGCATCTCAGTGCAAGAGGTGTCACTGCAGTCCCTGGTTCGATCCAGGCTGCATCACATCCGGCCGTGATTGGGAGTCCCATAGGGTGACACATGATTGGCCCAGCATCGTCCGCATTTGGCTGGCATAGGCTGTCATTGTAAATAAGAATTTGTTCTTAACTGACTTGCCTAGTTAAAAAAAAATGTAAATAACGCAAGAGCTTTCAAGGCGTGTGTGAAAAGAAAGTAGTGACAGCTCCAGCCATGACAATGGAAAAATAAACAAACAAGCTGGAAAGGTAGTCAATAACATTGAAACCATTGAAACGGATGTTAAAGAACTTAAAAAAGAAAACATGTTTCTGAGAGAAGCCTTACTTGAAATACAGACTATGCGAGAAAATCTGGTACTTCCCGCTATGAAAATCTCTCTGGGCTAGATGGGACGCTACCGTCCCATCTGACCAACATCCAGTGAAAGTGCAGGGTGCCAAATTCAAACAACAGAAATCTCATAATTAAAATTCCTCAAACATACAAGTATTATAGACCATTTTAAAGATAAACTTCTTGTTAATCCAACCACAGTGTCCGATTTCAAAAAGGCTTTACGGCGAAAGCATACATTGCGATTATCTGAGGACAGCGCCTAGTCACAAAAACATACAGCCATTTTCCAGCCAAAGAGAGGAGTCACAAAAAGCAGAAATAGAGATAAAATGAATCACTAAACTTTGATGATCTTCATCAGATGGCACTCATAGGACTTCATGTTACACAATACATGGATGTTTTGTTTGATAAAGTTCATATCTATATCCAAAAATCTCAGTTTACATTGGAGCGTTATGTTCAGTAATGTTCTGCCTCCAAAACATCCGGTGATTTTGCAGAGAGCCACATCAATTTACAGAAATACTCATCATAAACGTTGATGATAGATACTCTTCTCCTTAATGCAACCGCTGTGTCAGATTTCAAAAAATCTTTACGGCAAAAGCACACCATGCGATTATCTGAGTACAGCGCTCAGCCACAGATACCATAGAAACAAGCCATACAGATACCAGCCATGTTGTGGAGTCAACAAAAGTCAGAAATAGAGTTATAAATATTCACTTACCTTTGATGATCTTCATGGGAATGCACTCCCATGAATCCCAGTTCCACAATAAATGTTTGTTTTGTTCGAAAAAGTTAATCTTCATGTCCAAATACCTCCTTTTTGTTTGTGCGTTTAGTTCACCAATCCAAATGCACAAGGTGCGGGCACTAAGTCCAGAAGAAAAGTCTAAAAAGTTCCATTACAGTTCGTAGAAACATGTCAAACGATGTATATAATACATTTTTAGGATGTTTTTATCATAAATCTTCAATAATGTTTCAACCCGACAATTCCTTTGTCTTTAGAAAGGAAAGGGAACGGAGCTCGTGCTCACGGCCGCGCGCGTTAAACAACTCAAGCTTTCAGCCTGACCCCATTTACACTGAATATTGGATAGGCAATCACTTGAAAAACTACAAACCTCAGATTTCACACTTCCTGGTTGGATTTTTCTCAGGTTTTCGCCTGCCATATGAGTTCTGTTATACTCACAGACATCATTCAAATCTACTAATAATATGCATATATTAGCTTCTGGGCCTGAGTAGCAGGCAGTTTACTCTGGGCACGCTTTTCATCCGGATGTGATAAATACTGCCCCAATCCCAAATAAGTTTTAAAGAGAATGAAGGTGAAGATCCAGTGTGGTGAAAGATTTTCTGGTTAACGCGCTACAGATCCCAGATGATACTGTTGACAAAATCAAACTCAAATGTGTACATCATTTCAGACAGAGAGGACAGCGATACGAGCACCCAATCATTGCCACAGATGCATTCTTTAAGGATAAAATAATGGTTAAAAGCCTGGGGAAAAGACTTGAATCCACGAAAAGAGGCATGAATGATCTGTTCTCAAAGGAAATTGCAGAACAGTGCAAAGTTCTGTACCCACCCCTCAAAGTGAATCGATGAAAAGCGAAACGTGGAGCTCTCATAATCGATAAACTGTACATTGATAACCAACTGTTCCGAGACACCAAGACTACTCCATGGCTATTCTAAATGACACAAAGTTCACATAGAGAAGTCTAAAAATGGAACACCTAACACTATCTATCGTAGGGATTGTAATAAAAAAAGGAAATGTGATAAAGTAATTAACTACAAATACAAAATACCATTCAAGATAGAGATGTTGTAAAATAATTTGTATTCACTTTCTATTTATAGTATTTATAGTATTTATAATTAGATTAAAGACAGCATTAGAAGGAAGGACAATTATTGAAATAATACATCTTCAAATGTAAGGAACTGGAACACAAAAGTACTCAAAAGCCCGAAATTAGGTATGAATCAACATGGTAGAGATTAAAAACCAAGCAAACAGACTGCATAGAAGGCACATGTGAGTATGTGGGGGTGCATATGTGGGGAGAGTCTGGTTGTGGTGGAAGATGGGGTGTGTGTTTTTGTGATTGGAAAAGTGTGTTGAGTTAAGAGAGTGAAAAAGGAAAATGGTTTCAAATGCTAAATCCCATGTGTTGTCTGCGAGCAGGAGTTCTGACAGAGAGAGTTTTCAATTTTGTGCAGATATGGGATACACATTTCACAATAAATAACATATATATTATATTTATTTATTGCTCTATCATGATGGAACGATCCCTATCCCTATACCGTAGACACCCACCTGAGCGACTCACTCACTAAGGAGGAGTCCTTATCTGTTTTATAGCCCCACTGCAAGTAGCTTATACGCAGCCAAGGAAGAAAGATAAAAGCAGTCAGAGACACACTAAAGCAGCACTGCCCCCTCAAGAGTCTGAGCCTGCCTGGCAGGGTTGGTGCAACAAAACCAAAGCCCCCGTGTGGGTGGGCATAATATACAAGGAATTTCTCAAAGCTGGTAATGAGAACCTTGACGACCTTGTACCTAAATAGTGGGAATTCTGGCGGAAACCCTCACGCAGGTACTGGAAGTTCTGGCTACATTAGCTGCAGTAACCCATGGGGAGATGGTCACACTCGGACAATCAGAGAGGGTGCAAATTATCTTGGCCCTGGCGGCACAAAATAATCAAAAGATCTGACTGCTCAGATGCTTGGGAAAATGGTCACAACAGGGGACCAGCATGTGTGTGTTTCAGGGGAAAGGGGTGTCAAATGGCGCCGGAGGAGAAGGCTGACGTTCTACGTATCCCGAACTGATTGTGTTTTTTTGTTCGTTTATTTGCATTGTTTTTAACTTATTTTTTAAACGTATTTTGTATATAATGTTGCCCCTACCGTCTCTTATGACCAAAAATAACTTCTGGACATCAGGACTGCGATTACTCACCACGGACTGGCAGAATCCTTTTTTTCCTTTAACTTCTGACGAAGTCTGATAAGTTGTAGACCACACCATCTACCTAGAGAGTTTTCATCTGTATTTTTCGTAGCTGCTTACATACCACTACAGACAGAGGATGGCACTAAGACAGCATTGAATGAGCTGTATTCCGACATAAGAAAACACTCACCCAGAGTCGGCGCTCCTAGTAGCTGGGGACTTTAGTGCAGGGAATCCGTTTTACCAAATTTCTATCAGCATGTTAAAAGTGCAGCCAGTGGGAAAAAAACTCTGGACCACCTTTACTCCATACACAGAGACGCATACAAAGCTCTCCCTCGCCCTCCATTTGGCAAATCTGAACATAATTCTATTCTCCTGATTCCTGCGAACAAGCTAAAATTAAAGCAGGAAGCACTAGTGACTAGATCAATAAAAAAGTTGTCAGATGAAGCAGATGCTAAGCTACAGGACTGTTTTGCTAGCACAGACTGGAATATGTTCCGGGATTCCTCGGAAGTCATTGAGAAGTACACCATCATCAGTCATTGGCTTCGTCAATAAGTGCATCGATGACGTCATTCCCAAAGTGACCGTACGTACATAACCCATGGATTACAGGCAACGTCCGCACTGAGATAAAGGGTAGAGCTGCCACTTTCAAGAAGGGGGACTCTAACCCGGAAGCTTGTAAGAAATCCTGCTATGCCCTCCGACGAACCATCAAACAGGCAAAGCGTCAATACTGGACTAAGACTGAATCATACTACACTGGCTCTGATGCTCGTGGGATGTGGCAGGGCTTGCAAACCATTACAGACTGCAAAGGCCATTATCCCAGAAACCTTAGACACACTCCAATTTGCATACCACCCCAACAGATCCACAGATGATGCAATTCCTATTTCACTCCACCCTGCCCTTTCCCACCTGGACAAAAGGAACACCTATGTGAGAATGCTATTCATTGACTAGAGCTCAGTGTTCAACACCATAGTGCCCTCCAAGCTCATAAACAAGCTATGGACCTTGGGACTAAACACATCCCTCTGAATCTGGATCCTGGATATCCTAACAGGCTGCCCCCAGGTGGTAAGGGTAGGTAACGACACATCCGCCACGCTGATCCTCAACACAGAGGCCTCTCAGGGGTGTGTGCTCAGTCACCTCCTGTATTCCCTGTTCACTCACGACTGCGTGGCCAAACACGACTCCAACACCATCATTAAGATTGTTGATGACACAACAGTGGTTGGCCTGATCACCGACAGTGATGAGACAGCCTATAGGGAGGAGGTCAGAGACCTGGCCATGTGGTGCCAGGCCAACAACCTCTCCCTCAATGTGATCAAGATTGTGGACTACAGGAAAAAGAGGACCGAGCACGCCCCCATTCTCATCGACGGAGCTGCAGTGACAAACTGACAAAAATATCTAAAGACACTGAAGCAGGAAACTTTGTGGAAATTAATATCTGTGTCATTCTCTAAACTTTTGGCCACGACTGTATGTATATATATATATATACACTGCTCAAAAAAATAAAGGGAACACTTAAACAACACAATGTAACTCCAAGTCAATCACACTTCTGTGAAATCAAACTGTCCACTTAGGAAGCAACACTGATTGACAATACATTTCACATGCTGTTGTGCAAATGGAATAGACAACAGGTGGAAATTATAGGCAATTAGCAAGACACCCCCAATAAAGGAGTGTTTCTGCAGGTGGTGACCACAGACCACTTCTCAGTTCCTATGCTTCCTGGCTGATGTTTTGGTCACTTTTGAATGCTGGCGGTGCTTTCACTCTAGTGGTAGCATGAGACGGAGTCTACAACCCACACAAGTGGCTCAGGTAGTGCAGCTCATCCAGGATGGAACATCAATGCGAGCTGTGGCAAGAAGGTTTGCTGTGTCTGTCAGCGTAGTGTCCAGAGCATGGAGGCGCTACCAGGAGATAGGCCAGTACATCAGGAGACGTGGAGGAGGCCGTAGGAGGGCAAAAACCCTCCGTCTTTGTACAAGGAGGAGCAGGAGGAGCACTGCCAGAGCCCTGCAAAATTACCTCCAGCAGGCCACAAATGTGCATGTGTCTGCTCAAATGGTCAGAAACAGACTCCATTAGGGTGTTATGAGGGCCCGATGTCCACAGGTGGGGGTTGTGCTTACAGCCAAGATTGGCAAATTCGCCACTGGCGACCTGTGCTCTTCACAGATGAAAGCAGGTTCACACTGAGCATGTGACAGACGTGACAGAATCTGGAGACGCTGTGGAGAACGTTCTGCTGCCTGCAGCATCCTCCAGCATGACCGGTTTGGCGGTGGTCAGTCATGGTGTGGTGTGGGATTTCTTTGGGGGGCCGCACAGCCCTCCATGTGCTCGCCAGAGGTAGCCTGACTGCCATTAGGTACCGAAATGAGATCCTCAGACCCCTTGTGAGACATATGCTGGTGCGGTTGGCCCTGGGTTCCTCCTAATGCAAGACAATGCTAGACCTCATGTGGCTGGAGTGTGTCAGCAGTTCCTGCAAGAGGAAGGCATTGATGCTATGGACTGGGCCGCCCGTTCCCCAGACCTGAATCCAATTGAGCACATCTGGGACATCATGTCTCGCTCCATCCACCAACGCCACGTTGCACCACAGACTGTCCAGGAGTTGGCGGATGCTTTAGTCCAGGTCTGGGAGGAGATCCCTCAGGAGACCATCCGCCACCTCATCAGGAGCATGCCCAGGCATTGTAGGGAGGTCATACAGGCACGTGGAGGCCACACACACTACTGAGCCTCATTTTTGACATTACATCAAAGTTGGATCAGCCTGAAGTGTGGTTTTCCACTTTAATTTTGAGTGTGACTCCAAATCTAGACCTCTATGGGTTGATACATTTGATTTCCATTGATCATTTTTGTGTGATTTTGTTGTCAGCACATTCAACTATGTAAAGAAAAAAGTATTTAATAATAATATTTCATTCATTCAGATCTAGGATGTGTTATTTTAGTGTTCCCTTTATTTTATTGAGCAGTGTATATACACATATATATACATATATGTATATATATATTTTAAATAACAGTTTACAATACAATCGAGGTGAGCGTTTTGGCAATGCTTTTGTCTGTTAATCTGTTCCTATGCTGTAGGTGGCACTTTGTGCTCTTTTTAAAGGATGGGTCCCAATTTCTCAAAGGATCCAGGTGGATGGGGTGGTCTGCCACTCGCTGGCATCACAAGGAAATGTGGGATTATAGTGGAGGTTTTAGCAGGTGGAATAGTAGAAAACAATTATAGGTTTACTCAGTAACAGCGCAAGTATCATGGTACAGCAATATGGACACTCAATCATCATGGTACTTTTTAATGGTATGTTTACAAACATATAATATGATAAATATAATTGAAACTTGTATCTCATTATGGTAAATGGTAACTTAATTATAGCCAGTTATAACTGTAATGGCTTAGCAGATAAGAAAATACGATCAGTATTTACCTGTCTTAAATATATAATATCTACTGTTATCTACTGAATATAATATCTAATGTTTACAGGAAACTCATTCAACTATTTTTAATGAAGTTGTATGGAAAAAGGACCTCAAAAGGGGCGGTGGCATTAATTAACAATAATTTTGATCCAAATGTGCAAAATTGTCCAAACAGATACTATATTGCAAGGTAGATGGATTATTTTAAATATGTTATTGGACCATAAACAGATTTGGATTATTAATCTATATGGTCCAAATAATGATGATCCACATTTCTTGGAAAATATAATAATTTATCAAGTGTACAAGCAACACAAGACTCTATTATTATGGTGGGAGATTATAATACGGTTTTAAATACCTCAATGAATCGTAAAGGAAATCACATTACAAACTACCATGCCCTCATGCACTTTAAGAAATCACGAATATCATGGATATATTGGAACTAGTGGATATATGGTGAGATACACATGGCCCAGGCTTAATCAAGCTAGTCGCCTTGTCTACTTTCTCATGTCATTTTTGCTGGCACCAAAAGTGTCAATAAGGGACAGAATGAGTCGGACCATCAAATAATTGACATATACTGTACATTACACTTACGGAACTTCCAAATGGAATTTAATCAAAGCCTATTGGATGACAACTTTCTTTTTAACCAGCACAGAATAATTTATAACAGACTTTTCCAACATAACAGTGGTACAGCAGATCGCGTTATTGTATGGGACACTTTTAAACGTGCCTTTAGAGGCCATGCAATTCAATACTCATCTTTAAAACAAAAGCAATTTAGGTCAAAATAGTTCATATTAACAAAGAAAATAGACGGACTAATAGTACAGATACAGTAGATAGCAATGAAAACTGTACCATAGAGGCACAGTATAAGTTAGAGGAGTTATAAGTTAGAGGAACAACAAAAATAACTGGAGGAACTTATTCAAGAAAGATCAAGTGATATACAGTGGGGCAAAAAAGTATTTAGTCAGACACCAATTGTGCAAGTTCTCCCACTTAAAAAGATGAGAGAGGCCTGTAATGTTCATCATAGGTACACTTCAACTAAGACAGACAAAATGAGGAAAAAAAATTGTAATGAATTTATTTGCAAATTATGGTGGAAAATAAGTATTTGAAAAAAGTTTATCTCAATACTTTGTTATATACCCTTTGTTGGCAATGACAGAGGTCAAACATTTTCTGTAGGTCTTCACAAGGTTTCCACACACTGTTGCTGATATTTTTGCCCATTCCTCCATGCAGATCTCCTCTAGAGCAGTGATGTTTTGGGGCTGTTGCTGGGCAACACGGACTTTCAACTCCCTCCAAAGATTTTCTATGGGGTTGAGATCTGGACACTGGCTAGGCCACTCCAGGACCTTGAAATGCTTCTTACGAAGCAACTCCTTCGTTGCCCGGGCGGTGTGTTTGGGATCATTGTCATGCTGAAAGACCCAGCCACGTTTCATCTTCAATGCCCTTGCTGATGGAAGGAGGTTTTCACTCAAAATCTCACGATACATGGCCCCATTCATTCTTTCCTTTACACGGATCAGTCGTCCTGGTCCCTTTGCAGAAAAACAGCCCGAAAGCATGATGTTTCCACCCCCATGCGTCACAGTAGGTATGGTGTTCTTTGCAACTCAGCATTCTGTGTCCTCCAAACATGACGAGTTGAGTTTTTACCAAAAAGTTCTATTTTGGTTTCATCTGACCATATGACATTCTCCCAATCTTCTTCTGGATCATCCAAATGCTCTCTAGCAAACTTCAGACGGGCCTGGACATGTACTGGCTTAAGCAGGGGGACACGTCTGGCACTGCAGGATTTGAGTCCCTGGCGGCGTAGTGTGTTACTGATGGTAGGCTTTGTTACTTTGGTCCCAGCTCTCTGCAGGTCATTCACTAGGTCCCCCCCGTGTGGTTCTGGGGTTTTTGCTCACCGTTCTTGTGATCATTTTGACCACACGGGGTGAGATCTTGCGTGGAGCCTCAGATCGAGGTAGATTATCAGTGGTCTTGTATGTCTTCCATTTCTTAATAATTGCTCCCACAGTTGACTTCTTCAAACGAAGCTGCTTACCTATTGCAGATTCAGTCTTCCCAGCCTGGTGCAGGTCTACAATTTTGTTTCTGGTGTCCTTTGACAGCTCTTTGGTCTTGGCCATAGTGGAGTTTGGAGTGTGACTGTTTGAGGTTGTGGACAGGTGTCTTTTAAACTCATAACAAGTTCAAACAGGTGTCATTAATACAGGTAATGAGTGGAGGACAGAGGAGCCTCTTAAAGAAGAAGTTACAGGTCTGTGAGAGCCAGAAATCTTGCTTGTTTGTAGGTATTGTCGGATATTATTCATCCTAATCAGACAGGTTTTTTTATATGGATGGTAGATTGGAGAGAATATAATACACGTACTGGAAACAATAGAACACTATGAAACATCTGGGAAACCAAACTTTTCTGTAAACCAGGCCTGGTATTCATTGCTGACTTTGAAAAGGCTTTTTGTTAAAGTACGACTGGGTTTATATATAATATGTATAGTAACCCTAGGTGTTACATGGTATATAATGGCTACTTCTCAGAAAGTATTAAACTGTCAAGAGGAGGAAAACACCAGTCTCAACGTCGACAGTGAAGAGCCGACTCCGTAACGCTGGCCTTCTATGCAGAGTTCCTCTGCTCCAGTTTCAACTGTTCTGCCTTACTATTATTCGACCATGCTGGTCATTTATGAACATTTGAACATCTTGGCCATGTTCTGTTATAATCTCCACCCGGCACAGCCAGAAGAGGACTGGCCACCCCACATATGCTCTCTCTAATTCTCTCTTTCTTTCTGTCTCTCTGAGGACCTGAGCCCTAGGACCGTGCCCCAGGACTACCTGACATGATGACTCCTTGCTGTCCCCAGTCCACCTGACTGTGCTGCTGCTCCAGTTTCAACTGTTCTGCCTTATTATTATTCGACCATGCTGGTCATTTATGAACATTTGAACATCTTGGCCATGTTCTATTATAATCTCCACCCGGCACAGCCAGAAGAGGACTGGCCACCCCACATAGCCTGGTTCCTCTCTAGGTTTCTTCTTAGGTTTTGGCCTTTCTAGGGAGTTTTTCCTAGCCACCGTGCTTTACACCTGCATTGCTTGCTGTTTGGGGTTTTAGGCTGGGTTTCTGTACAGCACTTTGAGATATCAGCTGATGTACGAAGGGCTATATAAATAAATTGGATTTGATTTGATTTTGATTTGATTTGATTTGATTTGATCCAGTCTCTGTGTTATTTTGTCCATCTTAATATTTTATTTTTATTGGCCAGTCTGAGATGGCTTTTCTTTGCAACTCTGCCTAGAAGTCCAGCATCCCAGAGTCGCCTCTTCACTGTTGACGTTGAGACTGGTGTTTTGCGGGACCTATTTAATGAAGTTGCTAGTTGAGGACTTGTGAGGCATCTGTTTCTCAAACTTGACACTCTACTTGTACTTGTCCTCTTGCTCAGTTGTGCACCGGCGCCTCCCACTCCTCTTTCTATTCTGGTTACAGCCAGTTTGCGCTGTTCTGTGAAGGGAGTAGTACACAGCGTTGTACGAGATCTTCAGTTTCTTGGCAATTTCTCGCATATAAATTCATTTCTCAAAACAAGAATAGACTGACGAGTTTCAGAAGAAAGTCCTTTGTTTCAGGCCATTTTGAGTCTGTAATCAAATCCACAAAAAAGCTTTTGGACATTTTTGGGTAATTCCTCTGACACCGTCTAGTATATACAGTTGATTTCGGAAGTTTACATACACCTTAGCCAAATACATTTAAACTCAGTTTTTCACAATTCATGACATTTAATCTGAGTAAGAATTCCCTGTCTTAGGTCAGTGTAACGGTTTTCTTCCTGGGAAGGAGAGGAGGAACAAAATGCAGCGTGGTTATTTATAAACATCTTTAGTGAAAGATGAAAACGTGACCACTACACGAAATAAGAAAACGTGGAAAAAACGAAACAGTCCTAACTGGTGCAAAACACAGAGACAGGAACAATCACCCACCAGATACCATTTAATATGGCTGCCTAAATATGGTTCCCAATCAGAGACAACGATAAACACCTGCCTCTGATTGAGAACCACTCCAGGCAACCATAGACTTACCTAGAACACTCAACTGAACACAACCCCATAGACTACAAAACCCCTAGACAAAACAAGACACATAAATCACCCATGTCACACCCTGGCCTAACCAACATAATAAAGAAAACACAGAATACTAAGGCCAGGGCGTGACAGTCAGTTAGGATCACCACTTTATTTTAAGAATGTGAAATGTCAAAATACTAGTAGAGAAAATTATTTATTTCAGCTTTTATTTCATTCATCACATTTCCAGTGGGTCAGAAGTTTACATACAGTCAATTAGTATTTGGTATTATTGCCTTCAAATTGTTTGTCTTAGGTGAAATGTTTCGGGTAGCCTTCCACAAGCTTCCCACAATAAGTTGGGTGAGTTTTGGCCATTTCCTCCTGACAGAGCAAGTGTAACTGAGTCATGTTTGAGGCCTCCTTACACGCTTTTTCAGTTCTGCCCACAAATCGTCTATAGGTTTGAGGTCAGGGCCATGTGATGAACACTCCAATACCTTGACTTTGTTGTCCTTAAGCCATTTTGCCACAACTTTAGAATTATGCTTGGGGTCATTGTTCATTTCGAAGACCCATTTGCGACCAAGCTTTAACTTCCCGACTGATGTCTTGAGATGTTGCTTCAATATATCCACATAATTTTCCTTCCTGAAGAAGCCATCTATTTTGTGAAGTGCACCAGTCCCTCCTGCAGCAAAGCACCCTCACAACATGATGCTGCCACCCCCGTGAATCACGGTTGGGATGGTGTTCTTTGGCTTGCAAGCCCTCCCCCTTTTTCCTCCTAACTTAACAATGGTCATTATGGCTAAACAGTTATATTTTTGTTTCATCAGACCAGAGGGCATTTCTCCAAAAAGTCCGATCTTTGTCCCCATGTGCAGTTGCAAACCGTAGTCTGGCTTTTTTATAGTGGTTTTGTAGCAGTGGCTTCTTCCTTGTTGAGCGGCCTTTCAGGTTATGTTGATATAGGACTCGTTTTACTGTGGATATAGATACTTTTGTACCTGTTTCCTCCAGCATCTTTACAAGGTCCTTTGATGTTGTTCTGGGATTGATTTGTACCTTTTGCACCAATAAACCTTCATCTCTAGGCGACAGAACACGTCTCCTTCCTGAGTGGTATGACGGCTGCGTGGTCCCATGGTGTTTATACTTGCATACTATTGTTTCTACAGGTGAACGTGGTACCTTCAGGCATTTGGAAATTGCTCCCAATGATGAAGCAGACTTGTGGAGGTCTACAAAATTTTTTCTGAGGTCTTTTCTGATTTCTTTTGATTTTCCCATGATGTCAAGCAAAGAGGCACTGAGTTTGAAGGTAGGCCTTGAAATACATCCACAGGTACACCTCCTGTTGACTCAAATGATGTCAACTAGCCTATCAGAAGCTTCTAAAGTCATGACATCATTTTCTGTAATTTTCCAAGCTGTTTAAAGGCACAGTAAAATTAGTGTATGTAAACTTCTGACCCACTGGAATTGTGATACAGTGAATTATAAGTGAAATAATATGTCTGTAAATAATTGTTGGAAAATGACTTGTGTCATGCACAAAGTAGACGTCCTAATCAACTTGCCAAAACTATAGTTTGTTATCAACAAATTTGTGGAGTGGTTGAAAAACAAGTTTTAACGACTCCAACCTAAGTATGTGTAAACTTCAGACTTTAACTGTAGGCCCTGGATGGCAAGAAGATTGTCCCCGGTGATGTACTGGGCCGTATGCACCGTCCTCTGTAGCACCTTATGGTTGAATGCCAAGTTGCCATACCAGGCGGTGATGCATCCGGTCAGGATGCTCTCGATGGTGCAGCTGTAGAACTTTTTGAGGATCTGGGGACCAATGTCAAATCTATTCCGTCTCCTGAGGGGGAAAGGGCCCTCTTCACGACTGTCTTGGTGTGTTTGGACCATTATATCTTGTTGGTAATGTGGACACCAAGGAACTTGAATCTCTCAACCAGCTCCACTACAGCTCCATCGATGTGAATGGGGTCGTGTTTGGCCCTCCCTTTCCTGTAGTCCACGGTCAGCTCCTTTGTCTTGCTCACGTTGTGGGGAGGTTGTTGTCCTGGCAGTGTGTCTCATCGTTGTCGGTGATCAGGCCTACCACTGTTTTGTCGTCAGCAAACGTAATTATGGTGTTGGTGTCATGCTTGGCCAGGCAGTCGTGGGTGAACATGGACTACAGGTGGGGACTAATCACGCACCCCTCGGGGGTCCCCGTGTTGAGGATCAGCGTGACAGATGTGTTGTTGTCTACCCTTACCCCCTGGCCCGTAAGGAAGTTCAGGATCCAGTTGCAGAGGGAGCTTTTGAGGTTTTACCTCATTCTCGCTAGCTGGGTAGCTAACATTTCCTAGCTAGATAGATAGGACAGAGGTGCATTTCAAATGTTAGCTATCTAGCTAGCTACTTAGCTAGCTGAGCAGTGTGCTGAATCAATCAGCAGAACAAAGTGAAACAAATTGCATAGAGAATTTACCCTCTCCTCTGGCAACATTTTTTATCACGTGAACAACTTTTATTTTGTGCAATCTCTTCTACCTGGCCTTGAAACACTTCTTATAGCCACATCCATCATGAGTCTTCATGACACCCTGTCACACGATGTCAGTGTCAACGCAACATTCTGGGCTGAGCTGCTTCCACAAACATGAAACTCACGCACCGCCTATTATGTTGTATATTTCATTTTGTTTGTTTACAGTTGGACTCGGACAGTCTGCCTGTTCTGTCAGCAGTGTTGGCAATAGGCCTAATCGGGGCGGCAGGGTAGCCTAGTGGTTAGAGTGTTGGACTAGTAAACGAAAGGTTGCAAATCCCCGAGCTGACAAGGTACAAATATGTCGTTCTGCCCCTGAACAGGCAGTTAACCCACTGTTCCTAGGCTGTCATTGAAAATAAGAATTTGTTCTTAACTGACTTGCCTAGTTAAATAAAGGTAAAATAAAATAAAATTAAAATAACGGGCTCATTTGCCAAGGGACATGGTAATTTCTGACTATGCGACTGAAATGAACACCCCCACTGTCACGACTCCGACCGAAGGACACTCCCGTTCCCGTTCGGGTGGCGGCCTACTAGCTGCTACTGATTATTTCCTCCCCCTCCTTATGTGTTGATTGAGTGCACCTGTTTTGAGTTAGGTAGTAAGGCTTTATTAGTCAGCCGGCCCGCAGGGTTCCTTGTGCGGGATTCATTATTGTGATCGTCTGTTTGGTGTACTTGTGTGCACGTCTATGGGTTTTGTGTTTTCCCATTTTGTGTGTTTTTCCTGGACAGTTTAGCCCCCCTGTTTGGGGCATTTGTTCGTTCAGTACGCCCTGTGTTTTGTGAGGGTTGGCTTATGTTCAGCGTTTCTCAGTGCATTAAAATAGCACTCCCCTGAACTCTCTGCTTCCTGCGCCTGACTCCTCACCCACTACACTCGGACCGTTACACACACAATGTTTATTGAGCTTTGTAATTGTTTTGTTATTACAATCAAATAGCTATTTCATATAATGGAGTAATGGATTTGATTGATGGATTCAGTCTTTTAAAGAGAAACAAAAAAGTGACAATTTGTGTGAGAAAATGGTCAAATATTTGCTATTTACGACCTTTAAGAATGTTCTGACCTCTGCGTTTGTCGAACATTGGTTTGCAGATGCCTGGTGTGCCTAGTTTGTGACTTACAGTTCTCTTTGCCGCAGGAAGAAATAAGGATGCTTACCTCGCCTGGCTAAATAAATCATTGTCTCAGCACTGTAAAAAAAGCAGGTGTGTGGGAGGGAGTCTGCAGGGAGAATGGAAACACTGATTACTGGAGAAGATAATGTTATATAAAAACACATCTCATTAGTAGGATCTATGTCTTTTTCCATGATGATATCAGGCCAGTCTCTGGGGAGGATACTACTGTATAGGTATTCCCTTGCATGATCCATCATTGCCAAACCTTTATCTGGCATGTTAGTAACTGTAATTGACACAGCTTTACTCTAAGTGATAGAAAACATGTGTAATGCTGTAATATAAAAAAACAAAGAAATAAGAAAATGAAAGCAGTCCAAGATGACTCATGTCTGGTTTCGCTGTTTCCATCCTCAGATACACCTTTGAGATGAGGCCACTGTACCTGAGAGATATACTGCTACAGATATCATGGAATCCTTAAATTGAGAATGATGACACACATTCTGGCTTGCCCTTATTCAAGATTGTGTCTGCGAATTGTAATGAGAGAATTAATAATAAGATAACGTGCTGTTTGGTATTGGTTCATTTACAAATATCCCCAAACATACTCAGCAGATAATGCTTTCTCTTTGAGAAAATCTTCTTTTTCAGGGGCAGTCATAATGTGAGATGTTGCCTTTTATAAAGCAGTGTAGGATATAATAGATCTACAGCATGTTGTGTACAACACAGCTCTGGAATAATATTACGGATATAGTGAAAAACATTGCTTTGACTGTTGTTTTGAAGCTCCTCACATCATCTCAATTCTCCTGTTGATTACAGTGCCAAAGGAGCACCAATGTCTGATCTCCCACGGTTATAAAGAGTCACAGACCTGCAAAGATCTGCTCTATTGATGGGTAGATCACAATGGTGCCAGACACGATCCTTGCAAGAACATGTAATGAAAACAACCAAATGTTCATAGCTGCTTGTGTGAAAAGACAAGGTTTTATGCTACATGGTATTGTGTTATAGACTCAAAGACCTGTACCCTGGTTTGCTTTGGGTCCATACTTTCAACCAATGCCCCCTTTAGAGACCTGAATGGCATTTTCTGGTTCATTTCACACAGAAGAAGATAGCCTCAGACCCGTCATACAGCAAGCAGAGAAAAAATAACATATCATGTCTGAATCTGGGAGCCCAATCCCAGACACACATTCACAAATTCTCTCCACACACATTTGCACCACAATATTTAGAAACAACTTGGGTATCAGATTGGCTCAATGTAAAACTCCCAAATTTGATTACATGTTTTCTTTGTTTAATTTAGCTTCTCAACACAGTCTTTGTTACAGTATAATAGTGTCTGTGAACCAGCTGCCCACATAGAGACTACAGCACATTAATACCACCATACAGCAGTAAAATATGTTGTCCATTCAAGTATAGGCTACAGTCTATATCGTTGTGCATGAAATAAATAATTGAGGCACCACTTTTTCTATGCCCAACGCTACAAAGTCTACAGCATATATAGCCAATGTTTATGCCTGGTGCTGTACTTGGACACGTGTATTTTTCTGCACACCACACAGTCTAATAACACAAGAAATAATACACAAAGTTATTTGAGGAGCACAATATAGGCCTAGTTGCTGTCGGTGTTTCTATTCAGGATTTTCCTTGTCTGCCGCGCTAGTGTGCTTAGCACAATTTCTGACCAGAGAAGGAATTCTCCAGGGTCCTGAAAGTGTCCTCGTGCGCTCGAAAGTGCGAACATTCCTCTCTTCCAAAACGCACCAGAGCAGAGAGAGAGAGGAGGGAAACACACCCGCCGGAGCCGATTGGTGGAACGTCACAAATAGAGGACCCGAACAGAGGGGCTGATAAATGATATATGAAGGAGGAGAGAGAGCTGAGGATGCAGGTTTGGTACACAATCATCCATCGAATCGTCTCGTAGCATCGCCAACTTCCACTAGCCCTCCGCTGCGGAGGAGATGTATTCCCAAAAGGACTGAATCATACATCTCTTCAAAGGAGCATCCCGCACACAGAATTCACTTGGACAGGCACCTCGATACAAGCTAGAAATGATGATTGGATCTCTCACACATGGGACAGCAGTTGTATTGATATTACTAAAAGCAGTGTTTCTTGCGACACACGCCACAGAGGATGGGATCTTCACAAATCATCTCTTGGTTCAGTTGCATGAAGGTGCACATGATGACGCGCACCAACTTGCAACAGAGCACGGGTTTCATAGTGCCCGGAAGGTGAGACATGTTAGGCTACAATGTTGCAGAAAATGTGCATAATGTAGGCTAATGATGGGCTGTCGATTCGATATTCCCATCAAGCCAATCATTTGCATTGATGAACATGTCCAGTGTTTTTGTCACTCAACTCCACTTAAAAAAAAATGCTCATGTTTCTTATTTTTATTTATATTGCATAGAATATAAAAAAATCCTATTTTGGCTATGATTTTACCAACATAAATACTTGATATGACTTCAGTTAAAACATTTAAATATGTAGCCTGTTATTTGAAGTATGCCTTTGCCTATTTGTTTTGTTTTTCAGATGACCTTCAATTAAGTTGATCTGTATAATTTATTTTGTTACATAATATCTAGGCCAATGTTGCCTCATTAAGCCTTAGGCTACATTAACCTAAATATAAAATCAGCCTTAATTTCTGCTAAATTCTAACATTTTGCCATCTATTCTTTATCCCCCAGTAATTTTGGAAATGAGAAATATGGGGTGAATAGACTACGTGAATTAAGGCAGGCTAATAGCACAGTGTTAAAATTAAGTGCTTTGTACAACAAAACTAGTGGCAACTGAGCTGCCACAAACTTGAAGGAGACAAAACTTGAACTTGACTGGAGTATTGAAACACATCATCCTGAGATGTTTTGAAACATTATATGGAACATAACACCACTAAATCAAGTATCGTGCAACACCTTCCCAGCGACTGGGAGAACTAACAGAAAAGATTGATAACAATATGTTTGTGTTTCTAGTCCTGTTCAGTGCAGAATTAGATACTTTCTCTTTTGGTGTCCTTTCCTCTCTCTAAAGCTTCTAAACACCATTATGACATTTTGAATCATGTCCAGTGCAGAATTAGATCCCATTTTTCTGAAATGTCTTTATGTTTAACATTGTTTTATGTATTTGATCATTTGCCATTATTTACCGTTCGGCAGGCATTGTCAAGCACAGTGTTCAAACCACCAGCAGTAACTGGAGGTTGAACTGCAAGAATTGAAGATTCTGCACTTGCCTCTTCCGTTGACAATCATGAATGTGGGAATGGATGCTGTAGCCTAGTGGTTAAAAGCATTGGGACAGGGACCGAAAGGTGACCAAAAGTCACCATTGGGCTGATGGTGAAATCCCTGAGTGGTGTCCTTCCTCTCCGGCAATTGAGTTAGGAAGGACGCCTGTATATTTGTAGCAGATGGGTGTATTGATACACCATCCAAAGTGTATTTAATAACTTCACCATGCTCAAAGTAATATTCAATGTCTGCATTTTTACCCATATAATCAATAGGTGCCCTTCTTTGCGAGACATTGGAAAACCTCCTTGGTCTATGTGACTGAATCTGTGTTTGAAACTCACTGCTCAACTGAGGGACCTTACAGATAATTCTATGTGTGGGGGACAGAGATGAGGTAGTCCTTACAAAATCATGGAATGAGTCCTTGCAACTTATAGTGTGACTTGTTTAGCAAATATTTACTTCTGAAATTATTTAGGCTTGCCATAACAAAGGGGTTGAATACTTATTGACTCAAGACATTTCTAAAAACCTAATTCCACTTTGACATTATGGGGTGTTGTGTGTAGGCCAGTGACACAAAATCTAAATTTAATACATTTTATATTCAGGCTGTAACACAACTAAATGTGGAAAAGGGCAAGAGGTGTGAATACTTTCTGAAGGCACCGTATGCTTCATCCTCTTTCTTCAAGATGAATTAACTGAATTCTCAATGTAGAAAATTGACACCATTTTATCAGAAATCAACAGATTGCTTTCTCTTCGGATGTGGCAGTTGATCACCCATCTATTTATCCAACCACTTATTAAACAGCCCTGTGAATGCAGGCCTTGTCTGAAGAGGGAAAATTATCCCCCTGACTGTACTGCCTTGTCAAATGTCAGAATAAGAGTGTAAGTGCAATTAGCTGGAGAGCAAGGCACTGAGGCGTAGCCTAGAAATCGAGGGTATTGTGGTGTTGTGAATTAAGATGTTCACCTCAGCATTCAAATAACGGCTACTCGTGATTTAATGTTTCATTTGACATGGATAATTAGATACTGAATGCGTTTGGTTTTGACTGAGGTTTAATGGCAGCATCTCTGAGTTGTACTGTAGACACTATCATGCAGTAGGCTGCCCTCAGTAGGCTGCCCTCAGTAGGCTGCCCTCAGTAGGCTGCCCTAAGTAGGCTGCCCTGAGTAGGCTGCCCTCAGTAAGCTGCCCTCAGTAGGCTGCCCTGAGTAGGCTGCCCTCAGTAAGCTGCCCTCAGTAGGCTGCCCTCAGTAGGCTGCCCTCAGGCTGCCCTCAGTAGGCTGCCCTCAGGCTGCCCTCAGTAGGCTGCCCTCAGTAGGCTGCCCTCAGTAGGCTGCCCTCAGGCTGCCCTCGGTAGGCTGCCCTCAGGCTGCCCTCAGTAGGCTGCCCTCAGTAGGCTGCCCTCAGTAGGCTGCCCTCAGGCTGCCCTCAGTAGGCTGCCCTCAGTAGGCTGCCCTCAGGCTGCCCTCAGTAGGCTGCCCTCAGTAGGCTGCCCTCAGGCTGCCCTCAGTAGGCTGCCCTCAGGCTGCCCTCAGTAAGCTGCCCTCAGTAGGCTGCCCTCAGGCTGCCCTCAGTAGGCTGCCCTCAGTAGGCTGCCCTCAGTAGTCTGCCCTCAGGCTGCCCTCAGGCTGCCCTCAGTAGGCTGCCCTCAGTAGGCTGCCCTCAGTAGGCTGCCCTCAGGCTGCCCTCAGTAGGCTGCCCTCAGTAGGCTGCCCTCAGGCTGCCCTCAGTAGTCTGCCCTCAGGCTGCCCTCAGTAGGCTGCCCTCAGTAGGCTGCCCTCAGGAGGCTGCCCTCAGGCTGCCCTCAGTAGGCTGCCCTCAGGCTGCCCTCAGTAGGCTGCACTGAGTAGGCTGCCCTCAGTAGGCTGCCCTCAGGCTGCCCTCAGTAGGCTGCCCTCAGGCTGCCCTCAGTAGGCTGCCCTCAGGCTGCCCTCAATAGGCTGCCCTCAGTAGGCTGCCCTCAGGCTGCCCTCAGTAGGCTGCCCTCAGTAGGCTGCCCTCAATAGGCTGCCCTCAGGCTGCCCTCAGTAGGCTGCCCTCAGTAGGCTGCCCTCAGTAGGCTGCCCCCATCCACTCCTTCACACCGCCTCTGGATTATGTCATCTCCAGCGTTATTTGTATCCATATCTGTGCAGTTTCAATGATCTCTTATTCATGCTTAATTAATTTAGCAAGCCTGGAAACACATACCGGTGCATATACTTCAAAACAAAAATGCAATGCACACACACACACACACACACACACACACAAAACAAAGCCAATTCCCTAATGTATACTTTAAACAAGATGGTGCCGACAGACACGGTCGCCCTGTTTCAAGCTACTAACTTTGCAGTATGTTTTTTTTTTCAGTGTTATTTCTTACATTATCCGCTCAGAACGTTTCTTGTATTACAGTTGTTTCCAACTGCTTACACACGTTTTCAAAACTGCCTCTTTTTTTCAAAACTCTACACACAATTCCCAAAACTGCACACACAAAATGCAAAATGCCCACATCTCCTTCAAAATGTAACACTGCATTCAACATGCCATAAACACATGTCAGAATGAAGCATTTGCATCAAATGGCAAACACTGCTTTCATAATAGTACATTTTTGGATATACCATGTAAACACTGTTGTTCTAAATCTTATGCTCTTGGTCTTTCATAGGCTTATATCTACATTTCAATACAATGTTCTACAGTGAAAGTAATCTGCTGAGAGGGGTAACAAGTACACTGTAAACACCAATGCAATGTAGAAACAGAAAATATTTACTAGGCCAAACATTACTGTTGTATACAGTAGCATACAACAAAACCATAAACATATGTATCTATGTCCTCTATGTCCCCACATGCGTCCTCCATTGCCTGGAGAAGCGGCATGTGGGAATAGGGTTGGCGATCATACACTTTCCAGCGCCAGGCTGAGAAGAATTCCTCTATGGGATTTAGAAAAGGTGAATATGGGGGTAGGTACAAAACTACAAATTGTGAATGGGTGGCAAACCAGAACAGCCCGGTGAAAACGAACATTGTCTCATAAAACCACAAATCTAGCAGGCTCCTGATCTGGATCAGGGACAAGCATTGTGATAAATTGCATCCAGAAAAGTGAGCATATGGCCGGTGTTGTACGGACCCAGTGTGGCATTGTGATGGAGGACCCCGTTTTGAGTGATGGCAGCACACATAATTATATTACCCCCACGCTGTCCAGGGACATTGGTAATTGCCCTCTGTCCTATTACATTTCTTCCCGAGGCGCCTGGTTTTGGTGAGGTTGAAGCCAACCTCATCCACATTAATAAATTCATGGCGAATTACATGGGCATCCAGCTCCAATATTCTCTGTAACAGACAAAAGTATATACAGATGAGGAAATATGGTATGTCTGAAGTACTGGAAGTAGTGTTGCAAGTCATGTCGCATATTTTTGACTCTGTCAGAGTTTCTCTCAAATGGCACGTTGTAAAGTTGTTTCATCGGTGCCGTTGGAGAATGCGTTATATGGTCGACAGGCTTACAGCATTGATGTTGTTAAATATGGTGTCATTATTCGAGATATGCTCTCTTATCTCTCGAATCCTAATTGCATTGTTGGCCAAAACCATATTTATAATTGTAGTCTCTTGTACATCTGTAAACAATTGTGCTCGTCCTCCATGATGTCTTTGCCATTCCAGTCTGTACAGAATTCAAACACAGTATGTGTTCAGCATAGGAACTGTAAACAATGTACAAAACAAATTAGTACAGCATGATAACCAACCTCATTCATTCAATGCAGTGCAGTAAATGGATGGCTTAGAGTTACAAATGTTTATGCAATACTATGCAGTCATGTATTTTACAGTACATTACTGTGATGCTTAAATAGTCATTAGATAGTTGCATACCGGTTCTCATTTCTGAAGGTTCGAATTATGGACGCCACTGTAAATCGACTCAAGTTGGGCTGGACTCACAGTCCAGCCTCTCTCATGGTCAAACCGTGGTTGATCACATGATCAACAAGTGTTGCCCTAATCTCATCAGAGATGGCTCTCCTTCCTTCTCTTCTTTGCCCTCGTCCTCTTCTTCCTCTTCCTCTCCCTCCTACTCCTCTTGCTCTCTGTCCATTGTTGGCATCCATTGTTCAAAACAGGTAATCTGACCTTTGACCTATTTATAGGCCTATACTACAGTAAAGCAGTGATTGGTTAGTCATCAGTTAATTAAGCTATTAGTGTTTGCACATGTGAGGAGTGTGTGTGTGACCTTGTGAATAAGTGTAGCATTTTGATTGGTTGTGTTTGGAAAAGGAAAGCAAGTCACTTCTTGTTAGATTTTTGTGTTTTAGGTAGAGAATTGTGTGTAGCGTTTTGAAAAAAGTGTTTTATGCAATTGACAACTGAGTCAAAGGCTGAGAAATAGGTTATGGTTTTTGATATTTGGTGTGTAGTTTTGCACTGAGTGAGAGGTTTCAAAAATCGTGTGACATGAAAAGATTTTGTGTGTAAGCAAGTTGGAAAAAACTGTATTACCTACAGCCGGAAATAACTTTCGGGTATTAGATCTGCAGTCACTCACCAGAATTTTGAGTAGAAATTCGACTTCCTGACCTGGATCCTTTGTGTAGCTATATTCATTCTGGGGGCTGCACCAAAATGGTGACGTCGGAGTAGAGGTAGAAAGAGTGGGGTCCTATTCAGACTCAGGCGGCGTGCATACCATCCACCGCTTCCAAGTATATTACTCACTAATGTTCAGTCCCTGGACAATAATGTAGGTGAGCTCAGGGCGAGGATCTCCTTACAGAGACTCGCTCAAAATGGAACCGGTCAGATGACGCGGATGATACACTACAGGACTGTTTTGCTAGGATTCATCCGGGATTCATCCAATGGCATTGAGGAATACATCACCTCAGTCATTGGCTTCATCAATAAGTGCATCGACAACATCTTCCTCACAGTGACTGTATGTACATATCCCAACCAGAAGCCATGGATTACAGGCTACACCTGCAGCAAGATAAAGTCTAGAGCTGCCTCTTTCCAGGAGCGGGAGACTAATTTGGACGCTTATAAGAAATCCCGCTATGCCCTCAGACGAACCATCAAACAAGCAAAGCGTCAATACAGGATTAAGATTGAATCCTACTACACCGGTTCTGATGCTCCTCGGATGTTGCAGGGCTTGAAAACTATTATGGACTACAAAGGGAAACCCAGACACGAGCTTCTCAGTGACGCGAGCCTACCAGATGAGCTAATGCCACTTCGAGGCAAGCAACACTGAAGCATGCACGTGAGCACCAGCTGTTCTTGATGACTGTGTGATAATGCTCTCAGTGGCCGATGTGAACAAAACCTTTAAACATGGTCAACATTAACAAAGCCCCTGGAAAGTTTCTGATTTTTGCAATGTTACGTAGATGGAAAAAAGCTGTCCTCGAAATGGTCTTGATATGTTCTTCAAAAGAGAGATCAGGGTCCAGAGTAACGCCGAGGTCCTTCACAGTTTTATTTGAGACTACTGTACAACCATTAAGATTAATTGTCAGATTCAACAGAAGATCTCTTTGTTTCTTGGGACCTAGAACAAGCATCTCTGTTTTGTCCGAGTTTAATAGTAGAAAGTTTGCAGCCATCCACTTCCTTATGTCTGAAACACATGCTTCTAGCGAGGGCAATTTTGGGGCTTCACCATGTTTCATTGAAATGTACAGCTGTGTGTCATCCGCATAGCAGTGAAAGTAAACATTATTTTTTCGAATAACATCCCCAAGAGGTAAAATATATAGTGAAAACAATAGTGGTCCTAAAATGGAACAATGCATTGGCATTGGCCTTGACCGTGCCGTTACCCCTTTGATGATGTCATCTCCCAGAGTTGTACCTGTTCAGTGTGACTCTACCACAGGTTGAAGGGGCTGTATCGTTTTGCTGTGTTTGTACGGTTTGTACAGTGTCTTGCGAAGATATTCACCCCCATTGGCATTTTTCCTATTTTTTTGCCTTACAACCTGGAATTAAAATAGATTTTTGGGGGGTTTGTATACTTTGATTTACACAACATGCCTACCACTTTGAAGATGCAAAATATATTTTTATTGTGAAACAAACAAGATATTAGATTAAAAAAAACTGAAAAGTTGAGCATTCTTCAAGGCAAACCTCTCCAGCTCCTTCAAGTTGGTTGGGTTCCACTGGTGTACAGCAATCTTTAAGTCATACCACAGATTCTCAATTCGATTGAGGTCTGGCCTTTGACTAGCCCATTCCAATACATTTCGAGTGTTGCTTTAGCAGTATGCTTGGGCCCATTGTTCTGCTGGAATGTGAACCTCCATCGCAGTCTCAATTCTCTGGAAGACTGAAACAGGTTTCCCCTAAAGAATTTCCCTGTATTTAGCACCACCAATCATTCCTTCAATTCTGATCAGTTTCCCAGTCCCTGTTGAGTAAAAACGTCCCTACAGCATGATGCTACCACCACCATGCTTCACTGTGGGGATGGTATTCTCGGGGTGATGAGAGGTGTTGTGTTTCTGCCAGACATAGCATTTTCCTTGACGGACTAAAAGCTTAATTTTAGACTCATGTGACCAGAGTACCTTCTTCAATATGTTTGGGAAGTCTCCTATATGCCTTTTGGAGAACACCAAACGTGTTTGCTTATTTTTTTCTTTAAGCAATGGCTTTTTTTCTGGACACTCTTCTGTAAAGCCTAGCTCTGTGGAGTATACGGCTTAAAGTGGTCCTGCAGACTGTGGGGCCTTTCAGAACAGGTGTGTATATATATTGAGATCAGGTGACAGATCATGTGACAGTTAGATTGCACACAGGTGGACTTTATTTAACTAATTATGTGACTAATCTGAAGGTAATTGGTTGCATCAGATCTTATTTAGGAATTTTAAAGCAAAGGTGGGGAATACATGTGCACACACCACTTTTCCGTTTTTTTTTTTAAATATTTTGAAACAAGTGATATTTTCCTTTTCACTTCCCCAATTTAAACTACTTTGTGTATGTCCATTACACGAAATCCAAATAAAAATATGTTTAAGTTACAGGTTGTAATGCAACAAAATAGAAAAAACTCAAAGGGGATCAATACTTTTTGCAAGGCACTGTACATGGCTGTACACCTTTTATTTATTAGGTTGAAAGTAAAGGAAAGTAATATATAGTCATTGAACCCTGGTCACTTTAATAATGTTTACATACTGTTTTACCCACTTTATATGTATATACTGTATTCTAGTCATGACTCATCTTATGTTACTAATGCTGTACACACCTTTTATATTGATATACTGTCCATACTGACTTTATACACCATTATATTTATATATTCTTATTTTGGTCATTGATCATTCTGATATTTATTAATTAATCTTCATTTAAAAAAAGAACATGTGGATTATGCGTTTATTTGATTTATTATTGCTAGGCAATACTGCACTGTAGGAGCTAGAAACACAAGCATTTCAGTGTACCTGCTATAACATCTGCAAATCTGTGTACATGACCAATAAACTTTGATTTGACTTGAATCACCAGCATTTACTGTAGCTAACATCCAGTGAAAAGGGAAGGCGGGATTTGTTCTTGAATATCCTCTCATATCGGCTATTTACGGCCAGGCTTACTGTACTGTACCATTGCAGTGAAGTCTGCTAATCAGACATTACCATAGCTCCATAAGCATACTGATTCCCATAGATTAGACTGGCACATGAGAATGGCCCATAAGAATGTGTTTAATTAAAAACAGTGACCTGGCACAGAAGCCTTTATTACAGCATATGGAGGTATTTCATTTGAAATGGGAGCCTTAGGCATGGCTCATACCATGTTCTTCCCCCAATGATTTATTCTAGTTGATTCCAGCAGTGCACTCCACTGTCTTAAAATAGACCCTGTGTAGTGAAAATGTATTGATACTGACCTTGTAGCTCTCTCTCTCTCTCTCTCTCTTTCATCTGCTCTCTATTCATCCTGTCACTCACACCATTACGTTCTATTTTTTATATATTTCTGTCTATTGCTTCATTTTTACTTTCTCACCTGTGTACTTCTCTCTCTATCACTCTCTCTGCCTCTGTCAACCCCTCTTTCTCATTCCCCCATTTGTCTTTCCATCCTGTCATCTTTTTACTTTCCTTCTCCCTCCACCAACTTCTCACTCAATCCCTCCCTCTCTCTTTCTCACATTCTCTCACACCATTTTCTTTCTCTTTCCCAGCTTCCCTTTGGAGAGGGTCTTTTTCACTTCTACCCCCAGGACACCCATCAGAGGAGGAGCAAACGCAGCCTTCGCCACAGACAGCACCTGGAGAAGGACCGCAGGGTAAGTAAAACACACACGCACACATGCATGTTTGCACACACACACACACACACACACATACACACACACATTGGTTCCCATGGATATGTACCCAGATCCCCCGCCAATGCAAAACAATGGTTAAAATTTGAGGCGAGCTCCACAACGGACAAACTAGCCAAGAACAAATGTATCGTCTTGTCTTGGCACACAATAGTATTTTTTAAATCACTCATTCTGCGGTATGAATATACTGATTAGGAGACGCTTGGGCTGTAATACACTTATCAGGTTTGAAGGTAAGACCCAGGTGCAGACAGTGTCGAAGTAACAAAAGTTTGTTAAATCAAACACGGGCAGGCAAAGGTACAGGACGGAAGGCAGGCTCAGAGTCAGGTCAGGAAGAAGTCAGTAATACAGAGTAGTGCGACAAAGGTACAGGACGGCAGGCTCAGAGTCAGGTCAGGAAGAAGTCAGTAATACAGAGTAGTGCGACAAAGGTACAGGACGGAAGGCAGGCTCAGAGTCAGGTCAGGAAGAAGTCAGTAATACAGAGTAGTGCGACAAAGGTACAGGACGGCAGGCAGGATCAGAGTCAGGTCAGGAAGAAGTCAGTAATACAGAGTAGTGCGACAAAGGTACAGGACGGAAGGCAGGCTCAGAGTCAGGTCAGGCAGAAATGTCAAAACCGGGCAAACTAGAAAACCAGGAACTATAGACAAGACAGGCGCAAGGGGAAAACCGCTGGTAGGTTTGATAAACAAAATGAACTGGCAACAGCCAAACAGAGATCACAGCTATAAATACACATGGGATAATGGGGAAGATGGGCGACACCTGGAGGGGAGTGGAGACAAGCACAAAGAAAGGTGAAACAGATCAGGGCATGACACTTGTGTGTATAGTGCTGAAGTCAGTTTGATTTCTTACAGTAGCATAGTCACTTCGCATCAGCGTGTTATTCCATTCAACCCGTGTCACAATGAAAGTACTAATTCAGTTCTTAAAACCTCTTGAAAGTTATTGCAAAATGTAGATATCCGCCTCAACAGATATAACCCAAATAAAACAAATTCATGAGATGTCCATAAACAATAACTAGTAATCAAGACCATTGGATTATTAGGTTCTATCTTCAAAAATATGTTTGAGATAATTGGCTTTAATATTCCGAACCCTCATTGGTTTGGATGGTGTAAGTAATTTTTTATTTTGTTTTCTTTTGAACTTAACAATATTAATTGGGGTATTTAGAGTACTATATAGGTAGAGGACATTGAACAGAACAAGGCCGTGTCAACATCTACATTTGGAAAAAATTAAGATTTTATAGTCTCAAGATCTCATAATGCTGCATAGTTCTAGAATGGTCTGGAACTCACCTTTCTGGTAAAAAATGTTATACATTGTTGAGGTGTAATCACTTTCGAGGACATAAGCTCAAGTACCTACCGTAGTACAAATATTATGAAAATATGAAAAAGCATGGTGGGTGAATAGGGATTGAAATTATGGAAATGAAATATAGTAACAATATAGTAACAATTCAATTATGTAGGATTTACTATAATATTTCACTTTTCTTAAAACTGTAAAATAAACCTCATCATATTTAGTGACAGTACACATTTTTCCCCATTTCATATACAGTGCCTTCAGAAAGTATTTACACCCATTTACTTTTCCCACATTTTGTTGTGTTACAGCCTGCATTTGAAATTGATTAAATTGTAATTTTGTGCCACTGATCTACACACAATACCCCATAATGACTGTTGCATCTTTGGGTATGCTGGATTAAGTGATATGACATGCTATTCTATAATATAAATTTTCCGTAATTAATATTACCTGATTGAGCTAATCATGTAAATGTAATTAACTAAAGAGTCGGGGCACCACAAAATAATATTTATAGAGCTGTTATCTTCCGAATAAACTCTTAAAAGACCTAGTAATATTTGACATCAATAGCAGTCAATATTAATCGTCACCTTAATTCAGTCTCATCTGAAAATTGAATTACATAATTACACATACACATAATTAATCATAACTAATCATAACTCGATTACAAATGACGTCATAAAGGAAAACGTCCCTAGCGGGCGGAACAGATATAACAGCTTGTTACACAAAAGAAAACCGGCTGGGTTTGAGTGAAAGAGCAGGAAGACAAAGGGTGAAGCTGTGCTATCGTAAATACAGTATCTTATGCATTCTAAATTATCACCCATTTGGAAAAGGAAAATGCAATTAATATTTACTCTGAGCTGCGCTTCGGTAGGTTGGTGGTAGATGGAAGGCCGTGTTGCCAAACCGAGTCCTTTGAAGAATGTCTCTGGTGGTCAATTGGATACGTTGTAGTAACGTCATTGTGTGGTAGATGGCATACTCTGTCTGTTCCTTCCTAACCTGCGTTTGCAGCTGCTGTTGCTAACTCAACGGCTAGGAGGTACCACTTCTGTAGTGAATAAGAGTTCAAAGTTCATACCATTCACAACCAAAGCTCACGCTGATGTTGGCTTCGTTCTGTGGTTATTATCTGAACTATTCTGACATCGGACCGTCGTCCTCACATCCTCGGAACAGGAGGTTACATTGTCGGCAAGGCTTTATATAGGAAGGGAGAGGAGGGCGTGTTTGAAAAGTTTTATAGCCCATGTCCCTTCACAGGGGTGGGCCACTGATTGAGCATAGCCCTAACCTTATGAAAACCCACATCTCACATTTTAGAAGCTAAAATCACATTTAATCCCATCATGAATAATTTCATATTTAAATTGAACAACAATTCCATTTGAATCTGATAACTCTGATGTGTAGACTTTCCACTGTAGAGTTAATGTCATCTTATCATTGATGAGAATGTCTCAGATGACAACCGAAGTGACATCATATTCATTGAGTACCCCCGCATATGTTCAATTGGTCGGAATACCAGAACATAGTTAATTTCCCCCCACCTTCTGATGTTCCCAGAATCTCTATGTTAACCAGTAGGGTAGAGAGAGGAAAAATGGTGGAAGAGGTATTCATGACTGTCATAAACCTACCCCCAGGCCAACATCATGACAATGACCATTTGATCCCTTTTTTAAAAACATTTTTCAAATTAATATATAATGAAAAGCTGAAATGTCTTGAGTCAATAAGTATTCAACCCCTTTGTTATGGCACGACTAAATAACGTGAAGAGTAAATATGTGCTTAACAAATCACATAATAAGTTGGACCCATTCTGTGTTCAATAATAGTGGCTAACATGCTTTTTGAATTTTTTGAAAGACTACCCAATCTCTGTTCCCGACACATACAAATAATTGTAAGGTCTCTCAATCGATTCAACTACAAAGACCAGGGAGGTTTTTCAATGCCTCGCAAAGAAAGGCACCTATTGGTAGATGAAAGAAGCTCCATATCCCTGTGAGCATGGTGAAGTTATTTATTAGGCTTTGGATGGTGTATCAGTACACTCACTAAAATGATACATGCCTGCTTCCTAACTCAGTTTCCAGAGAGGAAGGAAACTGCTCATGGATTTAATCATGAGGCCAATGGTGATTTTAAAACAGTTACAGAGTTTAATGGTTGTGAAATGAGAACTGAAAACATCGTAGTTACCCCACAACAATAAACTAAATGACAGAGTGAAAAGAAGGAAGCTATATTCCAAAACATGCATCCTGTTTGCAACAAGGCACTTAAGTTATACTGAAAATATATAATCCAACACATCATTGATTACCACTCTTCATATTTTCAATCATGGTGGGAGCTGCATCATGCTTAGTGCTGTTATGGTGACACTATTACGATCTTGAAGGCAGTCAAATTCCAGGTGACCATGTAGTGACGGTAATTAGGCTTCTTCAAGTTCTGATGCTGCTGGTCAGTAGTAGCCTACCAAACTTGCTAACTGCCTGTAACCCCACACTCTATTGTCCCTCTAATCACTCTGACAACAATGCAAATGTTAGCGAAAATTGAATCAAGCCCTTCATGAGAGCCCATGAGCTTATGTTGCTCAACATTTCTATAGGTTATGCAATTGCGTGAGAAAACAGTGTGATGGCCTCTATTAAAAAGAGGAGGATCCTATCAGCGTCCTACAGGCTAGGCCTACTATATTTATTTCTCAACTTTCCTAATATTAAGCACATTACTTCTCTTTTCAACAGGAGTATAGCCTACCTGGCTGGCATGTAAATGGACCACATGAAAAGCATCCAACATTCGCTATTTAGGTGCATAGATGACATGTCGTTTTTTTCCGATGCCCCTGTTTTGTGACAGGTGCATGACAATGGTCCATTCTAAATCAAAACTAATTTCACACATATATTATTTAGTATATGTAAAAACAAGATTCAAATAAGAATAGTGTGATGGGTGACAATATTAGCCTATCACTTGTGAATGATGCCCATTTTAACAGCACATTCTTTTTTTGCGACTTTTTCAAATCAAGTTTTATTTATCTTTTATTTAACCTTTATTTAACCAGGAAGGGCTCATTGAGATTTGAAATCTCTTTTTCAAGAGCGTCCTGGCCAAGATAGACAGCACCAAGTCATTACACAAAGACTAGACAGACAACATGAAAAGTACAGGTAATCCAGTAAAAAAATATTGACAAAATCAATAAGCAGCCAATTAAAAACATTGACAGGTCAGGGAATCAGCCTCAAAATCCTTCATCAATAGGGACAAGTGTTTCAGGCTTAAAAGTATTTTGTAAGGCATTCCAAACCGATGGCGCAGAGTACATGAAAGCCCTTTTAACAGTTTGGACATTTGGAACAGTTAGCCAAGCCCTAAGACCTATATGTTAAGATTACCACAAAAGTGGCCAAATAACTTCTTAAAATAAAGTACACTAATCCCCTTTACGAGGGGTGTAGAGCATATCTGGCATACATATGCAGCCATACGTTTCAAGTTTGGGGAAGAAAATTTTCACCATAAAAATGCAACTTTATAATAAAAGCAATTCATGCATAATCATATTTGTGGTCACTTTTGAGAATGGTGTTTTCCTGCCAATGGAATATTCATGCTTATAGCCTACTGCTGTTTGTGCATTGCTGCACATATGATTTGAAGTAATATCCTAATAGTTTATCATTTTAAGCTAAACATTCTCATTTTTTTCCTCAGGCTCAATACTTTATACAGTTTTTTTTTATGCTAGTGGTTGTATTAATTTGGGATCGATCGCATTCCACAACTATCCCAGACTATGTTTGGAATATTTATTTATTGCACAGAATAGGTCAACTTTTGTACTATGGGGAATAGTAGATTGACATACGCTAGTGCTTTTGCGGTTTGGTAGGCCTACTTGGCTGACGAAAAATACATTTGGACTGTCTTCACTTGTAGCCTGTGAGAAAGACCCGAACACGTGACGAAGAGCCATGTGAGTGAGAGGTGCTTCAGCAAGCAGCCGGGAAAAGGGAATTATAATTATTATTTTCAGCCCAAGGGCACAACGGTCGCTGGCCGCAAAAGGCATGGATTTTTTTAGGGGTCATTACGGCCACACAAAGGGGATGCAGCTGGGAAATTTGAGGCATTATCAAGTGCTTGTCAAATTGTGAATTAGAGACTGATGAAGTGTGTACAGCCTGCACACAAAATAGAGCAGAGCTCATGCCTTTCATGCAACTTATTTCAAATAATCATTAGAGCCGCTTCATGCAGCCTTAAGAGTGTATTAAAAATCAAAACATATAGACCAACATTTTTATCACAACTAATTACATAATGAACTCTAAATGAACTACCTCAAATTGTTTGGAGAAAATATCCTTTCTATTTTCAATTGTATTCTTCATACTATAAAATAATATTCTAAGTAAATCTTGTCTGCTAGTAAATTAATAATCTACCCATCGTGACCGATTTTTTAAATATTTTACAGCGAAAACACAACATATATTTATGTTAGATGACCACCAAATTCAAAACACACAGAGCGGTATTTCACAGTCACAAAAGCATAAATATAGACAAAATTAATCACTAACCTTTGATTATCTCCATCAGATGACACTCATAGGACATCATGTTATACATGTATTGTGTGTTTTGTTCGATAATGTGCATATATATATATATATATATATATATATATATATATATATTTAAAAAATCTCAGTTTACATTGGCGCATTACGTGCAGAAATGTTTTGATTCCTGTCACGACTCCGACCGACGGTGGCTCCCCTTCCCGTTCGGGTGGCGCTCGGCGGTCGTCGTCGCCGGCCTACTAGCTGCCACTGATTCTTTCTTCCCCCTCCTTATGTGTTTATTGAGTACACCTGTTTTGAGTTGGGTATAATTAGTGAGGCTTTATTAGTCAGCCGGCCCGCCTGGTTCTTTGTGCGGGATTGATTATTGTGACCTTCTGTTTTGTATGTAGAGGAGCGTGTTTGTTCCTGGTCGTATATTTTGGTTGTGAGCACCCTGTGTTGCGTTTTTTGGACATTAAATAGCACAGCCTCGCACTCTCTGTTTCCTGCGTCTGACTCCACACCCACGACACCCGGAGCGTTACAATTCCAAAACATCCGGTGATTTTGCAGAAATACAACAAATACAATAAACATTGATAAAAGATGCAAGTGTTATTCACAGAATTAAAGATACATGTATCCTCTATGCAACCACTGTGTCAGATTTAAAAAACAAACTTTACAGAAAAATAATAATCTGAGAACGGCGCTCAGGACCCAAAGAAATAGCCGCCATTTTGGCGTCAACAGAAGCTACAAAAACACTATAAATATTCACTTACCTTTGAATATTTTCATCAGAAGTTAGTTCCAGGAATCCCAGTTCGACAACAAATGACTGATTTGTTCCATAAAGTTCCAAAAAGCACATCATTTAGCCACTTGTTTTTAGCTTGATCAGCATTCAATCCTCAAAAAGCAAGAGCAATTCTTCCCGACAAACTCAAAAAGTTCCGTTACAGGTCGTAGAAACAAGTCAAATGATGTATGCAATCCATATTTAGGATGTTTTAAACATTAATCAGCAATAAGGTTCCAACCGGAGAATTTCATTGTCTGAAGAAACGCATAGGAATGGTAGGAAAATCTCTCACTTTTTAAAATGTAAATGTTCCGAAGAATTTTGAAAATAGAAATGGGCAAATATTGTATAATCCAGGTGTGCAAAGCTCTTAGAGATTTACCCAAAAAGACTCACAGCTGTAATCAATGCCAAATGTGTTTCTAACATGCATTATCTCAGGGGAGTGAATAGTTATCTAATCAAGATATATTAATGTGATATTTCTCATAACAAAATTGACATTACGGAGTATTTTGTGTAGATCGTTGACCAAAGATGACATTAAATCCATTTTAATCCCACTTTGTAACACAACTAAATTTGGAGGTTAGTCAAGGGGCGAATACTTTCCAAAGGCACTGTAATTGACGACGGAGCATTATCTACCAAGCCTCCTCAGAGCAATGCAGAGACAGACACCATTTGAATGTCTGCAGAGTCGTTACAACTTCGTCTTCACACACAACGTGATTACATCCCTCTGTGACCAAGAGAAAGTGGTTGTTTTTCAATTCTATGAAATGATTTAGTATTTTTTCATGTTGAGAGCTCTAAATCCAGCTGAGAATATCACAGCAAAATGAGATTATGATTGCTAGACTGCCCCCTTTCTTGTGCTAACTCGCAGGTTGGGCTCCGTCGATCCAAGGGAGAGCAAATCGATTCTTTGTATGGATAGGACAGAAAATGTGACACGTCACTCCATATGCAAGTGTCACACCATATGCAAGTGTTGGGTGTGAAACCTGACAGTTCAAGTCAGCTCCACTGACAGAGTGGTAACTGGAGAGCAGACCGATGGGGTTTTCTGGCACTATAAGGCACTGGACTCTGTGATGTTCACAGAGCACTTTGTACGAAAAAATGTAAGTCGGAACAGGTCCAGAACTGCTAGAAGTCCCCAATATATGGGATTTAACATCAAAGAGGTTTAACGTTAAACATTTCACTATCTAGCCAAGTTTATTCACATAGATATATCGTAAAGGTGAAAAAGGCTTTGACAGCCCCTGGTTACTGGCTTGAAAATAATGCCTACATCAAATAGGCACCTAAAATAGGTTACACCAAGCATATAGAAATGGCCTCAAAACTGCTGCAGATTTCATTCAGCGATTGAAAAGAAGAGCACAATATCAGTACTTCTTCATGAAAGGGTTGCTTTTATCAGGAATATGGAATGCAATTTCTGTGTTTAAGGGCGAAAGCAATTTGGTCGAAGATGCAATAGGCAGGCCTAACCACAACCATTATGATATATTATACACCGAGCAAGGCTATACAGAAAGGGTGCTCAAACTTTTGGGCTTGGTGGGCCAAAATATGATCTAAGTGGTGGGCCACGAGCCTGGGGGGGGGGGGGGCAGGCTTTTAGGGTATTGAAATAATAGCTTTTTTGAAAGTAATCACTACGCCAGCATGTCTGTGTCAATAACTGATTTCACCTGTATTCCTACACTTTGGACTTCAAAGTAACACTCAGCTTTGTTAAAAATACACTTAAGTAAAACTATTATATTCATCATAGTGATTCAGGAGTATAATATTCTCCACCAACATTAGACAACTATACAGAAATCCCTCAAATTGCTGAAATAAGTCAATTAAATCAATAATGAGAAAATAGTCAGATTAACTGATAACTAAAATAGCAGTGCAGATGACACTATTTTGCTTAGTGCAGAGATGAGTAATGCATCTGTATGGGACTTTTACTAATGCTACATACTTTGTGGCACAGCAGAAAGTTCAGCTTTGTGAGTAAATAATGTATGAAGATATGAGCGTCATATCACTAATCTGGCAAATGGACATAAAACAGCACTAAACACGAGCAGATCTACATCTGGGATGCTCTGTTTTAATCAGCTGTCTGCTCGACATGATCCTATGTGGTCCTGCAGTTATGGGTTTTAGATTTTTGGGGGTTCTGAAGTGTTGGGAAAGGTTAGCTGCAAATTGTTGCTGCCTCCATCTCCTTTGAAGCATTACTAGCTGGTTATTATGTTGTCTTTTGTATGTTTCTCCAAGCACAATGGATTGTATGAGCCTTTCGATTGCTTTGAAAGCAACTGTCCTTTTTGCCACTCTTGTGTCATTGTCATTCATCTGAATTAGAAAACAAATACCCAGGTTGGTGTAATTTTGCTGCATTCATGAGCCTCTGAAAATGTATTTAAATAGACACACGGAGTCATCCTGATCGTCCAGCAAGCCAGCCCCCCAAAATATTTTTAAGTGGCTTGTTGACTTAAGTAGAGTATTGATTAGGAGTTTCTGGATTAGATGTTTTTCCATCTCTCCAATAGATAAGGTTGGGGGTTGGCTAATGTGATTCTAGATCTGGTTAAGTGCAACTTTCCCTCAAGTTAACTACAGGTCTGTGACACATCTGCTTGTGTCTTCATTTTTTACATCCCTCTTCCCTGTCCTTTCATATCATGACATTCGTTCCACTAGATGAATATGACCTTTCAATTATAATCCATTGGCCTACATTTCTGACCAACAATGTAAAAGGTACACTATCTTTGTACTTTATACCATCTTTGATATCACAAGACATTTAAAAAAAATCCACCCCTTGTTGAGACAGAGTAACATGTTTGAAGGGAATGAACCCTTCTAAATGTGCGGTATCTTGGTGCTCTGAAATAGAGATGATTTAGAGAGAGAGAAAGGGAGGGAGCGAGCGATAGAGAAATAAAGGAGTACAGCACAGCCCTTTGAAATTATGCCTGGGTTGTTGGCATTGCTAGCATGCAGCTGGAACAAGGAACAGCCGGAGAGTGGGTGGGGAGCAGAGAGGGTGGCGGGGCGCTGGCTCCGTCTCGAGGGAAACACCAGTGATGTAATGGAAAGAACCGCTGATGGATTGATGGAAGGATGGAGGGAGATAGGCAAATTGAAGGAGAAAGGGAGAGAGATGATGGAAGATGGGTGGTTACTTTAAAGTCTACACGAGTCTATTTTCCATCTATGTTGTTGGACAGTTTACTGTAGCTAAAGGAAACGGTATACAGGATACAAAACATACAATGCGTCTGACTGAGTCTGCAATCCTTTTGTGGCAAAATGCTTAACCTTTTTTCTGTAACATAGGATTGTCATGGGTTCATACTGAGTGCTACGTATATCGGTTGCAGGTACTTAGGCAATAAAAAACACAAATTCGTTATTTATGGGCTTGGTCCCTTTGAAAGACAACAATAAACTCAGCAACAAAAAAAACACAGTCACAGTCATCACAGTCAACTGCATTTATTTTCAGCAAACTTAACATGTGTAAATAGTTGTTTGAACAAAACAAGATTCAACAACTGAGACATAAACTGAACAAGTTCCACAGACATGTGACTAACAGAAATGTAATAATGTATCCCTGAACAAAGGGGGGGTCAAAATAAAAAGTAACAGTCAGTATCTGGTGTGGCCACCAGCTGCATTAAGTATTGCAGTGCATCTCCTCCTCGTGGACTGCGCCAGATTTGCCAATTCTTGATGTGAGATGTTACCCCACTCTTCCACCTGCAAGTTCCCAGACATTTCTGGGGGGAATGGTCCTAGCCCTCACGTTCCGATCCAACAGGTCCCAGACGTGCTCAATGGGATTGAGATCGGGGCTCTTCGTTGGCCATGGCAGAACACTGTTCCTGTCTTGCAGGAAATCACACACAGAATGAGTAGTATGGCTGGTGGCATTATCATGCCGTAGGGTCATGTCAGGATGAGCCTGCAGGAAGGGTACCACATGAGGGAGGAGGATTTCTTCCCTGTAACGTTGAGATGACAACAAGCTCAGTTCGATGATGCTCTGACACACCGCCCCAGACCATGACGACCCTCATCCTCCAAATCGATCCCGTTCCAGAGTACAGGCCTCGGTGTAACGCTCATTCCTTCAACGATAAATGCGAATCCGACCATCACCCCTGGTGAGACAAAACCGTGACTCGTCAGTGAAGAGCACTTTTTGCCAGTCCTGTCTGGTCAAGTGATGGTGGGTTTTTCAGAGTCAGTAGAAAGGCCTCTTTAGTGTCCTAAGTAATCATAACTGTGACCTTAATTGCCTACCGTCTGTAAGCTGTTAGTGTCTTAATGACCGTTCTACAGGTGCATGTTCATTAATTGTTTATGGGTCATTGAACAAGCATGGGAAACAGTGTTTAAACCCTTTACAATGAAGATCTGTGAAGTTATTTAGATTTTTGCGAATTATCTTTCAAAGACAGGGTCCTGAAAAGGGACATTTCTTTTTTTGCTGAGTTTGTGTCTTCTAGTCTTGTAAAGAGCAGGCTTAATGGCTGATCCCTTATCTATGGTGGTAAAAAACATCGGACTATGACTAGTCCGCTCACTCTCTACCATGTGTGTTTGCCCATTTAAACACTGGGGGGACTTTCTCTCATTCCATATCTGACTATTTTCAACAAGCACGCAGTTGAAAACAAATACTGACAGTGGGATTATTCAATATTAGTAACTTAAAATCTAGAAATGGTTGAATCACTATTGGGCAATATTTTGCCAATAGCTGCAAGTTGTTATATTTTAAGTCAAGTCTTTAAAGGGAATTGAAATATTTTGAATTAATTTGTAGTGTTGTGATGAAAATGTAACCTGAGATTATGCAAAATCATGTTAATTCAATCTCCGGATAAGTTTAGCAGGAGAGAGATACGTTTTTAGAGCTTGTCTTAAGACAGCACTGTGTACTCTACCAGTCATTCTGAGCAAGGAGTTCTAAACCTTCCAACTAAATTACAGTGTCCTTGAGTAGCTGGTGACAAGTAGAGCAAGGTCCTTTTCTCTCTCTAATAACTTCCAGATAGGGCTGGACAGAGAATAAAGCATTACTATACAGGCACTTGATTTGGCTCTGATCGCTGTCCGATTCATCTTCATTGCTATACCTTTCTTGACCTTAATTTGACTTCCTCTGTGTTGCTGAGAAGGGCAGATGATTCAAGGCTTTTATCTGTTAGATGAGGTCCAATAAAATATTCAGCCAGGTTGCAAGTTCATGTAGCAGTATTGGTTATATTTTCAGACTTCATCCATTTTATTGATGATTGTTACGAATCCCTTTTGGCCCGACAGTCTAGGGGGGATGGTAATGAGACCCGTAACATAACTCATGCAAATTATTATTGTGACAAAGTAAAAGTGTGCACGAAATAACCACGACAACAGAAATCTACCGTCAAACTCTAGGTTTATTTATAAACACACGGTAATGGGGGGAGCAGGAAAAGGGGTTGAGCTGGACCCAAGGAAAGAAACAATAAGTATTCAAAAACACCCCTAAGCTAGACTAGCCTACTTTAACAACAGCTAACTAACTAACCAAAAATACAGTGGGTGGTCCGCCCAGTTCTAACTAGTGTATTTAACAAAGTTCACCTACGGATAGTGTATGCCCATGGGCGACTTGTCTTGGTTTCCCCCTTTTCCCACCAGCAAACAAACAAACACCATAACCAAAAACAATACTCACAGGTGATGACAAAGTGCTATGGAGGTGCTTAAACAAAAGAGAGGTTAAGACACAAAGCGAGAGTGAAACACAGAGACCTACAGACATGGCATTTACAGAGAGATTGAGCTCTAGAACAAACAAATGATGGGGTTTTTAAACCATGGGGAAGGAACTGTGATAGGATAGGAAGTAGGAGGAGGTGTGTCTTCTGATTGATGATTGATTGTTGACTGATTGGGGAGTGATGGTTTTCACCTGTGAGGGGAGAAGGAGAGAAAAGAAACACACACAGGATACACACACACACAGGATAACTGTATCCGTAACAATGATGATATTGTGCATTTTGCTGTACAGTAAATGATAGACAAAAGCATGTGGATTTTAACCTGTTGCTTCTACTCGGGACGCTTGCGTCCCAACTAGAGCTCTGGAAATGCAAATGCGCTACGCTAAATGCTAATAGTATTAGTTAAAACTCAAAAGTTCATTAAAATACACATGCAGGGTATCGAATTAAAGCTACACTCGTTGTGAATCCAGGCAACAAGTCAGATTTTTAAAATGCTTTTCGGCGAAAGCATGAGAAGCTATTATCTGATAGCATGCAACACCCCAAAAGACCCACAGGGGACGTAAACAAAATAATTAGCATTTCGGCGTTACACAAACCGCACAATAAAATAGAAAACATTCATTACCTTTCACCATCTTCTTTGTTGGCACTCCTAGATGTCCCATAAACACTATTTGGGTCTTTATTTCGATTAAATCGGTCCATATAAAGCCTAGATATCGTTATATGTAGACTGTGTGATAAACGAAAAAAACATCGTTTCAAAACGTAACGTCATTTTTTTTTATTCAAAAAGTCGACGATAAACTTTCACAAAACACTTCGAAATACGTTTGTAATGCAACTTTAGGTATTAGTAAACGTTAATAAGCGATAAAATTCATCAGGAGGCGATGTAAAGATCATTAGCTGTCCGTCTGGAAAAATGTCCGGCTAGAAACTCAACGAAAATATCCGGTCCTAGACCGGATTAGATACGGTGTCCTGTATTTGTTTGACCAAGAAAAAACTCGAAGGGAAATGACAAGACTCTAGACACCCTGTGGAAGCTGTAGGTACTGCAACGTCAGGCAATTAATTGTGGTTCACGTTTATCAATGGGTTCAAGTAGCGCATGGATATATTTTCCCCATTTTCAGTGATCAGTTTTTCCTGTGCTTTTCGATGTAAATGCCGTTCTGGTAAAGCCACAGCAGTGATTTAACCAGTTTTTTAAACGTCTGAGTGTTTTCTATCCACACAGACTAAGCTAATGCATATACTATATTCCTGGCATGAGTAGCAGGGCGCTGAAATGTTGCGCGATTTTTAACAGAATGTTCAAAAAAGTAGAGGGTCGACTGAAGAGGTTAATACATTTGCATATGTGGAGATACCTCTGCTTTTAATGCTTGACAGTTCAATTGTTTCCTAATGGGATTTTTGGACTAAATGCTAAATAGGCTTAAATTACATTGCATCCAGGAAAACACACTGCCCCTTCACTAGATCATTAATGTCTACCTTTCATGTTGAATACTGTTTGTTTCCACAGTCAGTTTATCTTGATTAGATCAGACTATATAACCCATATATTAACAAACCTCTCCTTCAGAAACACCATTGTAAATCTTTATGATATCATGAAAACACCCTCTGATGTTGATCCTGTTTTTGCATAAAGGGTCCACATTGCAGCCGTGAATAAGCTCTTTAGTAAAAATCATAATTCTCTTTGATCCACCCCAAAGTGTCTTTGATGATGGGAATAAACACAAGGACTTTGTCAGGCCAATTGGGATGTTATTTTGTTTGCAAGGACACCATCTGAAACAGTCTCTATGTGTGTGTGTTGTGGTACTGTAGGGACCCACGGCCCCAGGTGTAGGCCCTGTGTGATTTAGATGACTAGGACAAATAGAATTACCCTGTTTAATGTGATGTCCTCCTCCCTACACCAGAGACACAGCTGGACGTGGGAGGGCATTAGGGATGTACTTTTAAACCCACGTGTAGATCCAATGTACCAATGTGCTTTGATTTAAAAGATACAACGTTATGCCAATTAATAACATTCCATTTGAATGTGTTCATCTCTATTGAATTAACATAAATTCTCTCCAATGTACACTGTCTACAGTTATACAAATTACTTTCTAGGTAAAGTGTTTATAAGTGAGTTTTATTGTAAAGTTACAATATACATACTGACGTACATTCTTATTATACACTCTGACTATATTGATTCTGATGACTCTCAATATTAAGGGCTCATGGTGTGATATTTGCATTTCCTTCCTCAGGTAAAGAATGTGTTGGCCCAAGAGGGTTTCGGCCGACAGAAAAGAGGGTACAGAAGCATCGATGAAATTTATATCAAAATGACCGACCCCCTATTCAGCAAACAGTGGTATCTGGTGAGTAGTCATCATTTATCATTTCATATCAGCCTCAATTATGTTATCTTACCCACTGATCACTGATCCCAGACATATTCACTGCTGCTCCTCCTATGGAGATGATGTCTTTTCATTAGGCCAGTCAATATTGTCCATGCCATCTCATCTCCCCGTTCATGTCAGCCCACTATCCCCAATGTTTACCCTGAACTGGCAAGTGTGACTTTCCTGTCTTCCGGGGCCAATGTGCCTTCATTTATTCCACTTGTCAGATTAAACGCTCGCCAGTAGGTTCCCAGCAAAGTACCATATCCGTGACATTTGCTTTTCCCCCTCCCTCTCATCCTCCACACCTCATCTCTTCCTCCCTCTTATCTTCCTCCGTGTTGAGTAGTTCTCTAATGACTCCTCGGCTGGATGTCCTGCATCATGGCCTGTCTCCATATTGTTTGTGTGACAAATTAGATCAACACTGGTCAGGCTGATGGGACCCCGGGACTCGACCTGAATGTGGCTGAGGCTTGGGGACTGGGTTACACTGGGAGAGGCATCACCATAGCTATCATGGACGATGGTAGGTACAGGTATAGGCCTTACAGTTGAAGTTGAATCACTATCTCAGTAGAGATTATCACTGGGAGTGTAGTTCTGGGCTGGAGTTCAATTCTTTACACCAGGGGTGTCAAACTCATTTTGCCCCGGGGGCCACATTCTGTCTTCACCGAGTGCCAGATGGTTGGAAATTCGGTTATATTTCCTCACTGTCAAAATGTGCAATTAATAAAAGTCTTCGATGTTTTTTTGAATTTTTGATAAGCCCTCACTGTTGAGCTTTCTTTTCGGTGATTGCTAGCAAGCTGAACAGAGTGAAGACAATGTATAATGTAGAGCAACTATAATTTCTACACAGTTTCGATTTGGTTTTAGTAATTAAATATAGATTGACGTTATTTTTTTATTTTGTCAATTCACCCACAGGCCAGGGGCTGTATGTTTGATACCCCTGCTTTACACCCTGTAGCTCTTCAAGACCAGAGTTGGTAGCCATCGGTAACCATCGGTGGCTACTACATTGTATTTTGATTAGAAATAGCTTGAAAGGTAATATTCATCCACTTGTTATTGTGGTTAATTATAGTTCATTGTGACATGTGGCTAATTAACTAATTATAGTGCCTTGCAAAAGTATTCATCCCCCTTGGTGTTTTTGCTATTTTGTTGCATTACAACCTGTCAATCTAAGTGTCACATGATCTGTCACATGATCTCAGTATATATACACACCTGTTCTGAAAGGCCCCAGAGTCTGCAACACCACTAAGCAAGGGGCACCACTTAGCAAGCAGCACCATGAAAAACAAGGAGCTCTCCAAACAGGTCTGGGACAAAGTTGTGGAGAAGTACAGATCAGGGTTGGGTTATAAAAAAATATCCAAAACTTTGAACATCCCACAGAGCACCATTAAATCCATTATTTAAAAAATGGAAAGAATATGGCACCATAACAAACCTGCTAAGAGAGGGCCGCCCAACAAAACTCACAGACCAGGCAAGGAGGTCATTAATCAGAGAGGCAACAAAGAGACCAAAGATACCCCTGAAGGAGCTGCAAAGCTCCACAGCGGAGATTGGAGTATCTGTCCATAGGACCACTTTACGCCGTACATGCCACACAGCTAGGCTTTACAGAAGAGTGGCCAAAAAAAGCCATTGCTTAATTAAATAAAAACGTTTTGCCTTGAAGAATTCACAAAAATTCCAGTGGATAGATGTGCCAAGCTTATAGAGACATACTCCAAGACTTTGGGGGCTGAATAGTTATGCACGCTCAAGTTCTGTTTTTTTGTCTTTCATCTTGTTTTAGGCATGTGGTGATAAGTGATAGGCATGTTGTGTAAATCAAATGATACAATCCCCCCCAAAAATATATTTTAATTCCAGGTTGTAAGGCAACAAAATAGGAAAAATGCAAAGGGGGTGAATACCTTCGCAAGCCACTGTAACTTTTAAGTAAATGACATGTACAGCGTACATGTACAGACCAGCTCCCAATTCAAATGTAATAAGTACAATGTAAAATTAAAGTCACCATTTCCTGTTTCATTTTTTTAAATAAAAGTCCAAATCTCCCCTCAAGGCCTGTATTCTTTTGAAGAGAAAAATTGGAGCATTACCTCATACATTTCTGTTGAAATTATGTTACAGGGATCGATTATCTCCACCCAGATCTTGCATCAAACTACGTAAGTACTCAATATTCTCCAATAATTCCCTGTATTGCTGTTCTGAAATAAAATCTCGCTTTGAAGTGCCGTTTTTGGCTGGTCTGTTGTTGAGTGCCAGTGACGGTGCCAGTGGCAGGTGTATTCCAAGTTTCCTTCATGGTTGGCAAGTCTCCTTGTGTCCTTTGAGGACAGGGAGACGGGCAGCCAGCCAACCAAGCTGTTTAATGTTAATGCGCTCAGCACTGTGGCAGGCGGGATGGCAGGCCGATCTGTCACTAGCACAGATAATGCCAGGGTAGCTAGCGCCGCATAATGTGAGGCTCCAACTTCAGAATACTGATAATAACACCTCAAAGAACTGTCAGTGTGGCTGGCCAGAAAGAGGGAAAAGAGGAAGGAGTAAAAGTAAGGAACTACATCTTTGAAGTGTATCTTAAATAACTCTCACCAAGCTCACCTCCCCCCAGAAATGTCACTTGTCTTTTCCTAGTAGCTGTCACGATCGTCGTATGGAGGGGACCAAAGCGCAGCGTGGTGTGAATCCATTCTTTTATTGAATGACAAAAAACAAAGAACACTTAAACAAAAACAACAAAACAAACGTGATGCAATGATAACGAGTGCTGACACAGGCAACTACACATAGACAATAACCCACGGAATACCCAAAGAAGATGGCTGCCTAAATATGGTTCCCAATCAGAGACAACGATAAACACGTGCCTCTAATTGAGAACCAATCTAGGCAACCATAGACCAACATAAACACCTAGATGAAAACAACCCCATAAATCTACAAAAAAAACCTAGACAGTACTAACACCCTAGAATAAGACAAAAACACACATATCACCCATGTCACACCCTGACCTAACCAAAATAATAAAGAAATCAAAGAATACTAAGTTCAGGGCGTGACAGTAGCACTGACTTTGCTTATAAATACCTTGTTGAGGGAAAATATAATTGATACGATTGTGATATGTTGGTGTCTGTCCTAACTATTTTAAGATGAATGCACTAATTGTAAGTAACAATGGATAAGAGCATCGGCTAAATGACTAAAATGTAAATGTAAAAATGGAACTCACATTACAAAACATATTATTTAACACCGACTATTAACATTGCAGTACTAATGAACATCTCCGGGCTATGTACTCAACAAGCTCAGTGTGCAGTGTTAAATGGCCAAATTCTGAAATCCTGAAATGGCTGTTTTGCTTTGACTGATAGTGAGAGCTGTGATTCTTATCGTGTCAGATCTGAGCCAATGACAGAGGCTTTATAGCAGTCCATTGCTGATACAGGGAAACAGTCTTTTGTAAAACAGCACCATCCAATAATGTGTTCTCTTATAGAAACACAGTAATGAACACTGAAAGGTTTGCTGCATAAGTGTAGTTGGACACACACACACACACACACACACACACACACACACACACACACACACACACACACATACACACACACACACACACACACACACACACACACACACACACACACACACACACACACACACACACACACACACACACACACACACACACACACAGCCTTTCCTCCATACCATTTGATCTTTCTTTTCATATTGGAAAGATTTAGAGCTTCCGAAATGAGAAAGGTGAGAGATGAGACTGCAACAGAGAGGGAGGGAGGGAGAGAGGGGAAGGGAGAGAGATGAATGAATGTCAACTATTTTCTTTCACTCTGAGGATATTGGAAAAGCTTCAAACTGTCATAAACTTTGTGGTTCATGCATGATTCCTGTGTGTGTGTGTGTGTGTGTGTGTGTGTGTGTGTGTGTGTGTGTGTGTGTGTGTGTGTGTGTGTATTTCTTGCCTGTGAACGGGGATGAGTCTAAGCCGAAAAATAGCCGTGAGCTTGGCAGTCGGGTTGATGCAGGAGGAACATGCTCTACTCGGCTGATGGATCATGATGTGTAAGGATCTAAAACTAACTTAGCGCAACACACTTCCTGTGTGTGTGTGTGTGTGTGTGTGTGGTGTATTTGTGTGATGTGCGCGTGTATGTGTTTGTATAGATCACTGTTTCCTGATCTCTTCATGCCTATCCTCTGCAGCAATAATTCCCCCAACTATCAGTAAAACTATAACGTATTGAATATGCCATTCATCATTCAATTGAGATTGAAATACATTTGTGCGTGTCTGAGTGTTTGTGTGCGTGTGTGTTTAAGTGGCTGATAAACTAATTTAGTGCATCTTCACTCTCTTCCAGGGCCGAAGTTGTTTTGATATAATAAACACTGCAATCAGTCAGTATTGATTGGTCTTCATTAGTATGCGCAAGAGCGCACATTTATGTATGTGTGTGTGTGTGTTGTGTGCGTGTAGGGATGCCACATTCTATAACACCTTGTATGAAATTGTTTCCTTGTAGTAAATTATTTATCTTCATTTCCCTATTATCTTTGTGACGAAGAGTTGTTAAAGACCCAGTGCAGTCAAAAATGTGATTTTCCTGTGTTTTCTATATATTCCCACACTATGAGGTTGGAATAATACTGTAAAATTTTTAAAATTATGATAATGCCCTTTTAGTGTAAAAGATGTTTGAAAAGACCACCTGAAATGTCAGCCCGTTTTGGTGGGATGGAGTTTTGGCCTGCCTGGTGAATTTGTTAAAACCTTTCTGGGCTATTGTATTTTGATGTCCGGATGAAAAGCGTGCCCAAAGTAAACTGCCTGTTACTCAGGCCCAGAAGCTAGGATATACATATAATTGGTATATTTGGATAGGAAACACTCTAAAATAATGTATGTGAGTACAACAGAACTGATATGGCATGCGAAACCCCGAGGATAAACCATCCAAAAAATACAAATTTCAGCCTACCACTAATTCCAACGGCTGTCATGTTAATTATGAGGTGAAAACCTCCCAGATTGCAGTTCCTAGTGCTTCCATTAGATGTCAACAGTCTTTAGAAAGAGTCTCAGGCTTGTTTTTGGAAAAATTAGCTAGAATTTGTAGTTTTTCTAAGTGTCTCCAGTGTTTTCATGCACATGGATGAGACCATTTGAAGAAGAAGATCTTCATAGGTAAGGCGTTTATTTTATCGCTAATTCTGGCTTTCGTGGCGCACCTGCCTGGTTGAAAAATGTTTTTGATGCTTTTGTGTGCGGGGCGCTGTCCTCAGATAATCGCATGGTGTGCTTTCGCCGTAAAGTCTTTTTGAAATCTGACAGCGGCTGGATTAACAAGAAGTTAAGTTTATTTTGATGTATTACACTTGTGAATTTCATGAAAGTTAAATATGACTATTTCTGTCATTTGAATTTTGCGATCTGCAATTTCACCGGATGTTGTAAAATCGATCCCGTTAACGGGATGTGCATCGTTGCACAGCTATTCTCAGGTCTCTCCAGAGATATTCGATCAGGTTTCCACTCTGGCTGGCCCAGAGCGTTGTCTTGGCTGTGTTTTTAGGATCTCTCTGTACTTTGCTCCATTCATTTTTCTGTCAGTCCTGACTAGTGTCCCAGTCCCTGCTGTTGAAAAACATCCACAGAGCATGATGCTGCCACCACTATGCTTCACTGTAGGGATGGTGCCAGGTTTCCTCCAGACGTGTTGTTTGGCATTCCGGCAAAAGAGTTCAATATTGGTTTCATCAGACCAGAACATCTTGTTTCTCATGGTCTGAGAGTCCTTTAGGTGCCTTTTGGCAAACTCCAAGCGGGCTGTCATTTGCCTTTTACGGAAGAGTGGCTTCCGTCTCGCAACTCTACCATAAAAGCCTGATTGGTGGGGTGCTGTAGAGATGGTTGACCTTCTGAAAGGTTCTACCATCTCCACAAAGGAAGTCTGGAGCTCTGTCAGAGTGACCATTGGGTTCTTGGTCACTTCCCTGACTAAGGCCCTTCTCCCCGGATTGCTCAGTTAGGAAGGGCGGCCAGCTCTAAGTAGAGTCTTAGTGGTTCCAAACTTCTTCCGTTTAAGAATGGTGGAGGCCAATGTGTTCTTGCGGATTTTTAATGCTGCAAAAAAATGTTGCTACCCTTCCCCAGATCTGTGCCTCGACACAATCCTGTCTCGAGGCTCTACAGACAATTCCTTCAACCTCATGGCTTGATTTTTGCTCTGGCATGCACTGTCAACTGTGGGACTTTATATATAAAGGTGTTTGCCTTTCCAAATCATATCCAATCAGTTGAATTTACCACAGGTGGCCTCCAATCCAAGTTGTTGAAGCATCTCAAGAATGATCAATGGAAACAAGATGCACATGAGCAGAATTTTGAGACTCATAGCAAAGGGTCTTAATACGTATGTAAATAATGTATTTCTGTGTTTTATTTTGTAATGCATTTTCAAAAATGTCCTAAAAACTTTTTGCTTTGTCATTATATTCTATTGTGTTTAGATTGATGAGGAGAAACATTTAATTAATCAATTTTAGAATAAGGCTGTAACTTAAGATAATGTGGAAAAAGTCAAGGGGTCTGAATACTTTACCAATGTACTCTACAGTATATGAGACCTCAGGGAACTTTGACAATGACACTCCATATTCAGAAGCTACTGACCGTACAGCTCCTTTAGATTATTGTACTTTTTTTGTTCATAATGAGAATATAATAAGTGGTACTCTGAGAGATGCATGAGAGCATTTCTAGTATATAGGTCATTTGAGGATGTGGTAGCCTACTATTTCAATACGGCAAGGGATTGAAGATCTAAGCAGTGCTGACATATCTCTTAGTCTCCAAAGTTGAGCTTGGAGACTTGTTCATCCCAATCTAACTTTTCGAACATTAAACCCTGTTTGAACCCTTTCATATATTTTACAGCTTACAGTAAGTATGATATTAAGTGTGAACAAAGGATCAGCCCAAACCATATCATGTTTGCCCTAACACCAGTACCTTAACCTCCCGTATCCGGGAGCGTAATTATAGCCTCAAGCTCATTACCATAACGCAACGTTAACTATTAATGAAAATCGCAAATGAAATGAAAGAAATATATTCACTCACAAGCTTAGCCTTTTGTTAACAACACTGTCATCTCAGATTTTCAAAAAAATGCTTTTCAACCATAGCTACACAAGCATTTGTGTAAGAGTATTGATAGCTAGCATAGCATTAAGCCTAGCATTTCACAGGCAACATTTTCACAAAAACAAGAAAAGCATTCAAATAAAATCATTTACCTTTGAAGAACTTCAGATGTTTTCAATGAGGAGACTCTCAGTTAGATAACAAATGTTCAGTTTTTCCAAAAAGATTACTTGAGTATGAGAAATCGCTCCGTTTTGTTCATCACGTTTGGCTAAGAAAAAAATCCGAAAATGCAGTCTCTACAACGCCGAAGTTTTTACCAAATTAACTCCATAATATCGACAGAAACATGGAAAACGTTGTTTAGAATCAATCCTCAAGGTGTTTTTCACATATCTATACGATGATAAATCATTCGTGGCAGCTGTGTTTCTCCTCGAAGCAAACGAAAAATACACGCAGCTGGAGATTACGCAATAATTGCAACGGAGGACACCAATCGGCCACCTGGTAGATGTAGTCTCTTAAGGTCAATCTTCCAATGATTTGCCTACAAATACGTCACAATGCTGTTGACACCTTGGGGAAACGACAGAAAGTCTAAGCTCATTCGTGACCCATACACAGCCATATAAGGAGACATTGGAACACAGCGCATTCAAAATCTGGGGCACTTCCTGTATGAAATTTAATCTTGGTTTTGCCTGTAGCATTAGTTCTGTGGCACTCACAGACAATATCTTTGCAGTTTTGGAAACGTCAGAGCGTTTTCTTTCCAAAGCTGTCAATTATATGCATAGTCGAGCATCTTTTCGTGACAAAATATCTTGTTTAAAATGGGAACGTTTTTTTATCCATGAATTAAAAGAGTGCCCCCTATATCCAAGAAGTTAAAACCAGTACCTAACACCAGTATATAACACCAGCGCCTAACACCAGTACTTTCTTGCCCTATCATCGAGCCTCAGCCTCAACCCTCTCTGTATACAGAGGTATCAACCCCTCCAAACAATCCTACTCATACTACAGGCACAGTGCTGGAAGTCATTCTCTTCACCTTCTTACCTGCTCCACACGTCTGTAAATTACTGATACAGCAGATACAGCAGAGCAGTAGACTGTAGTGTTTGGCATCTCTTTGTCCCTGAGTCATTCCTATTCCTATATCCTCGCTGGTAAATGTCAGCCAGTATCATACTAAGGTCTGAGCAGGCCGCTGGCCCGGTGAATGATCTGATAGGTTCCGCTCTATACTCCTAACAACCTCCGCCACACTCTCACCTTTCTCCTGCTTTTCCGCTGTTATTTCCACTCCTATTACTTTTGGACATGTGGAATTAAATGGCGGGAGTAATTGATGTGTCAGTGTCTCAGCTGCTGTTCCTTGCAGTGACTATGCATTACTTTGGCCATTCATATTAGTGCTGTGTGTGTGTGTGTGTGTGTGTGTGTGTGTGTGTGTGTGTGTGTGTGTGTGTGTGTGTGTGTGTGTGTGTGTGTGTGTGTGTGTGTGTGTGTGTGTGTGTGTGTGTGTGTGTGTGTGTGCTCGTGTTGAAAAATGTCTTCATATTAATCTGGTCCACATGACATACAGTATTTCCATCAGACTGAAAGGTTTTCATTATAGCATGCTTGGCATGAGGGAATTCTAAACAATTATTTCTTGAAGCAATCAACCTTTTAAGGTCCCACACAGTCATCCTATTTCCCAAGTAAAAATAGCCTTTGCATGACCAAAATATCATCCATAATATTTTTACTCTATTAAAATGCTCAGAAATGACGAAATGTTAGCTTTTCTCTCATCTCTAACTAGCAGGAAGTTAAAAAAAAAAAACAGGCTGAGTGAGCGGGGAGCTTGGGGATTGAAGAACAAAAACAATATAGTGACTATCAGGTGTGTTACAGAAAATATACCATTTACAAATCAATGCAGCCACAGTTGCATTATCTAAATGTTGGCTACCGTATATGGAAAACAGAAAGGAAAATGCTGCCCACTGCTGCTCATGCTCCCAATGGATGCCTGATGCCACAGGAATCCATTGGGTGCCACAGGGTTCAATTCTCGGGCAGAATCTTTTCTCTGTATATATCAATGATGTTGCTCTTGCTGCGGGCGATTCCCTGATCCACCTCTACGCAGACGACACCATTCTGTATACTTCCGGCCTTTCCTTGGACACTGTGCTATCTAACCTCCAAACGAGCCTCAACGCCATACAACACTCCTTCCGTGGCCTCCAACTGCTCTTAAACGCTAGTAAAACCAAATGCATGCTTTTCAACCGTTCGCTGCCTGCACCCGCACGCCCGACTAGCATCACCACCCTGGATGGTTCCGACCTAGAATATGTGGACATCTTTAAGTACCTAGGTGTCTGGCTAGACTGTAAACTCTCCTTCCAGACTCATATCAAACATCTCCAATCTAAAATCAAATCTAGAGTCGGCTTTCTATTCCGCAACAAAGCCTCCTTCACTCATGCCGCCAAACTTACCGTAGTAAAACTGACCATCATACCGATCCTCGACTTCGGCGATGTCATCTACAAAATAGCTTCCAATAATCTACTCAGCAAACTGAATGCAGTTTATCACAGTGCCATCCGTTTTGTTACTAAAGCACCTTATACCACCCACCACTGCGACCTGTACGCTCTAGTCGGCTGGCCCTCGCTACATATTCGTCGCCAGACCCAACTGGCTCCAGGTCATCTACAAGTCCATGCTAGGTAAGGCTCCGCCTTATCTCAGTTCACTGGTCACGATGGCAACACCCACCCGTAGCACGCGCTCCAGCAGGTGTATCTCACTGATCATCCCTAAAGCCAAGACCTCATTTGGCCGCCTTTCGTTCCAGTTCTCTGCTGCCTGTGACTGGAACAAATTGCAAAAATCGCTGAAGTTAGAGACTTTAACTCCCTCACCAACTTCAAACATCTGCTTTCTGAGCAGCTAACCGATCGCTGCAGCTGTACATAGTCTATCGGTAAATAGCCCACCCAATTTACCTACCTCATCCCCATACTGTTTATATTTATTTACTTTTCTGCTCTTTTGCACACCAGTATCTCTACCTGTACATGACCATCTGATCATTTATCACTCCAGTGTTAATCTGCAAAATTGTAATTATTCGCCTACCTCCTCATGCCTTTTGCACACAATGTATATAGACTCTCTTTTCTTCTTTATTTTTTTTCTACTGTGTTATTGACTTGTTAATTGTTTACTCCATGTGTAACTCTGTGTTGTCTGTTCACACTGCTATGCTTTATCTTAGCCAGGTCGCAGTTGTAAATGAGAACTTGTTCTCAACTAGCCTACCTGGTTAAATAAAGGTGAAATAAAAAATAAAAATGAAGACCTAAGGGTCAAAACGTTGTTATAAATAAAATCCCCTGGAAGCATGAGCAGCAGTGTGCAGCGTTTTCTTTTCTATTCTCCGTGAGTTTGCCTACAACTCCAGCACCTGCGGAAATTACCTGGATGTGTATATGTTCTTCAGCTTTTGGCTACCATATATGGCAATGGCTATTTGCATATAGGTCTACTGCAACTCTGAGTATGGACCTGTGTAGAGTACCTGTGTAGAGTACGGACCTGAGTCGTGCCTTTCAATGCAATAGAATCCTCTCCAATGCGTTCTGCCTACAAGGAATCTCTTGCACAGGTAGTTTTCTTGTAAGTCTTGTATAGCTAGTTTCGTTTCGTTATGTTACATTAACTAGCCTAATATTGCAGTGATTCGAGCACAATTCCCACAGTAGAGCAAAACGTTGATAGTCTTATCTGAAGGGGAAAACTAGAAATCTGAGTGAAGTTCAATCTGCATGGGCTGATATTTCTTCTGTGCGGCAGTCCAAGGGGAGATGGGCACCCGCGCATGCGCACAGCTTAGAGGGAACATAGATTCAGAGAGACAGCTACAACAAAAACATTAGTTCAGTCGTTAGTAAAGCAGACACATCACAGCAGTCTAGGTTGGGTCTGGACAAGACAAGACTAGATTAGAGAAGGTCATTGCACCTTTAAGGGATGGTCTGTACTTTTGTGTTAACGCTACTCGTTTCCCCCTCAATCTTCCTCCTATTGTGTCTTGTACTCTGCATGATTTTAATGGTTTGTGTCCCGTCCTTTCAGAATGCAGAGGCCAGCTTTGACTTCAGCAGCAATGACCCATACCCATATCCCCGCTACACGAATGACTGGTTTAACAGGTAAAGACTAGCTGGCCAGCCCGTGTCCCTCCAAGGTCATCTGCCCAAAGCAGTCATCAGCAGCATTGCATTTCTTGTGCCTGTTCAACAGTGCATGCCTAGCTGTCACCCAGGTTGTGACATTAGACATCTCAGTGTTGCCGCTGCTGAGTTAGTGCAGCACAGGACTAGTTGGCTAATTAGCTTGTTGTTTATAAATAGCAGACTGTCTGTGGCAAAGCATGCTGGGAGTGCAGAGAGGGCTCGCTGCAATTACCCTGTGCGAAGCCCACACAGGAATACTCACACACACATACATACATGTAGACACATTATCAGACAGTTATTGTCATGCAAAATGGTAATTAACCGTTAATTATTAATATAAACATGTTTGGCATCTTCAGGCTTTCACACATACAAGCTGCATACAAGCCGCTGATGCACGCCTTTGGAACATCTACAATTAAAAAGTCTAATAAATCAATTAATATACACCATCACAATGAATCCATTGTTTATTTTAGTCAGGTCTAAAGAAACATTATGATATGAAGAAATTGTATTTCAGAAGAACAGAATATTAGTTGGCTAATCTGTTATCTGGCTATGCTCCATGCCATAGGCTGTAGACTTGTTCATTTGGCTGACAAGATCATTTCTGTGACATTATTTTATATTATATGATTTTATAGTAAGAAGAATATAATTGAACAATAGGTGGTCAAAGACATGATACATTGATACGTTTTCCAACTTCATCCCCATTCCCCAATCTACCTGTGTGTTTCTGTGTGTAGTCATGGAACTAGGTGTGCTGGTGAGGTGTCTGCAGCAGCCAACAACAACATCTGCGGAGTGGGAGTGGCCTACAACTCTAAGGTGGCAGGTATGTAGACTGCTCTAATACTGTGGTAAATAATAGCCGGCTTTGAAGTAAAAGTAATAGTGATCACAGTAATGTCAGAAAATGTATAAAAGTGGCAGTGACAATAACAGTATTAGTAGTGCTATGGTAGTGATCATAACTATACTAATGGCAGCTATACTCAAATAATAATTACTTCTATTACCTACAATTGTGAAATGCATCTTATATTTATTAAGTATGCCGCACAGAATAATAATGGACACAGAAATGTTCCGGGTAGCCTCAGAGAATAACATTGATCTACACGCTGACTCGGTGAGTGAGTTTATAAGGAAGTGCATTGAAAATGTTGTACACACTGTGAATATTAAAACCGACCCTAACCAAAAATGATGGATGGATTGCAGCCTTCGCACAAAAGTAAAAGCGCGAACCACCGCATTTAACCATGGAAAGAGGACTGGGAATATTGCCAAATATAAACAGTATAGTTATTCCCTCCGCAAGGCAATCAAACAAGTGAAATGTTGGTATAGGGACAAAGTGGAGTCGCAATTCAACGGCTCAGTCACAAGACGTATGTGGCAGGGTTTACAGGCAATTATGGACTACAAAAATAAAGAAAACCAGCCACTTCACGGACACCGATGTATTGCTTCCAGACAAACTAAACACCTTCTTTGCCCACTTTCAGGACAATACAGTGCCACCAACATGGACCGCTAACAAGGCCCCCCCTCTCCTTCTCTGTGGCTGACATGAGTAAGACATTTAAAAGTGTTAACCCTCGCAAGGCTGCTGGCCGAGACGGCACCCCTCTTGCCGCGTCCTCAGAGCATGCGCAGGCAAGCTGGCTGGTGTGTTTACGGACATATTCAATCACTCCGTATCTCAGTTTGCTGTCCCTGCTTCAGGATGGCCACCATTGTTCCTCTACCCAAGAAGACAAGGATAACTGAACTAAATGACTGTCTCCCGTAGCACTCACTTCTGTCATCATGAAGTGCTTTGAGAGACTAGTCAAGGATCATATCACCTCCAACTTACCTGCCACCCTAGACCCACTTCAGTTTGCATAGCGCCTCGACAGGTCCACAGACAATGCAATCTCCATCACACTGCACACTGCCCTATCCCATCTGGACAAGAGGAATACCTACGTAAGAATGCTGTTCATTGACTACAGCTCAGCATTCAACACCAAGTTCCATCCAAGGTAATCATTGAGCTGGAGGTCCTAGGTATCAACCATGCCCTGTTAAATTGGGTCCTGGACCCCCCCCCCCACCATCTCTCACTCAACAAAACAAAGGAGATAATCGTGGACTTCAGGAAACAGCAGAGTAGTGGAGAAGGTGGAAAGTTTTAAGTTCCTCAGCGTACACTTCACAGACAAACTGAAATGGTCCACCCACACAGACAGTGTGGTGAAGAAGGCACAACAGATGGTGAGATCCGTACAGGTGCATCAAAGCTGGAACCGAGAGACTGAATAACAGCTTCTATCTCAAGGCTAAACAGCAATACATTTGCATTGTCACCTAAAACCCTGACAAACTCTTACAGGTGCACAATTGAGAGCATTCTGTCAGGCTGTATCACCGCCTGGTACGTCAACTGCACCACCCTCAACCGCAAGGCATTATAGATAGTGAATTGTTGAAAGTCACAGGGCTATGGTAAAGCTCATATTATTAAAGATGAAGTTTATGTATAACTCTGACACTTGATAATTGCCACGACATGTCACACTTTGTTTTGGGTGGAATTCAAATTTCCAATTGAGAGACTTCTTCATCAGTATGTTGTTAATAACCTCGAACTCATCAATTTCCATACAGGTTGAAAGGAGTTATGGAAGCACCATAATGAAGGCTTTGATGTTGAGATTGTATTATGTTCATATAATTTTTTCTCCAAATAGGTGCATCAACGGTGGCTGAATATGTTTCATATATACAGTTTGTATAAAGACTGGCCTAACATAAAGAGATGCAGGTTAAACTGTAGTACCAACACAAATGACCTAATTGCTAACTGGTATATTTTGTTATAAAGTACTTTCTCCAGTTTTTAAAGCAATAGTCAAGCCATACAAAATATATTTGGTCAACAGTGACTTAGCATTTGAATAATGTGTAATCAATGGCTTGACTGATTCATATGATAGACAATGTGTATCTTACACTACATGTCTCTCCCCACCCATCCTCTCCTCCTCCCCCAGGTATCCGTATGCTGGACCAACCCTTCATGACAGACATCATCGAGGCATCATCCATCAGCCATATGCCCCAGGTCATTGACATCTACAGTGCTAGTTGGGGTCCCACCGATGACGGCAAGACAGTAGACGGACCCAGAGAGCTCACTTTGCAAGCCATGGCTGATGGAGTCAACAAGGTGCACACACACACACATACACACACACACACACACACACACACACACACACACACACACACACACACACACACACACACACACACACACACACACACACACTGGGCTGACTGGAAATAGCAGGCTTATAGAGTACCTGTACTTGTCTTACTAGGGTAACGGTGTTCTTTGAAGAGGCATACGTTATATTAGACTCAAGACACAGAATAGGAAAAAGAACAGCCTTGCAGTTACACACTTTCACAGACACCCCTAGACACACACAGTTAGTTAGCATACTGCCAGTGGCAATTAGCTGCTTGATGATTCACAATACCATGCAGGGGGGTGGTCTGATCTGCTCTGACCCTATCTCATCCAGTGTTGTTGAGGAGGTACAAATTGTGCTCTAAGCATGGCTAAGATAAACACAACTAATCAAGCAGTATTCCACTCAGCCTCTCTCATGCTAATGATCACGTATGTAAACCATTACGTAGGCTAGGCACAATGCACGTTGTACAACCACAAAAATAGTACTTTCTTTTCCACCGACCTAAAATGAGAATAATTCAATTAGATTTTTTTCCATTAAACAGCCATTCATGTTTTTTGTTATTCTCTTCAACAGCTGGGGAACACTTGTCACCCCCGCCCCGGTACAATCACTTCACTCTAAACAAGACACTTACTTTGCATCTTGAGCGAGGTGGCTTCGTTTTGCATATTGACATGGATAATGGAAATAAATAATATGGATGGAATATTCTGGAAGCGGTACTAGATACATAAGAGTGCTTCATTTGGGGAGCGCTGGAGACAATAGCCGTGCACATATGTAATCTCACTGTATTTCAAACTTTGCAATTCGTAACATTTGTTACATACAGTTGAAGTTGGAAGATTACATACACCTTAGCCAAATACATTTAAACTGAGTTTTTTTTAAATACAATTCCTGACATTTAATCCCAGTAAAAATGCCCTGTCTTAGGTCAGTTAGGATCAGCACTTTATTTTAAGAATGTGACGTATCAGAATAATAGTAAAGAGAATGATTTTTTCAGCTTTTATTTCATTCATGACATTCCCAGTGGGTCAGAAATTTACATACACTCTAATTGTATGTAAACTTCTGACCCACTGGGAATGGGATGGGATAAAAGCTGAATGGGTCAAACGTTTCAGGTGACCTTCCACAAGCTTCCCACAATAAATTGGGTGAATTTTGGCCCATTCCTCCTGACAGAGCTGGTGTAACTGAGTCAGGTTTGTAGGCAGAGTTTGCTCGCACAAGTTTTTTCAGTTCTGTCCACAAATGCTCTATAGGATTGAAGTCAGGGCTTTGTGATGGCCACTACAACACCAATACCTTGACTTTGTTGTCTTTAAGCCATTTTGCCACAACTTTGGAAGTATGCTTGGGGTCATTGTCTATTTGGGAGACCCATTTACGACCAAGCTTTAACTTCCTCTATTGAGATGTTGCTTCAATATATCCACATTATTTTCAACCCGCATGATGCCATCTATTTTGTGAAGTGCACCAGTCCCTAATGCAGCAAAGCTTCCCCACAACATGATGCTGCCACCCCTGTGCTTCACGGTTGGGATGGTCTTCTTCGGTTTGCAAGCTCCCCCTTTTTGCTCCAAACATAACGATGGTCATTATGGCCAAACTGTTCTGTTTTTGTTTCATGAGACCAAAGGACATTTCTCTAAAACGTATGATCTTTGTCACCACCGTAGTCTGGCTTTTTTATGGCGGTTTTGGAGCAGTGGCTTCTTTCTTGCTGAGCGGCCTTTCAGGTTATGTCAATATAGGACTCATTTTTACTGTGGATATAGATACCTTTGTACCTGTTTCCTCCAGCATCCTCACGGTTCTTTGCTATTGTTCTGGGAGACAGAACGCGTCTCCTTCCTGATCGGTTTGACAGCTGCGTGGTCCCATGGTGTTTATACTTGCATACTATTGTTTGTACAGATGAACGTGGTACCTTCAGGCATTTTGAAATTGCTCGCAATGATGAAGCAGGCTTGTGGAGGTCTACAATTTGTTTTCTGAGGTCTTGGTTGATTTATTTTGATTTTCCCAGGATTTCAAGCAAAGAGTCACTGAGTTTGAAGGTAGGCCTTGAAATAGTTTTATTAATCTGTATTTTACATTGTAACTGATTGCTTATAGAAAGAGAAGTAATAACACATGTTAAGAACAAATTATTTTTTTACGATGACTGTCTACTGGGGAACAGTGGGTTAACAGCCTTGTTCATGGGCAGAACAACATATTTTTACCTTGTCAGCTCAGTGATTTGAGTTACTGGCCCAACGATCTAACCACTAGTCTACCTACTGCCCCAGCACTACTACCAATGTACTGCTATCACTACAGATGTTGGATCTTAATTTGAGCCAGTTTGCTACATTAGGAAAATAAACCTGCAGCAACTGTAAATGTGAATTGTTATCTAGATTATAATTAATTATTTTTTTGTAGGTGTTGATACATTTTTCGTAAATAAAAATCAAGTCTGAAATGTATAAGTGGAAATTACAAACTTCAGAAGCCTTTTTAAACCTCATATACACTATACGTTTTATATTTCCTGCATTGCAGGAAAGTTCTCCTACAACAGGGTGATAAAATTAAGATCTACATCTGTACCACTTCCACTGCTTCTACCCCTATAACACATCCTGAAGCCAGTTGATGTGTTGTCTTGTAGGGCCGAGGAGGGAAAGGCAGTATCTACGTATGGGCCTCTGGAGACGGTGGTAGCTATGATGACTGTAACTGCGATGGTTACGCCTCCAGCATGTGGACCATCTCCATCAACTCAGCCATCAACGACGGCCGCACGGCCTTGTATGACGAGAGCTGCTCCTCCACCCTCGCATCCACCTTCAGCAACGGACGCAAGAGGAACCCTGAGGCTGGCGTGGTGAGTGTGTGAGAAGGGGTGTGAAAAAAAAAAAGAGAGAGAGGGGGTGGTTGACCAAGTTCATCTCATTGTTATCCTCAGGCTGAGTACTTTGAGTACACTGAGTGCATATATCTGCCATCAGAGTAGAGGACTGGGACAATGACATAGCAGAGAGAGATGGACTATAACTTTCTGCTTGGTTGTTATATCTGCATTTATCTGGGGAATTATCTCCACGTGCAGAGTTATCACAAGACAATGTATGAATCATCTGTGCCATAGGGGGCGGAAGGGAGGGAGAGAGGGATGAGATAGGCCCTAAATTGACACATCACTATGGCAAACTATTTGACATTGGTTACTGATCAAAACCTTGACAAAGTACAAGCTCTGTCTCCCTGTTGAGGAAAGGCTGTGGAACCACAGCACCACAGCAGAACCCAAGACAGAGCTCCATTTCCTGACACAATGTAAAAAATATAGAGAGAATGCAATTTCCACAAATTTGAAAGACTTACTAAAGGATTCAAAGACCTCTCTGATGAGAATAGTTTACGCGTCCTGTTGAGGGAGGACGCAGAGAGCTGTTGGTTGGCAAAGCACTACATTGCTACCTGCCATAAAATGAGGGACAGTGTCTGACAGACCAACCAACCTGCACATGTCCTCTATGTTATTGTTACTGCTCAATGTATGGTTATTTTGACCCTTGATTATTGTTGTTACTGATTGTCAATGGGACAATCTTGATTATTACGATTTTAATTATGTTAATATTGTAAATGTTTCACTTAATCTCCAAAGTACGCTTTGGCAATACAGTGGCTTGAGAAAGGATTCACCCCCCTTGAAATTTTTCCTATTTTGTTGCTTTACAAACTGGAATTAAAATGTTTTTGGGGGTGTTTGTATCATTTGATTTACACAACATGCCTACCACTTTGAAGATGCGAAATATTATTTATTGTGAAACAAACAAGAAATAAGACAACAAAACAGAAAACCTGAGCGTGCATAACTATTCACTCCCCCCAAGGTCAACACTTTGTAGAGCTACATTTTGCAGCAATATCAGCTGAAAGTCTCTTGGGATGTCTCTATAAGCTTGTCAAATCTAGCCACTGGGATATTTGCCCATTCTTCAAGGCAAAACTGCTCCAGCTCCTTCAAGGTAGATGGGTTCCGCTGGTGTACAGCAATCTTTAAGTCATACCACAGATTCTCAATTGGATTGAGGTCTGGTCTTTGGCTAGGCCATTCCAAGACATTTAAATGTTTCCCCTTAAACCACTTGTGTTGCTTTAGCATTATGCTTAGGGTCATTGTCTTGCTGGAAGGTGAACCTCCATCCCAGTCTCAAATCTCTGGAAGACTGAAACAGGTTTCCCTCAGGAGGCTTCCTGTATTTAGCGTCATCCATCATTCCTTCAAATCTGACCTGTTTCCCAGTCTCTGCCAATGAAAAACATCCCCACAGCATGATGCTTGCCACCACCCTGATGATGTTCTCTTATTTCAGACATAGTGTTTTCCTTGATGGCCAAAAAGCTCAATATTTGTATCATCTGACCAGAGTAGCTTCTTGTTTTGGGAGTCTTCCATATTCCTTTTGGTGAACACCAAATGTGTTTGCTAATTTATTTCTTTAAGCAATGGCTTTTTTCTGGCCACTCTTCCGTAAATCCCAGCTCTGTGGCGTGGAAGGCTTAAAGTGGTCCTATGGAGCTTTGCAGCTCTTTCAGGGTTATCTTTGGTCTCTTTGTTGCCTCTCTGATTAATTCCCTCCTTGCCTGGTCCGTGGGTTTTGGTGGCCGGCCCTCTCATGTGTGGTGCAATATTCTTTTAAAAAATGTAATAATGGATTTAATGGTGCTCAGTGGGATTTTTTTATAACCCAATCCTGATCTGTACTTCTCCACAACTTTGTCCCTGACCTGTTTGGAGAGCTCCTTGGTCTTCATGGTGCCACTTGCTTGGTGTTTATACACCTGTCATCAATGGGTGTGGCTGAAGTTGTTGAATCCACTAATTTGAAGGAGTGTCCACACGCTTTCGTATATATAGTGTATATGAGAACCGTATTTGTCAGCACTGTTTGTGTTTTGACTTGCACCAGAAAGCCAATGATGGTTGAGAGAGCCAAGGATTCCCTCATGGGCTTCTTCCTCTCTTACTAATTGGATAAGATCTCTGATTATCTGGAATTAAACTACACATCTGAATCAAATGTTTACTGAATAATTTGCATTCTTGAAGTATATTCTTCTCCATCTCCTCTCCTCTCCTCTCCTCTCCTCTCCTCTCCTCTACTCTCCTCTCCTCTCCTCTCCTCTCCTCTCCTCTCCTCTCCTCTTGTTGAATGTTGTTAGCTCACTGATATGACTACAGTCTTCGTCTTCCATCGTTGTGTTATGGTAGGCCACCACGGACCTGTATGGAAACTGCACCCTGCGCCACTCTGGAACATCAGCAGCAGCTCCTGAAGCAGCCGGAGTGTTTGCCTTGGCGTTAGAGGCCAAGTATGCACGCACGCACACACACACACACACACACACACACACACACACACACACACACACACACACACACACACACACACACACACACACACACACACACACCTTATCTGCCTTCCTCATCATTTGCCCCCCACGCCCATGGACTAATGCTGCCGCTTAAATATTTATACAGTCATTACCGGTCAGTGTCTGAAAAACTTACACAGAATATGGCTTTGCTGTTCTCACTATATTAACATGGATGAGATGTTTTGAATAAATGCAGCTCCACAGTGACTGATACCATGAATGTCTCATTACAAACTACCTATTCCTTTCTCTGTCTTTCTCTCCCAGAGTTAAATTCAAGTTCAAATTTCTCTATCTCTCGCTTTCTCTCTCTCTCCTCATCAGGGACTTTCTTCTTCTTATCTCCCTCAATTGCCCTCCTCCTCTTCAGACCACTTCATATCTTCTCTCTTCATTGAATCACTTATTTACCAAACCTGCCATTAGGCCCACAGACTTACGCCATGAAAAAAAGTGTTGTCTCGCCCAGTTTTTACTCTGTGTTCGTGCCAGGCATACAAATAATGTTTGGCCTGCCTGGTGTTCTTTATACCTCATTACATGGCAGAAAAATAAAACATTTTATATTGAAGACTGCGCTCAAAGCGCACATTCATATTTTATTAATTACCGAAAGGCACATATACATGAAACAGAGCGACTCATCACTAGCTGGTGATGTAAGATGCTGGAGTGTTCTCCCAGCAATTCCATCCGAGACGCGTAAGTCACGTTGTTGACAAGTAAACCAGAGGAATACCTCAGCCCAGTTCTACGATGATAAAATCCAGAATGGTAATGCATAGTTTTGTTTTGGGGTTCTATTATGTTCAACAAAGATTAGCACTATGTCAATAGCGATAATTTGACATTTCAAACATCATGAATTCATAGCCGATGTGAAAACTTTTAATTTCGTCCTTATGGTCTCAAAAATTTAAAACTTATACTAGGGAAGGCAATTGGCACATTTGATCTGAACAATATAATACAATATATTTGACTTGATAGTTACTGTAGACACTGTGGGAGCATGTAGGGTGGAGTCCTGCCACTGACCATAGCTAGGCCAGGCTCCAGGGTACGGTGTCTCCAGGATACAGGGATAAGGTCCTAAAACAATATAAATGTAGAATGTTCAGAATATACTATCTTAAGTACATGAAGCAACAGAATTTTTAGAAAGGTTTCACCTACTCTCCCAATAATTTTCAATCCTTTTAATTCCTGTCTTTTTTACATACACTCTTAAAAATAAAGGTTTTAAGTTAGAACCATATGAGTTTTCTGGCTCCACAAAGAACCTCATGTGGGCCAGTTCTTCCAAGAACATTTCTTAATAAAGCAAATCGGAGGAAAACGCTACCGAAGTTTTATCAACACATCGTCTGCGCTACTCACTCATCAAGAATTCTTGACCTTTGCTACATCAGGAAATGTATAGACAATGGTGTTCTCACTGTGACAATTAGAACTCACCCAAACCAGAAAATGTGGTTAGATAGCAGCATTCGTGCAAACCCCCGAACTTAACCATGGCAAGGTGACTGGGAAGATGGACAAGCACAAACAATCCAGCTATGCCCTTCATAAGGCAATAAAACAGGCTAAACATCAAAGTAGAGCTGCAATCCAGAGGTTCAGAATCCAGACAATCATGGATTATAAAGGGAAAACAAGCTGAATAGCGGACACCAATGACTTGCTCGCGGACAAGCTAAACACCTTCTTCACCCGCTTCAAGGAAAACACAGTGCTGCCTAGGCGGGCAAACAGCGTTCACAAGGACTGTGAGCTCTCGTTCTCCATGGTCGAAGTGAGTAAGAAATTTAAGCGTGTTAACCCTCACAAAGCTGTCGGCCCAGACGGCATCCCAGGCTGTATCCTCAGAGCATGTGCAGAGTGTGTACTGACATATTCAATCTATACCTATCACAATTTGTTGTCCACACTTGCTTCAAGATGTCCACCATTGTTCAGGTACCCAATAAAGTAAAGGTAACTAATCTAAATGTGCTCAGCCACCTCCTGTACTCCCTGTTCACATAACAGTGGTAGTCCTGATTACCAACACCGATGAGACAGCCTACAGGGAGGAGGTGAGGGCCCTAGCGGAGTGGTGCCAAGAAAATAATCTCTTCTCAATGTCAACAAAATGAAGGAGCAGAATGTGAACTTCAGTAGACAGCAGATGGAGCACACTCCCATCCGAATTGATGGGAGACTGAAAAGCTTCAAGTTCCTCGGCATGCACATCACTGACAAATTGAAATGGTCCATCCAAGTGTGGTGAAGAAAAGGCATCAGCGCCTCATCAACCTCAGGAGGTTGAATGAATTCAGCTTGGTCTCTAAGACCCTCATTTACTTCTACAGATGCAACATTGAGAGCATCCTGCTGGGCTGCATCACTGCCTGGTACGGCAACTGCACCATCCGAAATCGCAGGGCTCTCCAGTGGGTGGTGTGTTCAGCCCAACACATTACTGGGTGCAGACTGTCTTACCTCCACTACATCAACCGCTGTCACAGGAAGGCCAAGAAGATCATCAAGGACCTCTGCCACTTGAGACACGTTCTGTTCACCCCGCTACCATCTAGAATGCAAAGAGAGTACAGGTGTATCAATGCTGGGATAGAGAGACTGAAAAACAACTTCTATCTCCAGGCCATCAGACTGTTAAATAATCATCACTAGTCTCCACCCAGTAGACTGCCCTGAACATTAGTCACTGTTACTAGCCGGCTATCACCTGGTACTCAACCCTGCATGTTAGAGACTGCTGCCCTATGTACATAGTCATTGAACACTGTTCACTATAATTATGTTTACATATTGTTTTACCCACTTCATACAGTGCCGTCGGAAACTATTTGGACCCCTTGCCATTACCCCCTTAATGACAAAGCAAAAACAGGTGTTTAGAGAAAAAAATTCTAATCTGAAATTTCACATTTAAATACAGTGGGGGCAAAAAAGTATTTAGTCAGCCACCAATTGTGCAAGTTCTCCCACTTAAAAAGATGTGCGGTTTTGTCACACAACACAATGCCACAGACGTCTCAATATTTGAGGGAGCGTGCAATTGACATGCTGACTGCAGGAATGTCCACCAGAGCTGTTGCCGGAGAATTTAATGTTTGTCTACCATAAGCCGCCTCCAACATTTTTTAAAGGAATTTGTCAGTACGTCCAACCGGACTCACAATCGCAGACCACGCATAATTACGCCAGCCCGGCTTCTTCACCTGTGGGATCGTTTGAGACCAGCCACCCTGACAGCTGATGAAACTTTGGGTTTGCACAACCGAAGAATTTCTGCACTAACTGTCAGAAACCGTCTCAGGGAAGCTCATCTGCTTGCTCATCGTCTTTACCAGGGTCTTGACCTGACTGCAGTTCGGTGTCGAAACCGACTTCAGTGGGAAAATGCTCACCTTCGATGGCCTCTGGCACGCTGGAGAAGTGTGCTCTTCCTAGATGAATCCTGGTTTCAACTGTACCGGGCAGATGGCAGACAGCGTGTATAGCGTCATGAGTGGTTTGCTGATGTCAATGTTGTGAATAGAGTGCCCCTTTGTGGCGGTAAGGTTATGGTATGGGCAGGCATAAAATATGGACAATGAACACAATTGCATTTTTTTAATGGCAATTTGAATGCACAGAGATTCCGTGATGAGATACTGAGGCCCATCAGCTCATGTTTCAGCCTTATAATGCATGGCCCATTGTCACAAGGATCTGTACACAATTGCTGGAAGCTGAAAATGTTCCAGTTCTTCCGTGGCCTGCATACTCACCAGACATGTCACCCATTGAGCACATTTGGGATGCTCTGGATCAACATGCACGACAGCAAGTTCCAGTTTCCGCCAATGTACAGCAATTTCGCACAGCCATTGAGGAGGAGTGGGAAAACATTCCAAAGGACACAATCAACAGCCTGATCAACTCTGCAAAGGAGATGTACCAAGCTGCATGAGGCTAATGGTGGTCACACCAGATAGTGACTGGTTTTCTGAACCACACCCCTACGTTTTTTTAAGGTATCTATGACCACCAGATCCATATGTGTATTCCCAGTCATGTGAAATCCATAGAATAGGGCCTAATCTATTTGACTGATTTCCTTATATGAACTGTAAAATAATTGAAATTGTTGCATGTTTTGTTTATATTTGTGACTCCCCTCCTCGATTCGTTCTTATGTAGCAAAAAAAAAGTAGTCAAGAGCTAGAAATTGGTATATCATAAACTGCAGTTGAGGAAAAATGGGAAAGTAATTATGTTTTCCGAAAATTGCCCCTTGAATGTTTTGGTACACCTACTGGAGAGCTCTTCTTTGTCTACACCCTTTCAGCGTCGTTCTTATCTTGTTAAACCTTAGCCCCGTCCATCTCTTTAAAGATTCACATGTGAGGCCTTGTGCTAATCTGATTGAGTAGTGTAGTAAACAATCAAAGATTTCAAGACTAAACGTGGTAAAACTAGTAGCCTATAATAAGGAAATACTCCAGGTAAATGCACCCAGATCTAGTCCTTGGCTTATATCCTAGTCTGACTTTGGTGCAGGTCATGTTTTCTTCACATTACCGTCTCTGGTAAACACACACTGCAGTGCATTCGGAAAGTATTCAGACCCCTTTCCTTATTCCACATTTTGTTACATTACAGCCTTTTTCTAAAATTGATTAAATATTTTGTTTTACCTCATCAATCTACGCACAGTACCCCATAATGACAAAGCAAAAACAGGATTTTAGAAAGTATTACATGGAAGACCAATAATTGTCCGTAATCACCGCCAGACACACCTGGCTAACTTGATGGGTCATGTAAACATCTGAGACATGCAGCAAGCTATTTTAACAATGAACCATAATCCCAACCCATAAGGTCACGTTAGCTAGCCAGCCAGCTTTAGCTAGCTAACAGTATGCTTTAACTTGAAGTATTTTGTTTAGACATGTAGCTAGATAAGCAATGAACCATAATCCTAACCTATAGAGTATAGCAATACAGACCGATTGTTACAGCTAGCAAAAGCTAACCAACTAGATTCAATTTGCGTTAGCTAACTAACATTAGGCTATAACTAGCAATGCTAATGGCTCTGAGATATGAATAATATTACTACACAGATCATACATTAAATGTTAGATAGAGAGCGAGTCAGCTAACATTAGCGAGCTATCTAACAGTGCGCTTTAACTTGCAAAGAAAATGACTTTATGACAAAATTATAAACTTATACAATTTGAACTCTTCATGGAAGACTGCAAACCCTTTCATTAAATAAGACGCCCTGTCTAATTTCTGTTTTGTTTGTACAGATTGCTAGGCCCATAGTGTCAAGTCACTCTGGTTCACACTGACCGAGTGCAATGCTGTAAGACTGATCACATTTTTCTTCCTCTCTGTCACAAATGCCATGGTTGCAAATGCCATGGTTGCCCTTAGTTTGAAGATGTAATCCAAATACAAGTGTTTTATACAACTGCCTTCTGTGTTCCCTTTTTGACTCCCTACGCATTTGCAATCAAATGCCAGAATTGTATTAATCACCTTATCTATAAACAGAAGATATTACATGGCAGAACAACCCAAACTCATCTCTCGGCATGGCCAGCCCATTCATTATCTCATCTAATCATAGCTTGCGGGAAGGTCCCTGGCTTTGTCCATGGCTGCAATAACTAGGCTCGTAATTTAACAATTTTATTTGTACTTACATATGGCATACAAGTTTATTATTCAGGCACATTAACGTTCAAATGCCTCTCCTGTGAAGTAGTGACATATGTGTAACGGCCGTTAAAAGAACTGGACCAAGGTGCAGCAAGGTGAGCGTACATACTTTTAATAGTAGATGTCTCCAACAAAACGTGACCCTTAAGGCTATGTGCCCTCGAACAAAGTCAACTTTCCACAAACACAGGTGGTAAAAAGGGTACCTAAGTATGGTTCCCAAGCAGAGACAATGATAGACAGCTGTCCCTGATTGAGAACCATACCTGTCCAAAACATAGAAATAGAAAATCATAGAAACACAAAACATAGAATGCCCACCCCAACTCACGCCCTGACCAAACCAAAATAGAGACATAAAAATGCTCTCTAAGGTCAGGGAGTGACAATATGCGTAGTTTCCTGAAACAAGTCACATTTTTGTGCAGTGTATATGTGGTATTCTAAATCCATGAGTATGAATAGTGAGTATGTTATCGTATGTGTGTGTCTGTGCGTGTGTGTGTGTGTGTGTCTGTGCCAATGTTTGTGTTGCTTCACAGTCCCTGCTGTTCCATAAGGTGTTTTTTATCTGTTTTTTAATGGCTCTATGTAGTACTGTTTGCCTCCCATAGTCTGTTCTGGACTTTGAAGAGACCTCTTGTGGCATGTCTTGTGGGGTATGTATGTGTGCCAGTAGTTTAGACAGACAGCTTGGTGCATTCAACATGTCAATAACTCTCATAAATAAAAGTAGTGATGAAGTCAATCTCTCCTCCACTTTCAGCCAGGAGAGATTGACATGCATACTATTAATATTAGCTTTCTGTGTACATCCAAAGCCCAGCCGTGCTACCCTGTTCTGAGCCAATCGCAATTTTCCAAAGTCATTTTTTGTGGCACCTGACCACACGACTGAACAGTAGTCAAGGTGCGACAAAACTAAGGCCTGTAGAACCTGCCTTGTTGATAGTGTTGTTAATAAGAAGGCAGAGCATCGCTTTATTATAGACAGACTTCTCCCCATCTTAGCTACTACTGTATCAATAAGTTTGACCATGAGAGTTTACAATCTAGGGTTACTCCAAGCAGGTTAGTCATCTCAACTTGCTCAATTTCCACATTATTTCTTACAAGTTTTAGTTGAGGCTCAGGGTTTAGTGAGTGTTTTTTTCCAAATACAATGCTTTTATTTTTAGAAATATTTAGGGCTAACTTATTCCTTGCCACCCACTCTGAAACTAACTGCAGCTCTTTGTTGAGTGTTGCAGTCAGAGAGTAATAGGATACGGCATGTGTCAAAATTGATTGATTGCTGACCTTATGACCTGATGACATGTACAGAATATGTGCCCCCGCCCCGCCCCCCCCCCCCCCCCCCCCATGTTCGTGTGGTCATGTGTTAGAGGGTGTTTGAACTTTTGGGGCCCATGCCCCCCTCCACCCCCCAGTTTTATCTCCCTTATGGTTGTTATCTATGAAGCAGGAATGTCTGGGGCTATAGATAGCGCTGGGGCCTCAGCATTATAAATGTCCAGAACAAGGCTTGCGAAACCCAGAACCGTAAACCCTATTTTTTAAACATGGATTTTGCGATCAGTGGCAAAGCTGTGATGACTGTAGCCTCGGAGGCAGGACCGCGTCTGAAACATCGAGAAAGGGCAAAGTATACAGCCGCAATATACGATGCACCAAAAAAGCGGTTTTTAAACGTGTATAGAACCCAGATACCGCCCGCAACGGCGCTGAAAGATGAAGTGTTGATGTCTAACGGACAGCATTGGGGGCATCTGTTTGATTACTTGGCCTGTAGCGTGAAACTCTATACGTTAGCCGAAGGAGAAGAATATACCGACCAGAAATTAGGCGTGACTTATGATGTTGAAGACTGGACGGTTTTTCGACAGGTTTTGTGTCCCGAACTGAGCCGTATCACCAAGGGTTACAGCTTGTTCACAGGCTACGAGACCCGTTGGGAAGGTACCCCGGACACCTCAGGAAGAGTATTTCACAGAGTTAAATTACAACGTATAAATGGACGGCCTTGCGGGTGCGTGGAATTTTACGTCAGCACCGCGGAAATCCGAAACCAAAACATCAGGGCTGGCGGTTCGGACGGGGATTTCCGGCTTCGAATGCTTATACCCCTTAAAAGCTGGCCTTTAATGGAATTGCAAATGTTGGAGCTGTTGGACGCTCTGTTTGTACAGAGCCAAAAGCGCCAGAGCATTGTACGGATAAAGAAGTGCATAATATATACGAATCCTGAGGATTACGACTCAAAGCAACCCCAAGAAGATACAACGCCAGGAGAGGCAGCCCCCAAAGAAAGCGAGGTAAGCTGTGTTGTGAACCCCGCCCAGATACCCAGAGGGTTGGTTCAAGAATAAAAAGGCTGGTTCTTAAAACCTACAGTTCTTAACCTACGCATTGACCATGGATATTCCTAACGCATACCCGAACTCCGAAACAGCCTGGGCTCCCGACACTAAGGATTGTATGCCTCGCAGCCCTCCATTCTACTCCCCCCTGGCAAGACCCTCGACACCCCCTACCTGTACACAACCTGAGGACGTGTTTGATGGGGTGGTCAGTACTATTTTTGTTGACACAATCAAGGCCTCAGTAGCCGCGCTTTTAGACGTGGTGATTGGAGAATATATACGAGAAAAATGCATCGGTTGTGAGATTAATCACCCCAGCCAGCGAAGGCACCCCTGCCTATACGATCCCCCAAGATACTACTTCTTCAACAATTTTGAGGCGCTGGTGAAAATACTTTGGTCCCGCCGGTTTATACCATCGCTGGTCAGAGCCCTGGAGGCTATGGGCCTTGTGCCGTCTATCCCCAGAGTTTACGGGGTAACCGAAGCATTCCTACACGAGCTAAAGGAGGCAATTCACATACACCAGAAACTCAAAGAAATCCGACCTACCCTGGTGGAGGATAACAAATACAGGGAGGCTGTGGTGTCGGATGTGTTGGCTTTCTGGCTCAATAAACCCCAAGAGCCCGAGTGACATTTTTGTTATTTAGATGTAGAGCAATGGGTAACTATATGTATACGATGTTAGATAGAATAAATACATTTTTTCTTTTGAGAGAACTTACAAGTGTTATGCATCAAATTATTGAAAATAAAGTGAACAATGTCTCGTTCTACAAAACCCCCAATTCCGGGGCTAATGTAGAGCGTGTTTTGAAAATGGACCAAATCATGACTCATGTACGCCATGCTGGCGAGGTTCTACAATGGACACAAATGGTAACCCGGCTTGGTGGTGATTCTGAAGAACTAGAAACAACCTTGTCTAAGATTTTACTTTATTTGTTTGAAACACCCTTTAATTGTACCATGTTTCATATTTGTTGTTTATATACTTTTATAGCGGATGTGTCTGTTGTAAAAATTCAGCGAAACAAACCTGTTAATCTAACCCAAATATACAAGGTTTTAAATGATTCGATCATAGAGAAAGGGGGAGCATGTATCCTGCAACGAATTAGGGATTGTCTGTATACGTAATACCTAATGTTTTCATGAAAATAAAAATCCCAAAAATGAAATTGAAATGTTGTTGTTATTTGAAAGTGGCTCATTAACATTATTGTACCTCAGAGAGGCAAGAAGGATGGCAGAGCAGATTTTGAAAAACATTTATTATAATCCCTCTAACCCGGGGTCTTATGGTGGTAAGGAGCGTTTACAGCGCGCTTTAGCCGAAGAAACAGGTCACAGGTTAAGCGATGCTAAAGTCACTGAGTGGCTATCCGAACAAGATGCGCACACTCTACATAAACCCGTGAGAAAACATTTTCCTAGAAATAGAGTTTTTTCTACACACCCATTGTCCCAATTTCAGGCGGATCTATGTGACATGCAGGCCCTTGCAGATAAAAATGAAGGAAACCGCTACATGCTAACGGTCATAGATATTTTCTCTAAAATAGCTTTTGTCCGGGTCTTAAAGAATAAGAGCGGCGCTGAGGTGACCAGGGCATTTGCCTCTATCTTGAAGGAAGGAGGCGCCCCCAAGAAAGTGCAGACCGATGGCGGAAAATAATTTTTTAATAAGACCTTTCAGAAACTAATGAAAAAGCACAATATAGTACATTTTGCTACAGGATCGGATTTGAAAGCTTCTGTGGTTGAACGCTTTAACAGGACTCTGAAGGAGAGGATGTGGCGCTATTTTACAGCGCACAACACGCATAGATATATCGATATAGTTCAAGATTTAGTAATTGCGTATAACAATAGTTATCATAAAAGTATAAGGATGAAACCCTCCGAAGTCTTTAAAAATCTGTATGGTTTGCTCCCTCTTCGCCGTAAGAAAAAAATACATTTTAAATTTATTGTGGGGGACTTGGTTCGTATATCCAAGTTGAGGGGTGTTTTCGATAAAAAATACGTGCAAGGATACAGTGATGAGCTTTTCACGGTTACAGAATGTCTGCCGTGCATACCCCCGGTCTACATATTAAAAGATTATGACGGGGAACTTATAACGGGATCTTTTTATGAGCAGGAATTACAGAAGGTAACGGTTGGTAAAGACAAGGTGTTTCACGTAGATGAGATTCTAGATCAAAAGAGAGAGAAAGGTCAAAAATGGGTGCTGGTCCGCTGGAAAAACTGGCCGCTAAAATTCAACAGCTGGGTATTAGAGAAGGATGTAGTGGAGGCATCAGGGTTAATTTAAACCCCCATGCATGATAAAATACATCCTCATTCAGGTGTACACCGGAGGGCATAATGGAACACAGCGGCTTCTACCTGACTCTCCCCAGTAATGCGTCCGCACACATATATCGTAATAATCAGAGTTCTAATTATACAACCAATTTTCCAAAGCCTATAGAGTTATCAGAGGCCTGGGAAGTAGGGCTCAGCGAGATTACATACCCCCATAGCTGGTATAATATCAAAGATAAGGACCGGGAATTTTATTTCAAAAAGTTAACGGAACCTGCTAAATTTATTAAGGTTAAAAAAGGGTTCTATAGAACCGTCGAAAGGCTCGTCTCCGAGTTGAATGAACGGCTATCGCAGAACAGTATGGAAATATTCCTGATGTACAACCCTATACATAAAAGGGTACAAATCTCAGGAGATGCTTCCGGGGGATAAAGACCAGTGGTAATTTAGCCTACATGTTAGGGATGGGGCCCAATACATGGACGTATGTGAGAGATAAATTATTCCCATTCCCGCGGATATACATGCAGGATTTTACAACATATTTGTGTATACCGACATCATATCATATCAAAGGGTCGGAGACAGCTGTGTGCCACTCCTGAGAACGGTTCATATAGATGGAAAGGATGGGGACATCGTCACTGTCACCTACGACAAGCCACACTACGTACCTGTAAGCAAGAAATATATTGAAAACATTCTTGTTGAGCTTAAAACGGATCAGAACGAAAACATTGAATTTACTTATGGTAAAACGATTGTAAAACTCCACTTTAGACCCACCAAAACCTCTCTACATATATAATATTAGTATTATATATTTTATATACATAATACATCTAAATTAAAATTATGGAACACCGACATCTCGACCCTAACCGGTATGTCACATACTATGTGGATCAAGTGGGTAATGGGTTACCAGGATATTATGGATCGCCCACCATGTATGGTTCGGGGATCGGAGGGATATTTCGTAATCTCTTTGGGATGGTTTTACCGTTTATGAAGAGAGGCTTCAGCATAGCCAAACCGCATTTAAAATCAGCAGCAAAAAATATAGTAAGTGAGGTTGTCGCCAAGGGCGTCACCAGATGTCGAGAGTCAAGAAGGCTCGGGGTTGATGATGTTGTCTCGAAGACCGAAAAAGAGACCGCCCGGTATAAGGCGAAGACTTGAGCCTAAAAAACGGAGGTTAACGGTTAAAAGAAACTCAGTTAGTCAAAGACGGGGTAAAGTGAGGAGGTCTGGACCAAAAACGGTAAAAAGAATACTCGGAAGTATTTTCTAAAAGAACAAGCACCATGGCTCTTTTACACCGCATGTCCTCTGAAGCTATAAAAACAGAGCTCGATCTTTTCACGGCCCCCTTAACCCAACATTCAGTAGAGAGGTCCAGTTATGTGGAGACAGCCCCACTCTCTGCCATTACAGACAACGGCCCCATAGAGTTTTTCATACCAGGCCACGGTGACAACTATCTGGACCTCAACAACACCTTGGTGCATTTGCGTCTAAAAGTAACCAAAAGAGATGGTACTGATATTGCAAACGATGCCAAAGTGAGTCTCATTAATTACCCAGTGGCCACCATCTTCTCCCAAGTGGATGTGACTTTGGGGGAACGGCTAATCAGTCAAAGCAGTGCCACATACCCCTACCGTGCCATCATGGAATGCTTACTCAACTACTCTGAAGACACTCTCAAGACCCAATTCAGCGCAGGGCTTTTTAGCAAGGATACTGCAGGAGGCTCTATGGAATCGACAGACCCATCCACAGGTGCAAATAAAGGCCTGGCCGCCCGGGCTCGCTACTGTGCAGAATGTCGAGAGTTTCATCTGCTAGGCCCTATACACTCTGACATTTTCTTTCAAGAACGTTTACTCTTAAATGCGGTTGATTTAAGACTAAAATTAACCAGGGCCAAGGATGAGTTTTGCCTAATGTCTGCAACAGATGGGGACTTTAGCTTAAAAGTGTTGGGGGCCACGCTTTTTATTAAAAAAGTATCGGTTTCTCCGGCAGTTCGTCTGGGTCACTCACAGGCTTTGCTGAAAGGAAATGCCCTTTACCCTCTCCAAAGAATTACCATGAAAACCTTTAGCATACCTGTGGGCAGCAGAATCTGCAGTCAAGAAAACCTATTTCTAGGCCCTTTACCGCGATACGTAGTTATAGGTTTGGTTGATCACGCCTCCAATACGGGCAGCTTAAATAAAAAACCCTTTAATTTTCAACACTTCAATGCAGAGTATGTCACTCTGTGTCAGGACGGACGTCAGGTCCCTGCTAAGGCTTTCCAACCGCAATTTAATAACAACATATCTGTGCGAGAATTTTACAATCTATTCCTGGCTACCGGGAGGCATCTAAAAGATCTCTTTACCTATTGACAGAAATGATTTTGCCGAGGGTTACACAATGTATGCTTTCAATTTATCCCCAGATGATGACACCTCAGGAAATCTTTCTGTGGTGTCCCAAGGTAACCTCAGGCTGGAAATGCGTTTCCGTACACCTTTAGCCTGTACGGTTAGCATGATTGTTTATGCCTGCTCTGATTCAATCTTGGAGGTGAATAGCCGAAGACAGGTTTTAGTAGATTATTATTAAGGATCGTTGAGCAAAAGACATGAATACCCAAGAGTTGGAAGGGCTGATGAGCCGACTGATTGGAAAACAATTTTGCGGAGTGTTGGCTTGTGATGAATTACCTATGGAGAAATGGAAGGTGCGGCCTGCAATGTTTATTGTCAATACCCATCCTAAAAACATGCCGGGTGAACATTAGCTAGCTGTGACCTTAGAAGAGGAAGGAGGAATAAAAATCTCAACTTTTTTTGATTCCTATGGTTTCCCACCCGGTTTTTCACATTTCTCCAAATCTATTAAAGAATTTCTGACCAAAAATGGCTCAAAGATATACTACAATATCAAACAGGTGCAAGATACCCTTTCAACGACATGCGGTCAACACTGTGTATTCTACCTATGCCAAAGAGCCCGGGGAGTTTCTTTTGAAGATGTTATGTCTCTTTATAAGGATGATTTAAGAAGTAATGATAAAGTTGTAGCTTGTTTTGTTAGAAAATATCAAAAGTGTTCAAATGTGTATCCTCTAAGAACGTGTAATCAAGGCGTATGATCACGCCAAATGTTTCAAGAATGCCACAAATGTTAAATTGCTTATTTTTCAAATAAAATTTATTGAATTTAATCATAGTCATTCAAAAGTCATTCAAAAGGCTAACCACCCAGAGAGATCGGGATTAGGGAAAGGTCCAGAGGCGTTCAGGGGGGTAAATGGGTTATCGTCATTCATTCCATAAGGATGCAAGGGTTTTGGGGCATCTTTAGGGGTGCTGTATCTCGGTGACGGTTTGTGTTTTAAAGAGTGAATCTGTTGCCGAATCTTATAGTTGGGTACACCCGAGAGGGGATTGTTGAGGATGGCCAGGGCCTTAAGAAACTGAAGCCACCCTGGAGGTCTTCGGTCATCAGCCACCTTGTGGGCAGATGTGGTACTTTTAAGCAAGTCAAGTATATGTGAACCCTTGACAACAGCCCCCTGAAGGATAAACTCTCCTTTGTCATTCCAAGTAGCTGCCCCATTTGAGTCTTTTAGCTTGTTCATAATGTAGCTAACATTTTTCCTGTTACGTGCCGGAACATGGGTTAACAAGTCATGCATAACTTTATCTTCAACAGGCATTTGATCTTCAGATGGTAAGCTCGCAGGTACAGGCCTTACAGGGGCGTGGCTCTCGCGAGGCTCGTCATCTTTTAAAGGGTCCTGTAGGGAAATAGTTAAATGGCCTGTCTCTCTCTCCCCTTGTTTCACCAAGGACAAATACCTTTGCAAGAGGTTTGTGTATTTTTGGACCTTATCATAGGGGTTCAATCCTTTTGATTCAAAATATCCTTCATGGCCGTATCCAAATCATTTTCCGCTGTTTGTCTGATATTTTCGGGGGCCCCTGCATTTGTTTTTTTAAGTCTATCCAACTCTTGTTGTGGCACCAGATACATTTTATTGGCCATCACCCTATGTGTTCAACCACCACGTCGGGCTGCAATAAGGCTGGTGATGAAGGGCACGGCTATACTTAGTAAAGGTAGAATAAAACCGCCAGACTGTTGTATGCTATGTCGTTTCTTTTGAAGACTGACCCTTTTATTGGCAAAGAGCTTGATCGAGGTCTTTTGTCTCTTTAATTTTTTCAATTGTGTCAGGGTGAGTGGAATGCGTCCTTTGAGAAGATTCAAAGCAATCTCACATAGGGATAATATGAGATCTGAAGAACAGTGACCCAAGATGGCCTTCCGTTCATTAGATGTAGCCCCAACTAGGCTTCTCAAGAGGGGCAAGTTTCTTTTTAAACGCAGAGACATAGCGGCTACTTTTTTTTAGGAATGTACGCAGCCGGCCACTCCCACGGGAACAGACCGGTTCGTAGCCTCAGGTGTTCTGGAGTATTTGCTTTTAAATCCACGATTAAATAAGAAAATGGCGCTTGGGTTGCGTCCTCGTAGCTCTCCATAAAGTAGGATTTCCTTCCCGGGTACATCTGCTGAGCTAGAGTGTTAATTTGTAGTTTGTCTCTAGGATTTTTGAACAAAACCATGTAATTGGCGTTCAAACTGATGGTGCGGCTATTTTTAACTTGGTGAAACACATTCTGCACCAAGTAAAGCACGGACAGGTTTCTATGATGAGTATATTGGGTAAACGCTCGGGCAATTTCGGGATGTTCGCTACCTGCAAATAGCATATCGTCCAAAACCAACAGATTGTTTTTATGAGGAGGTAAAAGTTCATCATCAGACAGGGTATCAGGTATTCCTTCAACAAACTTGATTTTTATTGTCTTCAACAATTCATCATACAGAAGTTGATAACATGAATAACACCACACAACATTATCAGGCTTTTGAGATAACACATGTTCAGAATTCTCTAAAATACTTTTTACAAAACAAGTTTTACCACTATTCGAAGGCCCTGCGATTAAGGCCGAAAATGGTAGTTGCAACCGGGGGTCAAAACCTTCTACAGCAGTCATTATATCTTAAGCTTTAAGACCCCTGTAGCTTGTAGCATAAGTCAGTAGCCATAGGGCAATGTAGTCCCGTCAGGCAAAAGCACTCTCTTGTCATAGACAACCCTGAATCTTTTAATGAGTGGGGCATTCCTCAGATGGAAGCCCTTTTTATCCCTAACAATCTTTTTGTAGGAGCTCAAAATCTCCAAGTCACTATTCCTGTCATTTAGGAACCCCTCAACCAAGCGTGTGATTGATTCCAAGTTTACACGCTGGGCATTTTCATAGTTTTGAGTCACTCCTTTGGCTTTCAATACCACGTGATTCTTTAGCGTTCTAAAAGCATAGCTTTTGGGCCCACAGGATGACCATTCTGTGATATGGTCACCCTCTGCGAGTTCGCTCGTTAACCTGTTGCTTCTACTCGGGACGCTTGCGTCCCAACTAGAGCTCTGGAAATGCAAATGCGCTACGCTAAATGCTAATAGTATTAGTTAAAACTCAAAAGTTCATTAAAATACACATGCAGGGTATCGAATTAAAGCTACACTCGTTGTGAATCCAGGCAACAAGTCAGATTTTTAAAATGCTTTTCGGCGAAAGCATGAGAAGCTATTATCTGATAGCATGCAACACCCCAAAAGACCCACAGGGGATGTAAACAAAATAATTAGCATTTCGGCGTTACACAAACCGCACAATAAAATAGAAAACATTCATTACCTTTCACCATCTTCTTTGTTGGCACTCCTAGATGTCCCATAAACACTATTTGGGTCTTTATTTCGATTAAATCGGTCCATATAAAGCCTAGATATCGTTATATGTAGACTGTGTGATAAACGAAAAAAACATAGTTTCAAAACGTAACGTCATTTTTTTAAATTCAAAAAGTCGACGATAAACTTTCACAAAACACTTCGAAATACGTTTGTAATGCAACTTTAGGTATTAGTAAACGTTAAGAAGCGATAAAATTCATCAGGAGGCGATGTAAAGATCATTAGCTGTCCGTCTGGAAAAATGTCCGGCTAGAAACTCAACGAAAATATCCGGTCCTAGACCGGAGGAGATACGGTGTCCTGCATGTGTTTGACCAAGAAAAAACTCGAAGGGAAATGACAAGACTCTAGACACCGTGTGGAAGCTGTAGGTGCTGCAACCTCAGTCAATTAATTGTGGTTCACGTTTATCAATGGGTTCAAGTAGCGCATGGATATATTTTCCCATTTTCAGTGATCAGTTTTTCCTGTGCTTTTCGATGTAAATGCCGTTCTGGTAAAGCCACAGCAGTGATTAACCAGTTTTTTAAACGTCTGAGTGTTTTCTATCCACACAGACTAAGCAAATGCATATACTATATTCCTGGCATGAGTAGCAGGGCGCTGAAATGTTGCGCGATGTTTAACAGAATGTTCAAAAAAGTAGAGGGTCGACTTAAGAGGTTAAGCCACCCAGATAGTTGCTGAGTGGGGGGCTCCAATCCCCTGGTTTGCTTACATAGACCACAGAGTCTGTTTCGTGGTAAAGTACCCGCCTCTGAAGCTGCTCCATGAGCTTGTACAGTTCAAGTCGGCCATAGGCCGTGGTAAATGCTGCAAGAAACACATTTACATTACCCGGGGGTAGAACCCACTTCTTGTTACGTCGCCATTGCACCAAGGCAATGTCTTGACTCAAGAATGAAAAATGTGAAATTTCGTATTGGTCCGAAAAAATGAATTCCAAAAATTCTTCAGGGTCTTTAATAATCGACGTTGTCAACATATTACACCTCTGCGCTAATTTGCCCCAAAGCGAATTTAGGTACAATTTCGACACATTTTGTTTGGTTTTGTTGACCTCTATTCTGTCAGGGTCAAGAAGGATGCCTTCTCTGTCATGATAGTCTTGAATGTACCTGTCTTTACTTTCTTGATCTGTGACCGATGCAGGATAGCCTGAAGCCATTTGCTTACATCTCAAGAAGGTCTTGATGTACTCTTTAAAAAGAATGTCTGATTTCTTTGGAAAGTTCCATACTTCAAAGATTTTGGCCACACGATACCCCATCTCTAAAGCCTTAGAGAATTCAGCTGTGACCCATACACCTGTCAGTGCTCTTTCTTGATCGGTGTGATCACATGGGGTTTGTTGTATGTTTTCACTGCAGGTGCGACAAAGGGGAAAGAAAAGTTTTCCTTGAGGGCCCCTGTAAGGCAACACAGGTATAAACAAACCCCTTGGAGGGTAGACTGTTGCTTTGATCAGACCAAAATAGTTTTGAGGTAAGTCAAAATCACGATGAATAATTTCAGGATGACCTATAGGATAGCATGAGGAACTCATTACATGCGGATAAAGGGATGTAAAATCCACATAGCCTATTGTCTCGTCGGGTTGCGCTACATACCTCAATGTCAAAGCATTGGTACGGCCGCCATACAAGGCCTGTCTTGGCTCCAGAGGTTCTGGGATGTCAAAGCTGGAAAGGAATGCTTGAACATGAGGATCAGACTTTTTGAGGGCTGTCCATTCGTGCTCCCACAAAACAACCACTTTTAGACCGTAAGTAGCCTGTAACGAATCAACTTTGTCTTGAAACTCTTGGTACATTTCCCCAAAAGTCTTTTGGGTTAGGACACATATGTTCTGGGGCACAAAGCAAGATTTGCAACCATGGAAGAAACAACCGTTGTACTCATACACGGTCTCAACCCCGTCAATCTTGGTGTAGCCATCTACATGGTAAGAGCCAAACACCTTCTCCCCTCGATTCAAAGCATGTTGAATAAAAATGTCTTTATCCTGGGCCATATACTCTAGCCATTGAATGGACCCACTAGAGTAGGCCTTGAACTGGCATCGGTAGTTGTCAGGCGAGGGGATCGCTATAGAGGATGTCGGCATATAGTGTGTACGGTATGTTTTCATGCATGCCGATGCAATCGTTGTACAACTCCAAGGGTCAATACCTGCATCTTTGATTACCTCTTCTCTGAATCTGAGGCATCCTTCACGAAGTATAACCACATCATTGTCACAGTATGATTCCATCTCTTTATGGAAATCAAAGGTGCCATATCTTACTGTCTCATACCAAGTCATGAATCTCTCTCGCTCTTTGGGAGACATTTGATCACACCCATACATTTCTGGGCTGGGATATGATCCTATATAGTGTAGATTCTCCTCAGATGTGAAGAAGTGGGGGAACCAGCCTTTCACAGAGTTTTCAAAACCCAAGGCCTCTGGCATTTGAGCCAATCTCATGGGTAAGAAGCTTAAACTGTCAATGTATCTCTGGTTGAAGGCGGGATCTACAAAACACAGGATTTTACTCCCTTGCGCTAGGACCCTCGGCGCTATGCCTTGCTGTATCAAGGGGTTCAGAAGAAGGTACGAGTCGTAGGCTCTAGCATTGTGCGCTATGAACGTAAAGTTTCGGTACTGTGGTTTTCTAACATGTTTTAGAAAGAGTAGTGCACAATTGGATCCTTCTGCAGACCACTTTTCCCCCGTGAATGTCATGGTAGATACAAAAATAGGCAAATGATCCCCCGATTGTTGATTTGTCTCAAAATCATAGAACACATATTTCTCTGAAGGTTCATCTTCAGCCAAGGGCTGAATATAACACTCGTTTGGCACTTCTTGAACCACTTCAGCATTTCTGCTTTTCAGACCCCCTTTACAGATTGGACACTGTAGGATTCCACAAACATGTGGTTTCGGGCTATCTATTTTAATGCTGTAATTGCAATGACATTTTGGGCATTTCTTGTTAATGGCACAAATGCTTACAGATTTACAGGCCTTAGGGTGCCATGTTTCAATTTTGTGTTTATCGTAACAGTAGGTCGAACGACATGTGCGATGGCAATCCTCACATGGTGTCAAGTTTAGGGTCTGCATAGGGCACTCGGCATCCTGACATACAGAACAGTTATAACGGCACGAATGCCCCCCCTTTCGGCTGTAGCCGGTATGGCAGGATCTACACACATAGGTTGCCCCTAGGAACGCCGTGACGTTTGTAACGGCATAGTAATGTTCGTTTTGCACATAAAAGTACAGAATCTGGGGGTGCGGTTGGGGGGTGTTTTGGAACTTCAAGAGAGCTGCATTAGCTCTACTGTGGTACAAAACCACAATCTTGATATTCAGAAGGTTTTCAAATTTGACAATGTCTGAGAATGTCACGCCTTCATGGATCCCGAGACCCACCGCCGTTTGGATCTCTCTAGCCTTTTGCAATGCCGTCAGATCAGTACATCCGGGGTTAAGTAAATGCGCTAGGCCTATTGCAAAACATAGCTTATTATCGGGATTGTGAACGTTTATGAGGTAGGCCCTTTTATTGCTTATGATTTCTGACTGCATTAGGCTATCAAGCTTCCTTCTCTGCCCACCGCCCCCCTGTAGTTGACGTATTATTTGCACTACAAGCTCTAGGGTTCGATCGGCTATGATGGCTAAATTTGACTGAACAAGGCGTTCTACCAGCGCTGTAAATTGTTCAAGATCTGCTTCGCCATTGGGTAAAATAAGAGATACTGAATTATGCAGGCTATCTCCACATATTTCCAACTGTAAGACATCACGAGGTTCGCCATAATCTCTTGCTGTTTCTAACAGGTCATTCAGAGTGTCCACTATCATCATGTAAAATACAGCATAGTCAAGATTCTGATTCACACATAGGAAATTGAAAAACTGTCGAATCTCTGTATTGTTGAATTTATTCCTGTACACAACCCTGACACGTCTATCATGAACATCTGCAGCCAGATTTATTAGATAATTGTCCAATTCCCCAAAAACATCTTGTGGCGTTTCAGACTCTACGGACCTAGGCGTTACGGGTTGTCTATCGCTGTCGGGGTTGTCGGGGTCGAAATTGTCTGACTCTCGTTCATACGATTAATTAAGGTTATGAGGGCTTCGGGAATCTGGGATAACATGTTTTCCTCAACCCCCCCTGACTGGTTCATACGATTAATCATTTCTAAGAGTTCGGCTGGAATCTGTGTTAATATGCTTTCATCTAACGTTCCTGAATCGTTTATACGTCTTATAACTTCTAGGAGTTCGTCTGGAATCTGGGATAAGAGGCTTTCAACTGTCTCCCCGTGTTGCGTTAGTTCTGCCATTTTTGGATAATTAAGACTGTTCGTTTTTTTTCTTTCTGTAATGGTTGGTGTTACATGTATGATTTTAGCGTCTGTATTTGCGTTTTTAATGGGGTTGCTGTTTAACATGCGTGGAATTGTTCTATGCCAGAATAACATATCGTCTCTGTACTGTCTCTCAATTAAATCCCCCAGTCGTTTGTATAGCAAAACATTCCTCGATTTCAAAGCCCTGGAAAATAATGTGAAAAACCTTTCTTGTTCGGCTGCAGGTATTGAGGCCGTAGAATTGACTGGGTCTATAAGGTTGGCCGCATCACAGAATAGCTGGTCATCAACATCTGACATGTCATTAAAAACAGGTCTCTTGGGTGTTTCATTCGGAATGCTCGGGGCGCCGGAATCCCCCAGCTCTAGATTTATGTGGTCGTCTGTGCCGTTTTTCGCCAGTGCGGAGTCTGAATGAAAATAATACATACATAATTACGTTATTAGATATAAAAATATATATGTTAGCTACATACAAATGTCAAATACCTTTCCGTTATAATAATATATATTAACAGTACATAGTTAAAATACCTCTGCTTTTTTGGCGCTTGTTGTGACGAATCGCCGAAACCGGGGGGTGTGTGACTTTTTCCCTCTAGCGTTCCAGATTCTGCTGGGTCTGTCTCCGGGCAGTCTGAAAAAACATTATTTGTCCTTGTTTTAACATAGGCTATCAACAGATCTATAACTAATAAAAAGGCTGATAACTAATAACAAAACTGTATAATGGTCCCATACCTTGTCCCTGGAGCGCCGGCTCGTGAAGCAGCAAGTTCCCGGCCCAACAGTAGTTTTCGGGTGGGCTTGATTCTGAGCAGTGTACTTGGGCCACAGTTGATCGTTGCCTGTTGGGGTCTGGAATATGTCGGGAGGGGGTCGATGTTCCCTGGATTCGCGGTGAGTTTGAAAAAGTGCTCGTACAGAACGGTAGAATTGCATCAAAGTCCTGCGTGTCAGCTGTCCATAACGCATCCTTTATCATAAAGGGCTGTATGTCGGCTGTAAATACATAAAATAGTTTAAAAAAATAGTACAACCTATTTTTAAAATGTTTATATATAAATATTTCTTGGGTATGTGTTTAATTATAAGGACTTACAACGAAAAAAGGCCGTTGGTGATTGTCTGCCAGACTTTTGCTCCTGCGAACCCCCATCATGTTCCAGATCAGGTAAATCGCGTAAAAGCTGCGTAAATGTCGGGGATCCTAGATTCCATTAGACAATGTTAACAGTTATACGCTATATCTACACTTTTCTTTTTTTTTTTTTTTACCTTTTTTAACCTTCAGGCTTTTGGCCTGAAATACCCAAATAACTAGGGTTTAATATTCCAATAATATTCAAACAAATCTTAAAATATGTTTTTTTCATTTACTCACCTCCAGAAATATCCATTATGCGAGATTCCCTTATTCCGAATATTATTATTATTATTTTAATCTGTCCGTGCAGCTCAATATTCGGGCCTTTATGTTTGCGCTAAAGCAATGCTGACAACGTTAAAAAATAGTTCTGTCCCTAACTATCTAAAAGTTCGGAATGAGTTTTTTTGAGAGATGTATGCTACACCCCAACCCATGTATGTCTGGTTTAGAGAACACAGGCTGTGAATTCAAACAACAGGAGGGGATGTCGTGACATTCTGTCTGCAAACGGGGTGTGTGGGGGCCGCAGATTAGAGATATCTATGTTTAACCCCCGCTGTTCGGCTGATATCTCGACATGCCTTATGCATGATAGTGCACACCTTGGTTTCAAACGGTTCTCTACAGATAAGAGTTCTGGGACCCCCCAACCTTAGGATTTATGTTACACACACAACCAACCACACACACACACACACACACACACACACACACACACACACACACACACACACACACACACACACACGCCTGTTGCTCCGCCTCAAGACCCCTCCCCACACACACACAAACACTCTGATTATATTTTACTTCGCGACAGAGCTGGAAGACGTTGTTAAGTAGGGTTTTCCCGTAGTTAAAGGGTGAGATACCGTTTTTAAACATTCCTTTTATTGAATTCCAAAATATTTCGTACAACCTTTAAGACATGTTTGAATTAAGTAACCCATTTGAATAATATTTAAACATGCAGCACACGTGTTTTATGTAAAAAAAAAAAAAAACCTTGGATGCAGGTCTTTGTACATTATTACAAACTTTAATAAAACGTAATGTTCATAACATACCCATGTAGGAATAGACTATAAAATAATACATGTTTTTTTTCAGATCTTACAGTTGTCTGCGCCAGACCCTAGCTTGAGAGAAAAGAGCGCTACCCCTTAGTTAAATGGGGGGGTATACATTTTCAAAAATTAACACCTACATTTTAACACACGTTATAATTCAACATTTATTTTAACTATTTCTTACAGATATATGGGGTCCTGTTAGCCCTGAACATTATCCGTTTCCAATTCCCCATCACAAAGTCTTTTCCGCGCTCCGTCGAAGCTCTGTCCACTTTCCTGCCAGGGAAAGATCCGCCTTCGAACTTGTTGTTGTTCCGGGGTATGTCTCAACGATAACCTAGGCCATCGCCGTAATTGTTCACGATTTTCGAAAAGACTGTCCAGCTTATTCATCAGGGTTCGGAAAATGTGGTAATCGCGCCATTTAAAACTGAACATTATTTGAAAAAAATTTACATCCTTGCATGCTTTGGAGGATACATATGGACTGACCGTTTTCGTAGCATTTGACCTGTCAAATTGTTCACATGCTAAAATTGTCACTCTGGAGTCCGGGGTATACCCCATGGACGTGACTCTCAGAGCCATTAGATCCTGACGTCCACAGACTTGTTCTTCCAACGCATATCCTGGCAGCCTTGAAGCACTCAGGGCACATTCCATTTGACACAAAGCTAGCCTTATTTTAAGCCATTCTCGCATCCTTAGCGCTGGAGAAAAAGGCTCGGGTTCTGCACGATAAAAGGGTTGGGACACGCTGTCTGTGAATATCTTAACCGTAGATTCCTCCGGGTTGAATATGTACGAAATATGGCCCTCGCTTGTACACAGAAATCCGTTAAAACATTCGGGAGCCTCTACCAAAATATCCTCCAAGCTTTTGGCTTTGGGTTCGTGACATGAGCTACAGAGCACTCCGAGAATTCCCCTTGTAGACATATTTTTAGATGCTTAATATTCAGGTCTTAAAAAATGGCATGTTCTGGACATTTATAATGCTGAGGCCCCAGCGCTATCTATAGCCCCAGACATTCCTGCTTCATAGATAACAACCATAAGGGAGATAAAACTGGGGGGTGGAGGGGGGCATGGGCCCCAAAAGTTCAAACACCCTCTAACACATGACCACACGAACAGGGGGGCACATATTCTGTACATGTCATCAGGTCATAAGGTCAGCAATCAATCAATTTTGACACATGCCGTATCCTATTACTCTCTGCAGTCATTTCAGTTGCTGTAGTCGCTGACGTGTATAGTGTTGAGTCATCCGCATACATAGACCACATATGCAGTCCTCATGCCTCCTTGCAGCATGCCTAAGGCACGTTCATGCAGATGAGCAGGGACCCTGGGCATCTTTCTTTTGGTGTTTTTCAGAGTCAGTAGAAAGGCTTCTTTAGTGTCCTAAGTTTTCATAACTGTGACCTTAATTACCTACCGTCTGTAAGCTGTTAGTGTCTTAATGATCGTTCCACAGGTGCATGTTCATTAATTGTTTATGGTTCATTGAACAAGCATGGGAAACAGTGTTTAATTAAACCCTTTACAATGAAGATCTGTGAAGATATTTGGATTCTTACAAATTATCTTTGAAAGACAGGGACGTTTCCTTTTTTGCCGAGTTTATATTTATATATATTTTGCCGTTTTGTCTTTTATTTAATTGTTGACAGCAGTTGACACCATATTTATATTGGAGAAGGCGAGTAGCGACACATTTTAAATTGATCATGTTGTGATATGTAAGTTGTTTTCTGTTGGTTGTGAGCAAACTTTTTGAACAAAAATATGGAATATATTTGTTGTCTTAAAGGTAAGGTGTTACAGGCTTTGATTTTTCCATTTATATTTTGAGGTTTGATGTTAGTAAATAAGCATTTGGTGCTCAACAACTGCTGTCATCTCATTAGTCAGTATGTGTTACACTTGTGCTGGCTTGTTCATCTCGTTAGTCCGAAGGGGTTTCACCTGTGCTGGCCCAAGTTATATTTAAGGGTGGCTGGCCCTGTGCTCCAATTATCTAAAGAGACATGGAACATCTTTAGTTGGCTATCCCTTTTAATTAAATTTTTTGTTTGTTATCTGATCTTCCCTATTTTCGTTTCTCTCCACTTTCTGGTTTGCTTCCTGTCTTTAATTTATTTGTATTGTTTTATTTTGTTTGCGTCTTGGGTAGATTTAGCGGGTGGGTGTCTTTGGTTTCTCATGGTGGGTGTCTTTTAGGTCCCAGTTGTTGTTTCTAGTCAACTTTCAGAGGACACCCCCATGAGTGTCTTTCAGAACCCCTCTTAAAACCCCACCTGTTTTCAATGTTGTTAATGACTCTTTGTTAGTTCCCTCTTCTTTTTTAGCAACATTTTTGGGTTCCTTGCTGGGGAACGTAGCAATACCATTTAGGATTAACTAGTTGTTATCCACTGCTAGCTAATAATAATAAATATAATATCCAGTGTTTAGCATAACATGTTAACATTAAATTAGCTACTACAGATTAAGAAATTAGCTAGCTAGTTATTAACATTTTTGCTAATAATAGGTTGTAAGTTAGTCTTAAAATCGAAACCACTAGTGTGTTGACAGAGAATGCTAGCAGCTAACTTACCAGCTAACAAGCTAGAGACAGGACCCGAGTTCAAAAGTTAGATAACTAACTAGCGTACTCATCCAAAAAAGCAATCTAAAGCAATTGCATTTGAAATTCTGTAATGTCGATGTTAGCTAGCTAGCTGGCAGCTAATGTTTGCTAGCTGGCGAAGTTATCTAGTCAGCAAACGTGATCTACTTAGCTATCTAACTATATCATAACAAAGATCGTCTTGCGCTAAATCATCTAGCAGAATTTCTTTATTCAAAAATACGTTTTAGGTTTTACCTAATGCTAGCTAGCAAGCTAACGTTTCCTAGCAAGCTATGTAGGACAGAGGTGCTAGCAAACATTAACTCGCTAGCTAGCTACTTAGCTAGCTGAGCAGCGTACTTAATCATCCAGCATCAATTCTGTATCCATTCTTCACAACACTATAAGGGTACAAGGCGAGACCCAGATGCAATCACGGGAGGCAGATGGTTTGAGTCTCTGATATTTATTATAATCCAAGGGGAATGCAAGAGAATGGTCATGGACAGACAAAATCAGGTCAGAGTCCAGAAGGTACTGAGTGGCAGGCAGGCTCGAGGTCAGGGCAGGCAGAATGGTCAGGCAGGCGGGTTCAGAGTCCAGACAGGCAAGGGTCACAACTGGGAGGACTAGCAAAACAGATAGAAGGAAAAAGCAGGAGAATGGGAAAAAACACGCTGGTTGACTTGACAAACAAGACAAACTGGCAACAGACAAGCAGGGAACACAGAAATAAGTACCCAGGGACTAATGAGAAAAACAGGTGACACCTGGATGTGGGTGGAGACACAAAGAGAGGTGAAACAGATCAGGGCGTGACAGACACACTGTCACATGATGTCAATGTCAACACAAAATTCTGGGCATATTCCAGGTCGTCTTCACTTCAAACAAGTTTCATAGATGGGCAGATCTCACAAACACCAACACCAATAATATGGCTTAAGATCTTCAGATGAGGCCTTCCTAGAATAAATAAGTGTACCAATGCATCATCAAGGTTTCAAAAGTCGGCAAGACACATCATGGGAACTATTTCTGTTCTTGGGACAGAGGAACAATGCATCACACCCAAAATTGATAAAATAACCATTGTTTAACTGTGCAACAATTTAAAACAATGTTGCACGATGATACATAAAGGTTCAATAGTATACACTTATATAATTGTGTGTATAAATGGTGAATAGCTGGACATAAATAGTGGCTCACTATTTGGAAAGCACTGACTGGCTATCGCACCATTTTGACCAGTTTGTTATAACCCATTTATTAAAGGTTTATAATGCATTTACAAATGATTAAATAACCATCAATAACGTAATTACAAACCCTTTAGAAACCCTTTACAAATGGTATCTTGTTGTAAAGTTTTACCAACACTTTCTTATCTGGTTTGATTATTAAACACATATCTGCACCAAAACATATTACAAATGAAATGTAGTATTAAATATGATATGGGAAAAACATACACAAATAATAAAATATAAAGAAATCAAGAACTTTATTGAAATAATTTAATAATAATACATCTTGTTATGCAAACCTGAAAACAATGTGCAAGTTACATCAAACTTTGGAATCACAAAATATGATAAGAATAAGGCAAATAATAACAATAATTAACTTTTACAACTTCAATTGCTTCTGTACATACTAGGCCTATAGCCTAATACACAAGGCATATAGCCTTATACCTTCCACTAGGCCTAAAGCCTAATATATGAAGAGTCAGAATGGGAACAAATTAAAAGCATGCATGGGAAGTGAAATGACCAGTGACAATCTGAGCTATTTGGGTGAAGACTAGGATTCCCTTTACTAGTGCCTATGTCCACAATGAGTAACACTCACTGGAGCACCATAACCTAAAACAATTTTGGTTCCCTACGATGCATAACTGCTTTCCCTTGCATTATGTTGCAACATAAACAAACCACGTCATATTCTCCTTTCTATATTTTAATCTAGGCAGTGAGGGTGTGATTGTCCCTCAGCCCTGTCTGCAGCCTCAGCAGCATGTTGTCCAGTCACTCCAGCCCTGTCTGCAGACTCAGCAGCATGTTGTCCAGTCTCTCCAGCCCTGTCTGCAGACTCAGCAGCATGTTGTCCAGTCTCTCCAGCCCTGTCTGCAGCCTCAGCAGCATGTTGTCCAGTCTCTCCAGCCCTGTCTGCAGCCTCAGCAGTATGTTGTCCAGTCTCTCCAGCCCTGTCTGCAGACTCAGCAGCATGTTGTCCAGTCTCTCCAGCCCTGTCTGCAGCCTCAGCAGTATGTTATCCAGTCTCTCCAGCCCTGTCTGCAGCCTCAGCAGCATGTTGTCCAGTCTCTCCAGCCCTGTCTGCAGACTCAGCAGCATGTTGTCTAGTCTCTCCAGCCCTGTCTGTCCTTGGCAGCACAGGAACAGCTTCTATTGGGGCGGCAGGTAGCCTAGTGGTTAGAGTTGGGACAGTAACCGAAAGATTGCTTGATCGAATCCCTGAGCTGATAAGGTAAAAATATGTTGTTCTGCCCCTGAACAAGGCAGTTAATCCATTGTTCCTAGGCCATTGTTCCTAAGAATTTGTTCTTAACTGACTTTCCTTGTTAAAAAAACAAATATTGACTGCCTGGTGCACAGGTGACATATCTACAGTGTAGTCCCCAAGATGGTCTGAGAGCGGACAGTCCACCAGTGTCAGAGAGGAGAGAGAAATAATTGCATACAGTGTGTGTACATGTAGCCTAATAGTACATAACAAAAATACAACATTGACAGTTGTAAACTAAACCAGGATGATTTAGTTACCATGCTAGCTACCTAGCTATCATCATAAGGGTTAGGGTTAGGCTTAGGCGCCATTTATTCTTGCAATCAACAGCCAGCAGGCTCATTATTTTTAGGAATCATATCACAGATAACGACACAATTAGATATCTAGCTAAGTATTTATTTATATATCTAACTGATGACACCAGGCAGGCTAAAACTCCATCCCATAGGACGGCGCACAATTGGCCCAGTGTCGTCCGGGTTGGGGTTTGGCCGGGCTAGGCCGTCATTGTAAATAAGAATGTATTCTTAACTGACTGCCTAGTTAAATAAAGGTTCAATCAAATAAATACAAATCTAACTCTGTCTTGTCTCTCCCCCTCACCCCTTCATCCCCTCTGCAGTCCAAACCTGACATGGAGGGACATGCAGCACTTGTCCGTGCTGACCTCCAAGAGAAACCAGCTACATGACGAGGTGCACCAGTGGCGGAGGAACGGCGTGGGCCTGGAATTCAACCACCTGTTTGGTTACGGTGTGCTGGACGCTGGCGGCATGGTCAAGATGGCCAAGGAGTGGAAGACTGTCCCCGAGCGTTTTCACTGCGTGGCTGGATCATTGCAGGATGTCCAGTAAGTGACCGGGCACTGTACAGACAATACATTACCGACCTGGCTGAAAATAGTAGTACTAAGATGTACAGTCGTCGCCAAAAGTTTTGAGAATGACACACATTAATATTCACAAAGTCTGCTGCCTCAGTGTCTTTAGATAACTGTCAAAGGCTTTTATTGACAATTACATGAAGTTGATGCAAAGAGACAATATTTGCAGTGTTGACCCTTCTTTTTCAAGACCTCTACAATCTGCCCTGGTATGCTGTCAATTAACTTCTGGGCCACATCCTGACTGATGGCAGCCCATTATTGCATAATCAATGCTTGGAGTTTGTCAGAATTTGTGGGGTTTTGTTTTTCCACCCACCTCTTCTGGATTGACCACAAGATCTCAATGGGATTAAGGTCTGGGGAGTTTCCTGGCCATGGACCCACAATATCGATGTTTTGTTCCCCGAGCCACTTAGTTATCACAGTTACCTTATGGCAAGGTGCTCCATCATGCTGGAAAAGGCATTGTTCGTCACCAAACTGTTCCTGGATGTTTGGGAGAAGTTGTTCTCAGAGGATGTGTTGGGACCATTCTTTATTCATGGCTGTGTTCTTAGGCACAATTGTGAGTGAGCCCACTTCCTTGGCTGAGAAGCAACCCCACACATGAATGGTCTCAGGATGCTTTATTGTTGGCATGACACAGGACTGATGGTAGCGCTCACCTTGTCTTCTTCCGACAAGCTTTTTGCCGGATGCCCCAAACAATCAGAAAGGGGATTCATCAGAGAAAATCCCTTTACCCCAGTCCTCAGCAGTCCAATCCCTATACCTTTTGCAGAATATCCATCTGTCCCTGATATTTATAGTGGCTTCTTTGCTGCCCTTCTTGACACCAGGTCATCCTCCAAAAGTCTTCGCCTCACTGTGCATACAGATGCACCCACAACCGCCTGCTGCCAGTCCTGAGCAAGCTCTGTACTGGTGGTGCCCCGATCCCACAGCTGAATCAACTTTAGGAGACGGTCCTGGCACTTGCTGGACTTTCTTGGGCGCCCTGAAGCCTTCTTCACAACAATTGAACCGCTCTCCTTGAAGTTCTTGATGATCCGATAAATGGTTGATTTAGGTGCAATCTTACTGGCAGCAATATCCTTGCCTGTGAAGCACTTTTTGTGCAAAGCAATAATGACGGCACGTTTCCTTGCAGGAAACCATGGTTGACAGAGGAAGAACAACGATTCCAAGCACCACCCTCCTTTTGAAGCTTCCAGTCTGTTATTCGAACTCAATCAGCATGACAGAGTGATCTCCAGCCCTGTTCTCGTCAACACTCAACAATCACTGACATGATGTCAGCTGGTCCTTTTGTGGCAGGGCTGAAATGCAGTGGAAATGTTTTTGGCAGTGTCACGGTTTTATTCTATCTCCTCCTCTGACGAAGAGGTGTAGCAAGGATCAGACCAAAATGCAGCGTGGTAATTTTGATAAATGTTCAATAACCGAATAAACACGAACAATACAAAAACAATAAACGTAACATGAAAACCGAAACAGCCTATGCTGGTGCAAACTAACACAGAGACAGGAAGAAACACTCAAAGAATATGGCTGCCTAAATATGGTTCCCAATCAAAGACAACGATAATCACCTGCCTCTGATTGAGAACCACTTCAGGCAACCATAGACTTTACTAGATAACCCTACTAAGCCACAATCCCAATACCTACTAAAACCCCAAGACAAAACACACCACATAATAAACCCATGTCACACCCTGGCCTGACCAAAATAATAAAGAAAACACAAAATTCTAAGACCAGGGCGTGACAGGCAGATTCAGTTCATTTGCATGGCAAAGAGGGACTTTGCAATTAATTGCAATTCATCTGATCACTCTTCATAACATTCTGCAGTATATGCAAATTGACATCATACAAAATGAGGCAGCAGACTTTGTGAAAATTAAAATTTGTGTCATTCTCAAAACTTTTGGCCACGACCGTAGGTTTGTTTGTATTTAGCTACAGTTGAAGTCAGAAGATTAAATACACCTAAGCAAAATACATTTAAACTCCGGGGAATTTTGGCCCATTCCTCCTGACAGAGCTGGTGTAACTGAGTCAGGTTTGTAGGCCTCCTTGCTCACAAACACTTTTTCAGTTCTGCCCACACATCTTCTATAGGATTGAAGTCAGGGCTTTGTGATGGCCACTCCAATACCTTGACTTTGTTTTAAGCCATTTTGCCACAACTTTTGAAGTATGCTTGGGGTCATTGTCCATTTGGAAGACCCATTTGCGACCAAGCTTTAACTTCCTGACTGATGTCTTGAGATGTTTCTTCAATATATCCACATAAGTTTCGTCCCTCATGATGCCATCTATTTTGTGAAGTGCACCAGTCCCTCCTGCAGCAAAGCACCCCCCACAACATGATGCTGCCACCCCCGTGCTTCATGGGTGGAATTGTGTTCTTCGGCTTGCAAGCATCCCCCTTTTTCCTCCAAACACAACGATGGTAATTATGGCCAAACAGTTCTATTTTTGTTTCATCAGACTAGAGGACATTTCTCCAAAAAGTACAATCTTGGTCCCCATGTGTAGTTGCAAACCATAGTCTGGCTTTTTTTATGGCGGTTTTGGAGCAGTGGCTTCTTCCTTGCTGAGCGGCCTTTCAGTTTATGTCGATATGGGACTTGTTTTACTGTGGATATAGATACTTTTGTACCTGTTTCCTCCAGCATCTTCACAAGGTCCTTTGCTGTTTTTCGCAGATTGATTTGCTCTTTTCACACCAAAATACATTCATCTCTTGGAGTCAGAAAGCGTTTCCTTCCTGAGCGGTATGATGGCTGCGTGGTCCCATGGTGTTTATACTTGCGTACTATTGTTTGTACAGATGAACCTGGTACCTTCGGGCGTTTGGAAATTGCAAGAATGGATCAGAGTTGTGGAGGTCTACAATTTATTTTCTGAGGTCTTGTCTGATTTCTATTGATTATCCCATGATGTGAGGCAAAGAGGCACTGAGTTTGAAGGTAGGCCTTGAAATACATACACAGGTACACCTCCAATTGACTCAAATTATATCAATTAGCCTATCAGAAGCTTCTAAAGCCATGACATCATTTTTCTGGAATTTTCCAAGCTGTTTAAAGGCACAGTCAACGTATTGTTTGTAAACTTCTGCCCCACTGGAATTGTGATACAGTAAATTATAAGTGAAATAATCTGTTTGTAAACAATTGTTGGAAAAATTACTTGTGTCATGCACAAAGTAGATGTCCTAACTTACTTGCCAAAACTATAGTTTGTTATCAAGAAATGTGTGGATTAGTTGAAAAATGTGTTTTGATATTTCCAACCTAAGCGTATGTTAACTTCGGACTTCAACTGTATGTCTGGTCCATTGCCTGACTGTGTGGTTACTCTGCAGTTCGACCCATAAAACATAATAAAAAAGTTTGTCTCGTCCAGGACTGGAGTCTACACAGATAGTCAATCAGAGCTACAGTACGCCTTTATGCAAATAAGTTATTTGCCACATGGGCCTGACATAATTCACTTTGAACTCGACTGTGTGTTTCCAGGCAGTAGCAACAGTATGACTTTAGATCATTAGTAAGCATCCTTCTGCAGCTTGCCTGCCAATGCATGCTTGTCCCAACCCATGTTTTGACAACTGAATGGGAACTTACCTACCTGCCTGCCCGCTCATTTTGCCAATGCCAAATAAAATTGATTGACAACTAGGGGTATGTTAATAAATTGCCTCCAGTGGGTGGTTTGTAAATTCAGAGCATTGTCAGATTGTCTGTTCATAAATTCGGAGCTTTTCGGTCTCCTTGGGTTCAGAGCATACACTGCGCTATTGATACAGGAACGCTCAGGCCAAGGAGTAGGATTGATCTGCACATTCCTCACAATGGCAGTTAAGCAAACAAGCTGACTGGCTAAAGTTGGCTAGCTGCTTCCAGACACAAATGAGTAGAGCTGGTTAGCTTGTTTACATTAGCCAGAGCCTTAGTGATTAACTGTGCTGCTGGCAACCATTGAATTACTTTTTTGCAGAAGTTTACTGGCACCGGTCATATTCAGCGGGTGTTGCGCATTCATAAATCCATAATTTATTTTGAGTGAATTTACGAATGCAAGAGATATGCTGAACTAGATAAAAGTCGTTCAAGTTCCTCATAGCTAGCTAGCAAAGTGATTTAAATTTCTCACTAGATAACCAAATGACACCTGAATCTCTATCTGTAGCCACCGAAAAACGATATGAGGGGAAAAAGTCTGGTGGCTCACCCACTCCTCCAATGACATGATATCCTTCCAGCAGCTCTCTAACTAACTAGCTAATGTTAAGCTCTATGTTTTTAGCTTGCTACAGTAAATAAATAGCTACATAAATAGATACACTAGCATATGACTGACTTGTGATCATTGCCCTTGCTAGTTTGATTGTATTGACATTCCCAGAGTTAGTTACATTCGTCTGTTTTTTCCAAAATATTGAGTAGTGGACACGGAAGTAGTGCATCCTGAATGGGTGGAGGCAGCAAAATAATGTACCAGGCCAACTGTGATTTACAACCTGATAGCAATATTTTTTGGACTACCAATAAATGTATTGGTGAATTAAGTATCTCTTCTGCTAACAATACCTTACTGTCCATCATGGAATTTTGAGTCAAACCGAGCCTATTTTTTAAACCTCTTATGAAGTTGGTTTTGTCGCATGAATTGGGAATTTGATACCCTAAATCAAATCAACCTACAAAGAATCCTAGAGAAGAACCAGGCTCTGAGGGGTGGCCAGTCCTCTTCTGACTGTGCCGGGTGGAGATTATAAGAGTACCTGGCCATTAAGGCCAGATTGTTCTTCAAGATGTTCAAACGTTCATAGATGACCAGCAGGGTCAAATAATAATCACAGTGGTTGTAGAGGGTGTACCATGTCAGTACCTCAGGTGTAAATGTCAGTTGGCTTTTCACAGCCGAGCATGCGGTAGAGAGAGAGAGCGAGAGAGAGAAAGCGAGAGAGAGAAAGCGAGAGAGAGCGAGAGAGAAAGAGAGAGTCGAAAACGGCAGGTTCGGGACAAGGTAGCACGTCCGGTGAACAGGTTAGGGTTCCATAGCCGGAGGCAGAACAGTTGAAACTGGAGGGGGACCATACTTAAATTCACACAGGACACCAGAAATAATAGGATAATTACACCAAATATAACAGACTGACCCTAGTCCCCCGGCCATAGACTATTGCAGTATAGATACTGGAGGCTGAGACAGGGGGGTGTCTCGGGGGACACTGTGGCCCCGTCTGACGATACCCATTGACACTTTGCCAAAGCACAGCCCCCACAACACTAGAGGGATATCAACAGACCACCAACTTACTACCCTGAGACAAGGCCGAGTATAGCCCATGAAGATCTCCTCCACTGCACGTAGACACCTGCTCGTCGAACATCTCATTCCAAAATCATGGGCATTAATATGGAGTTGGTCCCCCCTTTGCTGCTATAACAGCCTCTACTCTTCTGGGAAGGCTTTCCGTTAGATGTTGGAACATTTCTGTGGGGACTTACTTCCATTCAGCCACAAGAGCATTAGTGAGGTCGGGCACTGATGAGGGGCAATTAGGCCTGGCTCACAGTCAGCTTTCCAATTCATCGATGAGGTTGAGGTCAGGGCTCTGTGCAGGCCAGGCAAGTTCTTCCACACAATTCTCGCCAAACCATTTTTGTATGGACCTCGCTTTGTGCACTGGGCAATTGTCATACTGAAACGGGAAAGTACCTTCCCCAAACTGTTGCCACAATGTTGGAAGCACAGAATTGTCTTGAATGTCATTGCATGCTGTAGCGTTAATATTTCCCTCCACCAAACTTTAGAGTTGGCACTATGCTTTGGGGCAGGTAAAATTCTCCTGGAGTCTGCCAAACCCAGATTCGTCCATCAGACTGCCACATGGTAAAGTGTGATTCATCACACCAGAGAAAATAAAAATGTGAGAAATTATGCCACCCCACATCAAGAAACTGTTTCAAAGGAGAGACATGCATGAAATTAACACCGTGATCATCATATTCATCACGGCACTGTCGGAAAAGGTTTTTACAACGGAAATTATATTTATTTTGCAGGAAAAAGTTAATACAATTGCATATTTTATGATGATGAAATGCTTTATTTTTATTTATCAAGTGAATCTCATTCTCCAATAATGAATGCCAGCTAAGATAGGGGTAGGTAACATATTCTAGTCTAAGCCTAACCAAAAGCCCACTCTTCGGTTTCCTAGAATAATTTCATGGCAAACCAAGCATGGTTTCTATAGTTGTTGGGTTTCCGTGGGGGAGCAGGATTTGAGGCAGCACTAGTGCTCAGTCAGGGTCTGCTGGGTCCATGCTAAGTAGGTCAGGTAATAGAAGGAGCTATGAGTGCGGAGGTCTAGACAGACTGGGCTATGGTAAATACTCTGCACCCGCAGGCTGAATCTCAGATTTAATTAGATACAGGGGACACCTGTGGTCTCAAGGAGTTAACCAGAATACTGATTATGTTATTATTTCTCTCTCTCTCTGTCCTTCTGTTTCTTCCTCTCTCAAATCTCTCTACCTTAATACATTTTTGTATTCCCGTTTCTCTATATCTTTCTGTCATGTTTTCCTTTCTCCATCTACCTGTATTTTTGTCATTCTATGACCCTTCCTTTCCCACCTTTCATCTTTTGTCTCCCTTTCAAGTCTTCTCCATCCCTCTGTCCATCTCTCTCCCCCTGTTGTCCCTTTTTATTATCCTCCGTTTATCACCTTTTTTTCCTTTGTCTCACTTGACTCTTCTTTTGCCTTCACCTTCCTAATCCCCCCCTCCCATCTTTCCCTTCAGTAAGATCCAATCGGGTGGCAAGCTGATCCTGACCATCTCCACTGACTCCTGCCAGGGGAAGGACAACTTTGTCCGCTACCTGGAGCACGTTCAGGCTGTGGTCACAGTCAATGGTAGTCGCCGTGGCGACCTCAACATCAACATGACCTCCCCCATGGGCACCAAGTCCATCCTGCTGAGCTGCCGGCCCCGGGACGACGACGCCAAGGTGGGCTTTGACAAGTGGCCCTTTATGACCACACACACCTGGGGAGAGGACCCCCGCGGGAACTGGGTCCTGGAGGTGGGCTTCCAGGGAGACGAGCCACAGAGAGGGGCCCTGAAGGAGTGGACCCTCATGCTCCATGGAACACAAAGTGCCCCTTACATAGACCAGATAGTGCGCGACTACCAGTCCAAACTAGCCATGTCAAAAAAGGAGGAGCTGGAGGAAGAGCTGGACGAGGCAGTGGAGAGGAGTCTGAAAAGTCTGCTGAGTAAAAACTAGCTGACGTAGATAACTAAACACTGTCTGGTCAGGTCTGCATGCCGGGCCGGTCTCGCTCTCTACTTCTCTCCTATCTTTCTCTCACTTCTCCTCTCTTTCTTTCTCGCACTTTCCACTTCTCTCACTTTCTCTGCCCCTTCTCGGTTTATCTTGCCCTCTCTCACACTTTCTCTCCCGACTCCCTTTCTCTCCTCTCTCATTTTCTTTCTTTCGCCCTTTTCTCTGCTTTTAGTTTTTCTGTGTTTATATTAGCCATCTACTTCCAATGAATGTTTCTTGTAATCCGATGATGATGATAAAAGTGTAAACTTAAAATAATCTGTTCTATGGAGAAAACAAAAAGATCTTATCTGGCTTTCGGTCTGTTTTTTTTTTACACATGACAAAAATGTATATAAACATAATGCATCCCACTATATGGTGTTCTTGCTTTCCCCCACACCTCCACCTCTGGTGAACCAACTGTTGTACAGTTTGTGACTGTAAATTATTTTTAGTGTCATTCTACTTAAAGTTTAATATCTTGCAAACAGAGGAGTGATACTTCTGTCCATTTATATTCGTGCAAAGCAACTGTTTCTATATAAACAAGACAAGGATCGTGTGATTTATTTTGCAGCCTGTGGTCCTCAAAGCATATTGCAGAATAACCTTTGCGTATACTATAATAAATCTATTCAGCTGTTTGTTAAAGCACCTCAGTGATTTGCACCACTCTGCAATGCACAGGCAAGGTAGCAGAAATGTCTTGTCATTTGAATGAGGAAGAGAAAGATAGGAACTGGAAGATAGGTGGCTCTGTATTCCAATTTCACTTTCTAAGGTAAGTCATTTGGCCTTACAATGATCAATGCCAGACAATTGAAGCCTATGCTGTAATGGGAAGCACTTATCTGTTCACTCAAGAGCACAAAGCACAGTGACATTTACATCACACACTGGGTGTGAGATCAGGACCGGGAATACAGTATAAAACAGCATTGTCTTCTGCCACACTCTGTAGCTCTTACTTTTGTTATTCTGTCACACACACACACACACACACACACACACACACGTTTTCTGGCTCTCTCTCTTTCTCTCTCTCTCTTGTCTGTCCCTCTAAGGGAAAGTGGATTGTGCAGAGTTCAGAGGTCGCTGTCTGCTCCTCCAGTTCATCTCAATGAAAAATGGATGACTCTCCTTCAGTAACTGCACCTATCACTCCGTGCTGAGAGACACCCAATGTTTACTAAACACTGCACTAGCTCAGTCTAGTCTATACCTCTAGTATGCAAGTCAAACAGGGTGATCAGTTAAAAACTAGGCATCCATCACCTCTACCATCATTATAAAGTTAGTCAATAATGCTTTAACTGCATACGAAAAGTAAAAATCTGAAACATCCGCTCTTATTATTCAAAGAATATAATATGAATCATTTAATATCTCTTTGGCACATTTCAATGGATTGAAATGAGATGATATGAAGGATTGGGGCATTCATTTGTAATGGAACAAAGCTATGAGTGTGTCATAAGAGTGGTGCTAATGTCCAAACACAAAGACAGTAGAGCTTTGCGCTTTTAAAGCTTGATTCTTTTTTATTATTAAAGCAATTTTATACACAGAAAGTCTGTGTTGAGGGCAGTCGATGGCATCCAATTGAACAAATGAGCTCTTGGGTTTGGGGGCAGCTTTGGTTTGGAAGGGTGGCAAACATCCATGAGGGCAGTAGCATGTCATCAATTTATAAAAATGTTAGAGGTTTTTTCACACATCAAGCCATGTTTACTCTACTTTGGGGGTTGAGATGACAAGGGGGCTTGTAGTTTTGATGTTCGTACTTCTTGTTTTCAGACATTTAATGTGTAAGGTTACGGCGTAGGTAGAAAACAACAATAGCAGCATTATGGAACCAGCTAACACTTGCGGAACGCAAAGCCAGAAAGCGTGAGCGAATAGAGGAGCAGTATCAGGAAGAACTGTCTCTTTAAGGTTGGTTTCATATAGGGTGGGAACAATGTCTTTAGAATGTGTCTTTAGCAGAGTCACATAATGCCTCAGTGTTTGTTCTTACTGGCATAAGGTGAGGCAAAACCTGTGAGATATTTTGGCAAAGGTCGACCTTATCTCAGACTCAGTTCTTCTTTTTGCTGGTCTTCTCGATCATGGTCTCCACCACCATGGCTGTCTCCTCATAGCCCTTGGTCTTGCGGTCATTGGAGAACTTTTCCACTGACTCCACCATCTCCACCTTCTCGTAGCTCATGGAGTCAGGGGGCATGCTGCTAGCGCCACGGGGGGAGGGCATGGGAGGAGGGCCCCTGCGGTGACTGTCGTCTTTACCCCCCTTGGGTCCGGAGGGATTGCTGGGGCCTTTGGGGGCAGGGTTGGGCTGTGGGGGGAGTAGGGTTCTTCGGCCTAGGCTCGGGGTCTCCACCCCTTGATTTCCCCTTCACACCACCTTTTCCTCCCTTATCGTCTCCTTTCCCCCCCTCTCCGTCAGAGGGCTGGGTGGGGGTAAGGGGACCAGGGGGTGGCATGGGCTGAGGATGAGGGGGGTTGGGGGAGGGGGTGTAAGGCCCGAAGGGGTCATAAGGGGAGACCATGCCGTTGCGGATGGTGACGAAGACGTGTCCGGCGGAGGGGCTGGAGGTGTAGAAGTGAGGGTGGGGGTAGCTGCCATCGCCTGTCACCAGCACATAGCGCCCCTTGGTGTAAAAGTCAGCAATTGGCTCTGGCTTCTTGTACTTCCTCATTCGGTCCCTGACAATGTTACAAAGCGTGTCGAAGGCTTTGCTGATCTGAGCCCCGTCTGGCACATCCTGGGGCGTGTACAGGGACCTCTGCTCCTCCCTCTTCACCTCGCCTTCCTCCCCTGCCACCCCTCGCTCCTCGTCCTCCATGTGTTCAGCTCCACCGACTCTCTCCTCCTGGCCACTGTCCATCACATCTTTGGGGCTGATCTCCTTCTTCTTCAGGACCTTCTTGGCCAAGTGCTTCTGGCGAGGCTTGACACTGGTGATGTCCTGGATGGCTTGCGTGATGTCTGGAGACAACAAAACAATACACTCACATTCTAAATACATTATCCAAGGAGGATAGTACCCCTACGGGACCATGATCATCCTTATCTGCCATGAATAAACCCCAGGAGGATCCATTGTGCTTTCTGTTCTATGGTCTTTGTATCTGAGTGGGTAGGATACACATCACTGTGTGGCTGTATACATTAGGGTTCTAGCTAGTGTGGTTATAGCCAATGATGACGACGGGGTGTTATGTGTCTGCTCTGTATGTATGGAGACTATCCGTGTGAAGCAGCTGTGGAATGAGACATGGCATGCCCTCACCTCTGCCCCTGCTCGACACAGTGGGTGTGTGGGTGTAGCGGTAATTGGTGGTGAACAAGGTAATGGGAGTCCCAATTATCGCTGAATTCAACCTGTGGAAGAGAATGATGAAGAAATGTTAGTTACCACCACAGCAAGTGATAGTGTATTTTTATGTGTTAGTAATAAACATTATACAAATGTTTTGTTTTACCTTTTATTGAACCTTTTATTTAACTAGGCTAGTCAGTTAAGAACAAATTCTTCTTTACAATGATGGCCTACCCCGGCCAAACCCTAACCCGCACGCCGCTGGGCCAATTGCGCGCCACCCTATGGGACTCCCAATCGAACCAGGGTCTGTAGTGAATCCTCCAGCACTGAGATGCAGTGCCTTAGACCGCTGCGCTGCTCGGGAGCCCAAATTGAAAGCTGACTGCGATACAGGTCTGATTGCCCAACATCAGTGCCTGACCTCACTAATGCTCTTGTGGCTGAATGGAAGCAACTCCCCACAGCAATGTTCCAACATCTAGTGGAAAGCCTTCACAGAAGAGTTGAGGTTTGTTATAGGGGGAGCAACTCTATATTAATGCCCATGATTTTGGAATGAGATGTTTGACGAGCAGGTTTGGTCATGTACATCGGTGTATCTGTATTCCCAGTGGTGAAATCTATAGATTAGGGCCTAATGAATTTATTTCGATTGACCGATTTCCTTATATGATCTGTAACCCAGTAAAATCTTAGAAATTGTTGAATGTCACATTCTTATTTTTTGTTCAGTGTAATTTTAAAAAAGACAAATGAATTTATCTTAGAATACACATTACTTCTATTATTTGTATTATTATTATGGGGTGACAGGTAGCCTAGTGGTTAGAGCATTGGACTAGTAATCAGAAGGTAGTAAGTAACCAGAAGCTCGAATCCCCGAGCTAACAAGGTAAAAATCTGTTGTTCTGCCCCTGAACAAGGCAGTTAACCCACTGTTCCTCGGCTGTCATTGTAAATAAGAATTTGTTCTTAACTGACTTGCCTAGTTAAATAAAAAATGGAATAAAAAATGTATCCCAAAGGGTTGAAGTCAGGGCTATGTGCAGATCAGTCAAGTTCTTCCAAACCAATCTCGAAAAACCATTTCTGTATGAACTTCGCTTTGTGCACAGGGCATTGTCATGCTGAAACAGGAAAGGGCCTTCCCCAAACTGTTGCTACAAAGTTGGAAGCACAGAATCATCTAGAATGTCATTGTATGCTGTAGTGTTAAGATTTCCCTTCAATGGAAGTAAGGGCCCTGCCCCAAATCATTAAAAACAGCCCCAGACCATTATTCCTCTTCCACCAAACTTTACAGTTTGCACTATGCATTGGGGCAGGTAGCGTTCTCCTGGCATCCGCCAAACCCAGATTCATCAGTCGGACTGCCAGATGGTGAAGCATGATTCATCACTCCAGAGAATACGTTCCACTGCTTCAGAGTCCAATGGCAGCGAGCTTTACACAACTCCAGCCGACGCTTGGCATTGCGCATAGGGATCTTAGGCTTGTGTGCGGCTGCTCGGCCATACAAAGCCATTTCATGAGGCTCCTGACAAACGGTTATTTTGCTGACGTTGCTTCCAGAGCCAGATTCAAACTCAGTAATGAGTGTTGCAACCGAGGACAGGCGACTTTTACGCGCTACCCGCTTCAGCACTCGGTGGTCCCGTTCTGTGAGCTTGTGTGGCCTACCTTTTCGCGGCTGAGCCACTGTTGCTCCTAGATGTTTCCACTTCACAATAACAGCATGTACAGTTGACTGGTGCAGCTCTTGCAGGGCAGAAATTTGACGAACTGACTTGTTGGAAAGGTGGCATCTTATGACAGTGCCACGTTGAACATCTGTGCTCTTCAGTAAGGCCAATATACTGCCAATGTTTGTCTATGGAGATTGCATGGCGGTGTGCTCGATTTTCTACACCTGTCAGCAACGGGTGTGGCTGAAATAACTGAATCCATATACTTTTGCATATGTAGTGTATGCATCTGTTGGTCACAAGTACCTTAAAAAAAGGTAGGGGCGTTGATCATGCAATGCGACACATCTCCTTCGCATAGAGTTGATCAGGCTGTTAATTGAGGCCTGTGGAATGTTGTCGAACTCATCTTCAATCGCTGTGCGAACTTGCTAGATATTGGTGGGAACTGGAACATGCTGTCGTATACATCGATCCAGAGCATCCCAAACATACTCAATGGGTGACATGTCTGCTGAGTATGCAGGCCATGGAAGAAATGTGACATTTTCACCTTCCAGGAATTGTGTACAGATCCTTGCAACATGGGGCCATGCATTACCATGCTGAAACATGAGGTGATGATGGCGAATGAATGGCACGACAATGGGCCTCAGGATCTCATCATTGTAGCTCTGTGCATTCAAATTGCCATGGATAAAATACAATTGTGTTCGCTTATGAGTGCCAAAACCATAACCCCACCGCCAACATTAACATCAGCAAACCGCTCGCTCACACGACGTTATACACGCTGTCTGTCATCTGCCTGGTACAGTTGAAACCGGGATTCGTCCATGAAGAGCACACTTCTCCAGAGTGCCAGAGGACATCAAAGGTGAGCATTTGCTCACTGAAGTCAGTTACGACGCAAAACTGCAGTCAGGTCAAGACCCTGGTGAGGACTACAATGCAGATGTGCTTCCCTGATAACGTTTCTGACAGTTTGTGCAGAAATTATTTAGTTGTGTAAAACCACAGTTTCAGCTGTCTGGGTGGCTAGTCTCAGACGATCCCACAGGTGGAGAAACCGTATGTGAAGGTCCTGGGCTGGCGTTGTTACATGTGGTCTGTGGTTGTGAGCCCTGTTGGACGTACTGCCAAATTCTCTAAAACAAAGTTGGAGGTGGCTACTGGTAGAGAAATTAACATTTAATTATTTGGCAACCGCTCTGGTGGACAGTCCTGTAGTCAGCATGCCAAAACTTGACACATCTGTGGCATTGTTTTGTGTGACAAAAATGCACATTTTACAGTGGCCTTTTATTGTCCCCAGCACAAGATGCATCTGTGTAATTATCATGCTGTTTAATCAGCTTCTTGATATGCCACACCTGTCAGGTGGATGGATTAGTTTTGCAATGGAGAAATTAGAATTGACAGGGATGTAAACACATTTGTGCGCAAAATATGAGAGAAATACGCTTTCTGTGCATATGGAACATTTCTAGGATCTTTTATTTCAGCTCATGAAACATGGGACCAACACACAACATGTTGTGTTTATATTTTTGTGCAGTATACTTTTAGATTTTTGCATTGAGAGACTGAAAAGAAAACATGTTAATACAGTAAACAAAAGAAAGATTTGGCAATATTAAAGGGAATTAAATAGTACATAAAAAATAAATAACACTGAAGAGATATTCAACCATTATCAAACAAATCTGAGGTCGAAAACACACAAATATAATATCTCAAATTCCCGCCATGTGTCTGATACAGTATAGTCTACTACTGGTTTTCCAAGAGCCAACACGTTGAAGTGCTGCCTATATCCAGTAGCAGCAGGACACTGGTCACTGTGTGTTGTGGTTAGAAAATTACCTGTTGTCCTCGTTCTCGATGATCCTTTTGTACCTCTCCAGCTCATTCTCCAGTGAGGTCTGGTACATGGCCAGGTGGCGGCACTCATTTGTGTATTTGTCCAGGGATCCCTCGGCTTCCTCGATGTCCTTCCTCAGAGACTCAATCTGCTCGTTGTACAGCTGGATCTCATCGTCATAGCCCTCCTGGGTGCTCATGATGGAACTCTCCAACACTGACGTCTGACACAGACAGGCAGACGGATGGACGGAGAGATACTGTAAACTGCTTCTTTAAAGAAAACTGAATGCATTTCATATTTCCATTAAGAGTTAAGCTATTGACAACCAAACTTAAAGGGATAGTTCACCCAAATTACAAAATGTCATATTGGTTTCCTTACCCTCTAAAGCATCTATGTTCAAGGTATGACAGCACTCCATGCATTGGTTAAGTTTCTCTGGCACTGTTTCCAAATGCTAACGTTTTAGCATTTGTGGCACAAATCCCATTCAAGTAATGTCCAGATCATCCGAAAGTCTCTACAATTGATTGTGAAGGTCACCAAAGTCCATTAAATATCATTAGTTTGATTAATAGCATTTGGTAACAGTGCCACCCACTGCCAGGGAAACTAAACCAAAGCATGGATTGATGTCATACCTTGTATATCAGAGTTGGGTGAACAAACATTTCTTGCCTAATTCAGATTATATATTTGTGTGGTCCTTTGTAGCTCAGTTGGGATAGTATGGACTTGTATTGCCAAGGTAGTGTGTTCGATTCCTGGGACCACCCATACGTAAAATTGTCTGCTAAATGGCATTTATTTATGCAATCTTTGTCATTCTTGGATCTGAATATGACTGAACTTCAGTTGATGGATTACTGTGGTCCCTGAGCTACCTCATGTGCCAGGTGTCTGGCTATACAAAGACTGAATAAATCAGAACTTTTGTCAAGAGAAACTCATGACTACTGTACTCTTTGAGGATGTTGTGGTGACAGCTGTAGTACTGCAAAGGTGTTCAACCCACATATTGAATATTTCATGGCAACCTGTCTCGGATTGAAAATGGAATTGAGTCTTTAGAGGAATATATGGAGAAAAACATTAGGTAAAATATTCAGATTTCTTGCAACAATTATATTCAAATATTTTAAAATAAAACGTATTTCAGTTATAGAACACCATTTGAAAACCTTTTTTTCTAGGGAACACAGACAGCTTTGAGGTACAAGCTACAGAAAATGAACAAAGTGAAAAGCATAATTTGAGAGTAAAGCTGAGGTAGAAAAAATATGTAGGGACAAAATGAAACTCATTTGAAGGGATGTTCATCTAAAATATTATTCAATTGATTCACAACTTTCGAGAAAATAAACATGGACTTTGATGTTTGTCTTGTTTTTTTACTAATGTTAGTTTTCTAAGAAATACACCTGTATTTTCCTACTTCTCTGTATCTTTTATCGCCTTTACTCACTAATCTGAAGGTGATGACTGGCACCTACTGGCAACCCCTTTGCAACTACAACCAATTTACAGTATGTACTGTACTCCATGGGTACATCTCAACTTTCTACCTCAAGTAAAGCGGCTACCTCATCTCCCTTCCTCACTAATATGCATAGGGGGGTAGGGCTTAGGGGTTGATTTGGAGTGGGACAATTTCAAACAATTGAGCGTGAGATGCTTCCTAAATTGTCATAGTGACAGAGACAGGGACCTACCTCGTACTGCAGATGCTGCTTCTGTGCTTGGAGCTGACAGAGGGCGCTCTTATACTCCTCCAGCTGACTCTGCAGGGCTGGAACTCTCCTCTGGGCCAGCTGCTTCTCCTGCTCCTTCACACAGAGGGAGGACATACCAGTTATAATACACACTGATCACACAGAGGCAAGACAGGCCTGTTATATTATATTTACTTGCAACTTCAAAGATAGACAAGCAAACAGCTTACAGACTAACTGACTGCATCAGCATACTTTCTGCTGAGACACAACGTGAGCTGGGATTACCTGTCATAACACACAGAAGCTTATTATAAAAGGCAGTCACACTTCACAGAAAGCTCAGTACACCTCAACACATTCGAAAGCATCACAACACATTTTCCAGTCACGGACACACGGTTATCCACAAAGTTCTGCACATGTAGCTGATTTCAAGGCCCTATTGTTATCTGGTCTGACACCTCTGGTCTGACTCAGCTGGTTCCCCTGGAAACAGACAAATGCATGTGACAGGGGGAGACCTTACCTCAGAGGTGCCCACAGCCATATTTGGCACCAGGTGTATCGTCTGGTTGATCTGGTGCAGGATATTCACGTAGGTCTGGATCTCTGACAGGTTCTACGGGGGAAGGAGACATTTCCCAAGAAATGATTAGACCTTGGACTCCACATACACAGCGCACACAACTCTGAGGAAGATAAAGAGAAATGTCATATAGGGTGGGTGTATTTAACAAGGTTGCAATATTAGAGTATAGTACACAATATCTTTGTACTCTAATCACCCACCCTATTATTTTACCAGTGACAGAATTGGTCAAATTAAGATCCTACATTTGTAAGTTGTAATACGGGATGCTATGCACACTGTATCTGTATCATTTGCAATAAATCTGATGTAAACGTATAAATGTACAGTATAAAGGCAGAATGAGTTTGTAATAGATTGCACGTGATTTGTACAGTGCATTCGGAAATTATTCAGACCCCTTGACTTTTTTCTACATTTTATTACGTTACAGCATTATTCTAAATGAATTCAATTTCATCCTGTTTCCATTGATCATCTTTGAGATGTTCCTGCAACTTGATTGGAGTCCAGCTGTGGTCAATTCAATTGATTGGGCATGATTTGGAAAGGCACACACCTGTCTATATAAGGTCCTACAGTTCACAGTGCATGTCAGGGCCAAAACAGCCATGAGACCGAAGGAATTGTCCGTAGAACTCCGAGAGGATTGTGTCGAGGCACATATCTGGGGAAGGGTACCAAAACAGTTCTGCAGCATTGAAGGTCCCCAAGAACACAGTGGCCTCCATTATCATTCTTAAATGGAAGAAGTTTGGAACCACCAAGTCTCTTCCTAGAGCTGACCACCTGGCCAAACTGAACAATCGGGGGAGAAGGACCTTGATCAGAGAGATGACCAAGAACCTGATGTTCACTCTGACAGGGCTCCAGCGTTCTTCTGTGGAGATGGGAGAACCTTCCAGAATGACAACAATCTCTGCAGCACTCCACCAATCAGGCCTTTATGGTAGAGTGGCCAGAAGAAAGCCACTTCTCCGTAAAAAGCAAATGACAGCCGGCTTGTAGTTTGCCAAAAGGCACCTAAAGATTCTCAGACCATGAGAAACAATATTCTCTGGTCTGATGAAACCACGAATAAACTCTTTGGCCTGAATGCCAAGCGTCACATCTGGAGTGAAGGTTCCCCTTTCAACAGGACAACAATCCTAAGCAGACAGCCAAAGACCACCCAGGAGTGGCTTCGGGACAAGTCTTTAAATGTCCTTGAGTGGCCAAGCCAGAGCCCAAACTTGAACTCGATCGAACATCACTGGAGAGACCTGAAAAAAGCTGTGCAGCGACGCTCCCCATCTAACCTGATAGCGCTTGAGAGGATCTGCAGAGAAGAATGGGAGAAACTCCCCAAATACAGGTGTGTTAAGCTTGTAGCGTCATACCCAAGAAGACTCAAGCCTGTAATCGCTGCCAAAGGTGCTTCAACAAAGTACTGCGTAAAGGTTCTGAATACTTATGTAAATGTGATTTAGCATTGTCATATTTTTTATATATTTCCAAACATTTCCAAAAAATGGTTTTTGCTTTGTCATTATGGGGTATTGTGTGCAGATTGATTAGTTAAAAAAAAAAGTTTTATATCAATTTTAGAATAAGGCTGTAACATAACAAAATGTGGAAAAAGTCAAGTGGTCTGAATACTTTCCGAATGCACTGTATGCTGTACACCTCTTACCTTTCTGTGTCTGTCTTTGGTGGAGTTGATGTCATCCTGAAGGAACTGAGTCTGGATCTGAAACTCCAGGTTCCTGAGCAGGTTATGGTCAGCCTCCTAGGAAAGGAGAATAAAGGGGAAAAGGATGAGTGGCGAGGAGAGAAGAAGAGAAAAAAACGAGAGAAGGGAAGAGAAGAAGAAAAGGAGAGAAGAAAGAGAAGTCAATAGGTCCATATATCGACTCCAATTCTCATAAAGCCTCAAACAGTATGACAATGCTTATATTGTTGAACTGAACACCACACAAAGCCTTTTTCTTCACTAGTACATTCCTCCATTAAATCCAAAGCCTCTAAGATCAATAGAAGCTATTTCACCACACTGTATTATCCTGATCTCATAAGCTTTGTCTCTCAGACCACAAAGTCCTACCAGGGTTGCAGTTACACAATTTAATTATGAATCTGACACCTTGGACAAAGCTTGTAGATTATTAACTAGACAGATTATATAATACATACTTTTTTTGTGCCAAACAGACATACCCTGTTGAGTTGTTCCAATGTACCCCGCAGCTGTTCTTGATACTCACACTCATTTCTGTATCTATGGAGGACAAAACATAAATCACAAAACATAAATTCAGGAATTCCACAATGATGTGTGACCTACCTTTTATTGATCTGTAATTTGAACACGTTTGTGTGTTGAGCACATTGATTTTCATATATAGGGCTTTTCTGACTTTACAATGTCTGTGTTGATTAACTAGTCATTGCCCTTAATCAACCTGGCTCTCCTTGAGAGCACTTGCAATGGCTGTTGCTTCCCTTTTTTCAGAACACAACCACCTGTGCAGCATTCATCTAAATCCTGTCTGTGTATGAACAGAGAGTGGTCCATACACACTTTCCTTCTCTCTGATCCACACATCAGTTTAAAAAAAAACACACAGCCCTACTGACGCACACACAAACACACGCACTAATACTTTCAAAAGCAAGCACATCACTTACTTGTTGGTGAACTCGTCCAGCATGCGGCATGCGTCCTTTAGCTGGCGCTCAAGTTTGGCACGGTCGGCAGAGAGCTCGCAGATGCGCCTCCGGTTCAGGCCAATCTGTTCAGTAAAGGCCTCCTCAAGCCCACTGGCCTCTTCCATCCGCTGCAGCGTCTCTAGCTGCTTGCGGAACACGGAATTGCGCTGCTCCAGCACGCGTGCCCGATTAATATAGCGGGCGAAGCGGCTGTTGAGCTCCTGCAGGCTCTCCCAGCCCTGGATAGCTGAGGTGCCTGCCGATGCATCAGGGCCGTAGGGCTCTTCGAAGACATCAGAACGCTCATACTTCTCCTTGCGCACCTCGCGCCGGTAACTGGTCTTGTACATGGTGGTTGTTCTCGCTCTCCCTCTGCCTCGGTTGATGTTATCCCCGGAGTGCGTTCTTCCCTGCCGCACCTTTAGTGTGTGAAAACTCAGGTGCTCACCCTCGGCTGTCTCATTCTAGACTAAAGGCTGCCTGGCCCTGGGCGCCTGCGAAATAGACCCCCACAAATCTCACGCTGGCCTGTTCCCACGCAAGCCTCACGCGTGGGACCTTCCAGAGTTTGTTAGCCTTTGTGGCTGACATTACAAACGCTCTGCCAATGATGACCAAGCAAAAAAATAAAAACAAACAAAAGGCAGGCGAGGGAGAATACTGCTGTGTCAAATATACCATTATAAGGAGACCCTTTGTTTCCAATCAACCGTTTTTCTAGGTCTTTGTTTGGGGGAATTTTCGAACATGGCCTTGATTTACCACATGACAAAGTGGAAATAGCATGCTGTGCAGTTTGTTACAGGCCATATACAGTTACTAATGTGCCAAATGTAGGCTAGTAAACTCCATAGAATAGTGTGTTCTCCTTATTGTAGCCTACATAGGAAAGACCATGGATGGTTGAAACAGGATATAGTTTCAGTGATGGCTGGCCCATTAGGTCACAATTGGTCAACAACAAAAAAGTGTAAAACTTATGTAAATATACAGTACCAGTCAAAACTTTAGACACACCTACTCATTCAAGGGTTTTTCTTTATTTTGCCTATTTTCTACATTTTAAAATTATAGTAAAGACATCAAAACTATGAAATAACACACATGGAATCATGTAGTAACCAAAAAAGTGTTAAACAAATCAACATATATTTTGATTCTTCAAAGTAGCCTCCCTTTGCCTTAATGACAGTGTTGCACACTCTTGGCATTCTCTCAACCAGCTTCACCTGTAATGATTTTCCAACAGTATTGAAGGAGTTCTCACATAGTCTGAGCACTTTTTGGCTGCTTTTCTTTCACTCTGCAGTCCAACTCATCCCAAACCATGTCAATTGGGTTGAGGTTGGGTGATTGTGGAGGCCAAGTCATCTGATGCAGCACTCCATCACTCTCTTTTTTGGTCAAATAGCCCTTACACAGCCTGGAGGTGTGTTGGGTCATTGTCCTGTTGAAAAACAAATGATAGTCCCACTACGCGCAAACCAGATGGGATGGCATATCGCTGCAGAATGCTGTGGTAGCCATGATGGCAAAGTGTGCCTAAATCACTGACAGTGTCACCAGAAAAGCACCATCACACCTCCTCCGCCATGCTTCATGGTGGGAACCACACATGCCGAGATCATCCATTCACCAACTCTGAGTCTCAACAAAGACACAGCGGTTGAAAACTCATTAGACCAAAGGACAGATTTCCCCGGACTAATGTCCATTAATTGTGTTTCTTGGCCCAAGCAAGTCTCTTCTTGTTATTGGTGTCCTTTAGTAATAGTTTCTTTGCACTAATTTGACCATGAAGGCCTGATTCACGCAGTCTCCTCTAAACAGTTGATGTTGAGATGTGTCTGTTACTTGAACTCTGTGAAGCATTTATTTGGGCTGCAATCTGAGGTGTAGTTAACTCTAATGAACTTCTTCCTCACAGCAGAGGTAACTCTGGGTCTTCCTTTCCTGTCGCGGTCCTCATGAGAGCCAGTTTCATCATTGCGCTTGATGTTTTTTTCAACTGCACTTGAAGAAATTTTCAAAGTTCTTGAAATTTGACTGACCTTCATGTCTTAAAGTAATAATGGACTGGTGTTTCTCTGCTTATTTGAGCTGTCCTTGCCATAATATGGACTTGGTCTTTTACTAAATAGGGCTATCTTCCGTATACCACCTCTACCTTGTCACAACACAACTGATTGGCTCAAAGGCAAGGAAAGGAAGGAAATACATTTCACGATTTAACATTTAACAAGTCACACCTGTTAATTGAAACACATTCCAGGTGACTACCTCATTGTCATATATACTCCCTCTCCGGCGCTCGAGCTCACCAGGCTGCTCATTATTACGCACAGCTGTCACCATCGTTACGCGCACCAGCGCCTCAGACTCACCTGGACTCCATCACCTGCCTGATTACCTTCCCTATATACTGTATGTCACTCCCTTTGGTTCTTTCCCTAGATGTTATTGTTTTTGTTTCAGTGTTTCATGTCTGTACGCTACTCACGTTTCTCGTTTTGTTCCTTTTGTTAGTTATTATTAAAGTCACTCCCAGTACTTTCATCCCGACTCCCAGTGTACACGTTACACTCATAAAGCTGGATGCGCGAATGCCAGGAGTGTGCAAAGCTGTAATCAAGGCAAAGGGTGACTAGTTTGTAGAAACTCATGTGAAATATATTTTGATTTGTTAAAAAAAATGGTTACTACATGGTTCCATGTGTTATTTCATAGTTGATGTCTTCACTATTATTCTACAATGTATAAAATAGTAAAAATAAAGAAAAACCCTTGAATGAATAGGTGTGTCCTAACTTTTGACTGGTACTTTGTATATACAGTTGAAATCGGAATTTTACATATACCTTAGCCGAATAACTTTAAACTCAGTTTCTCACAATTCCTGACATTTAATCCTAGTAAAAATTACCTGTTTTAGGTCAGTTAGGATCACCACTTTATTTTAAGAATGTGAAATGTCAGAATAATAGTAGAGAGAATTATTTATTTCAGCTTTTATTTCTTCCATCAAATACCCAGTGGGTCAGATGTTTGCATACACTCAATAAGTATTTTGTACCTTTGCCTTTAAATTGATTAACTTGGGTCAAACATTTTGGGTAGCCTTCCACAAGCTTCCCACAATTAGCTGGGTGAATTTTAGCCCATTCCTCCTGACAGAGCTGGTGTAACTGAGTCAGGTTTGTAGGCCTCCTTGCTCACACACGCTTTTTCAGTTCTGCCCACACATTTTCTATGGGATTGAGGGCAGGGCTTTGTGATGGCCACTCCAATACCTTGACTTGTTGTCCTTAAACCCTCGTTGGGAAAGGTGGGACGCTAGCGCCCCATTCCGACAACATCCGGTGAAATTACAGTGCGCAAAATTCAAAATACAAAAATCGTAATATTAAACATTCATGAAAATACAATTGTCATACATAATTTAAAAGCTTAACTTCTTGTTAATCCAGCCGCTTCGTCAGATTTCAAAAAAAGGTTTTAAGGCAAAAGCATACAATGCGATAATCTGAGGACAGCACCCAGCATACAAAAGCATTAAAAAAAATCCAAACCAGCAGAGGCATCACAAGTCAGAAATAGCAATGAAATAAATCACTTACCTTTGAAGATCTTCCTCTGTTTGCAATCACAAGGGTCCCAGCTACACAACAAATGGTTGTTTTCTTTGAAAAAGTCCTTCTTATATCCCCAAAATGTCAGTTTGGTTGGCGCGCCTGATTCAGTAATCCACCTGTTCCACTCGTTCAAAGTGCATACAATGGAATCCCAAAAGTTACCAAACAAGTCCAAAAACATTTATAACAGTCCCTAGGTACCCTAATATGTAAATAAACGATACAATTTAAGAGGGAGAATAGTGTGTTCAATACCGGAGATAAATAACGAAATGCGCGTCCTCATCTACGCGCCACAAGACAACAGACAAAATTAGAGCCGCCTTGACAAACTATAAATTCTAGCTCATCTTTCAAAAAACAAGTCTGAAACCCATTCTAAAGACGGTTGACATCTAGTGGAAGCCATAGGAACTGCAATCTGGGAGGATTTCCTTTGAATTTCCCATAAATAATTATTTTCAATGGGTGTTGACCTAAAAAAAAAAAATCCAGGTGAATTTTCCTCGGTTTTTCACCTGCAATATCAGTTCTGTTACACTCACAGACATTATTTAAACAGTTCTTGAAACCTCGGAGAGTTTTCTATCCAATACTACCAATATGCATATCCTAGCGTCTGGGCCTGAGTAACAGGCAGTTTACTTTGGGCATGTCAGTCATCCGAACGTCCAAATACTTCCCCCTCGCCCTAAGAAGTTTTAAGACATTTTGCCACAACTTTGGAAGTATGCTTGGGACCATTGTCCATTTGGAAGACCCATTTGTGACTAAGATTTAACTTCCTGACTGATGTCTTGATGTTGCTTCAATATATCCACATAATTTTCCTATCTCATGATGCCATTTATTTTGTGAAGTGCACCAGTCCCTCCTGCACCAAAGCACCCCCACAACATGATGCTGCCACCCCTGTGCTTCATGGTTGGGATGGTGTTCTTCGGCTTGCAAGCATCCCCCTTTTCCCTCCAAACATAACAATGGTCATTATGGCCAAACAGTTCTATTTTTGTTTCATCAAATCAGGGGATATTTCTCCAAAACGTATGATCTTTCTCCCCATATGGAGTTGTAAACCGTAGTAGTCTGGCTTTTTTTGGAGCAGTGGCTTCTTCCTTGCTGAGCGGCCTTTCAGGTTATGTGCATATAAGACTTGTTTTACTGTGGATATAGATACTTTTGTTGCTGTTTCCTCCAACATCTTCACAAGGTCCTTTGCTGTTGTTCTGGGATTGATTTGCACCAAAGTACGTTCATCTCTAGGAGCAGAATGCGTCTCCTTCCTGAGCGGTATGATGGCTGCATGGTCCCATGGTGTTTATACTTGCATACTATTGTTTGTACAGATGAAAGTGGTACCTTCAGGCGTACCAATGATGAACCAGACATGTGGAGGTCAACCATGTTTTTTTCAGAGGTCTGATTTCTTTTGATTTTCCCATTTGACACCCTCTCAATCAGAAAGATATTTCCCTCATTAAAATGCAAATCAATTTATAACATTTTTACATGAGTTTTTCTGGATTCTTTTGTTGTTATTCTGTCGCTCACTGTTCAAATAAACCTACCATTCAAATTATAGACGGATAATTTCTTTGTCAGTGGGCAAACGTACAAAATCAGCAGGGGATCAAATACTTTCTCCCTCACTGTATATAGCCACACCCCCACTTTTCTTAACTAAAGCCAGGGAAAATGCAGCGCAGCAAATTCAAATAAAATTATATAAAAATCTAACTTTCATTAAATCACTCATGTAAGATACTAAATTAAAGCTACAATCATTGTGAATCCAGCCAACATGTCAGATTTTAAAAAGGCTTTTCGGTGAAAGCATAAGAAGCTATTATCTGATGATAGCACAACAGTAAACAAAGAGGGGAGCACATTTCAACCCTGTGGCGCTACACAAAATGCAGAAATAAAACATAAAACATGCCTTACCTTTGACGAGCTTCTTTTGTTGGCACTCCAATATGTCCCATAAACATTACAATTGGTCCTTTTGTTCGATTAATTCCGTCCATACATATCCAAAATGTCCATTTATTTGGCGCATTTGATCCAGAAAAAAACAGCTTCCAAATTGCGCAACGTCACTACAAAATATCTCAAAAGTTTCCTGTAAACTTTACCAAAACATTTCAAACTACTTTTGTAATACAACTTTAGGTATTTTTAAACGTTAATAATCGATCAAATTGAAGACGGGTCTATCTGTTTTCAATAGAGGATGGGAGGAAACTAACGCTACATTTCAAGTCTTGCGCAACTCTCAACAGTGTTACCCATTTCCTAGATGGCCGTACTTCCTCATTGCACAAAGGAATAACCTCAACCAATTTCCAAAGACTGGTGACATGCAGTGTAAGCGGTAGGAACTGAAAACAAGTGCCTAAGAAATATAGTTTTCCCAATGAGAAAAAACTGAACAGACAGAGACCTAAAAAAAAACATTTCTGAACGGTTTGTCCTCGGGGTTTTGCCTGCTACATAAGTTCTGTTATACTCACAGACATGATTCAAACAGTTTTAGTAACGTCAGAGTGTTTTCTATCCAAATCTACTAATAATATGCATATCTTATATTCAACAATAACACAATATTTTAGTAATTTGAAGAAGTACGACAGAGGGATGCAGCATTGGAACTAATTTTAAATTTGAGGCTGCTCACTCTTCAAGGCCTGGTCCAATGCTCTTGTGTTTAAGTCATCTGTTGTTTGGATTAGCGAAAACCATCCTGTTGAACAATAGAAAGCCGCCAGTACACACTGAACTCAAACAGGCTGAGAGAGACACAGTGGGGAAATTTGGGACAGTTTGTACATAATTATATGTCAATGCAACAAGTCAAAAAGATTAAGGACTGATTTAAATATTTGTTAGTGAAAACAAAGTACATGTTTATTTTCTTTCTTCCTTCCAGTACTGATGGAATGTCAGTTGCTAAGTTTTTTTTCTTCATGTTTATCAAAGATTCCGTATCTCTCACCTTGAAAGAGTGTCCTGGGGCAGTTGCCTTGGAAGGGCAGTTAAAAGTGCACAGATCCAGCTGTTAAAGAACCTCCATAATTAAGCAAGGCCTGGACATTTTTTTGTGTTTACCTTATGATTTTTGCCACACAAATGCGTTGAAGATGTCACACCACACACAACTCAGCTGTTAATTATCTACCAAGAGAATTCTCTTCGATTATAATCACAGCCGTATATATTCCCCCCCAAGCAGACACATCGATGGCTCTGAACGAACTTTATTTGACTCTTTGCAAACTGGAATCTATACATCCTGAGGCTGCATTCATTGTAGCTGGGGACTTTAACAAGGCTAATCTGAAAACAAGACTCCCTAAATTGTATCAGCATATCGACTGCGCAACCAGGGCTGGAAAAACATTGGATCATTGTTACTCTAACTTCCGCGACGCATATAAGGCCCTGCCCCGCCCTCCTTTCGGAAAAGCTGACCACGACTCCATTTTGTTGATCCCTGCCTACAGACAGAAACTAAAACAAGAAGCTCCCACGCTGAGGTCTGTCCAACGCTGGTCCGACCAAGCTGATTCCACACTCCAAGACTGCTTCCATCACATGGACTGGGATATGTTTCGTATTGCGTCAGATAACAACATTGACGAATACGCTGATTCGGTGTGCGAGTTCATTACAACGTGCATTGAAGATGTCGTTCCCATAGCAACGATTAAAACATTCCCTAACCAGAAACCGTGTATTGATGGCAGCATTCGCGTGAAACTGAAAGCGCGAACCACTGCTTTTAATCAGGGCAAGGTGACTGGTAACATGACCGAATACAAACAGTGCAGCTATTCCCTCCGCAAGGCTATCAAACAAGCTAAGCGTCAGTATAGAGACAAAGTAGAATCTCAATTCAAAGGCTCAGACACAAGAGGTATGTGGCAGGGTCTACAGTCAATTACGGACTACAAGAAGAAAACCAGCCCAGTCACGGACCAGGATGTCTTGCTCCCAGGCAGACTAAATAACTTTTTTGCCCACTTTGAGGACAATACAGTGCCACTGACACGGCCTGCATCGAAAACATGCGGACTCTCCTTCACTGCAGCCGAGATGAGTAAAGCATTTAAACGTGTTAACCCTCGCAAGGCTGCAGGCCCAGACGGCATCCCCAGCCGCGCCCTCAGAGCATGCGCAGACCAGCTGGCCGGTGTGTTTACGGACATATTCAATCAATCCCTATACCAGTCTGCTGTTCCCACATGCTTCAAGAGGGCCACCATTGTTCCTGTTCCCAAGAAAGCCAAGGTAACTGAGCTAAACGACTACCGCCCCGTAGCACTCACTTCCGTCATCATGAAGTGCTTTGAGAGACTAGTCAAGGACCATATCACCTCCACCCTATCTGACACCCTAGACCCACTCCAATTTGCTTACCGCCCAAATAGGTCCACAGACGATGCAATCTCAACCACACTGCACACTGCCCTAACCCATCTGGACAAGAGGAATACCTATGTGAGAATGCTGTTCATCGACTACAGCTCGGCATTCAACACCATAGCACCCTCCAAGCTCGTCATCAAGCTCGAGACCCTGGGTCTCGACCCCGCCCTGTGCAACTGGGTACTGGACTTCCTGACGGGCCGCCCCCAGGTGGTGAGGGTAGGCAACAACATCTCCACCCCGCTGATCCTCAACACTGGGGTCCAAAGAAATTCGGCTTGTCACCAAAAGCACTCACAAACTTCTACAGATGCACAATCGAGAGCATCCTGGCGGGCTGTATCACCACCTGGTACGGCAACTGCTCCGCCCACAACCGTAAGGCTCTCCAGAGGGTAGTGAGGTCTGCACAACGCATCACCGGGGGCAAACTACCTGCCCTCCAGGACACCTACACCACCCGATGTTACAGCAAGGCCATAAAGATCATCAAGGACAACAACCACCCGAGCCACTGCCTGTTCACCCCGCTATCATCCAGAAGGCGAGGTCAGTACAGGTGCATCAAAGCTGGGACCGAGAGAATGAAAAACAGCTTCTATCTCAAGGCCATCAGACTGTTAAACAGCCACCACTAACATTGAGTGGCTGCTGCCAACACACTGACACTGACTCTACTCCAGCCACTTTAATAATGGGAATTGATGGGAAATGATGTAAAATATATCACTAGCCACTTTAAACAATGCTACCTAATATAATGTTACATAACCTACATTATTCATCTCATATGCATACGTATATACTGTACTCTATATCATCGACTGCATCCTTATGTAATACATGTATCACTAGCCACTTTAACTATGCCACTTTGTTTACATACTCATCTCATATGCATATACTGTACTCGATACCATCTACTGTATCTTGCCTATGCTGCTCTGTACCATCACTCATTCATGTATCTTTATGTACATATTCTTTATCCCCTTACACTGTGTATAAGACAGTAGTTTTGGAATTGTTAGTTAGATTACTTGTTGGTTATTACTGCATTGTCGGAACTAGAAGCACAAGCATTTCGCTACACTCGCATTAATATCTGCTAACCATGTGTATGTGACAAATACATTTGATTTTGATTTTTTGGTTGATTTTTTAAATTAATATTTGTTAGTGGTTCATACTCTGTTTGATTTAGAAGTGTGGGGTCTTTTAATTTAGTTTTTGTCTGTTTTTCATGGGTTAGAAAGGATGCTGTACACAAATTAAAGTTTCTATTGTCAGAGTTTTGGTTGAACACATGCAAATTCTCTAAGAAATGTACTGAACAACCTAATGTAAACCTGATACACAAAATGTTTAAAATGTTTGAAATATCTTTAAATAATGTCTGAGGTACAGGAAAACAAACATTCACTTACAGTTTTTCTTAATTGCTAAAACACTAAAACCCATTGGCTGAACAAAGTTCTCAGTTGCTTGGACTCATTTAGCTAATTATGCAGTCTGTTGTCAATACCTTAAACCATTTCACATGGTAAAACACAATTTGCAGATCTCACTTAGACTTTTCAGCAAAACTCTAAACACATTCTCATTCTAAAAACACATTCTGCACTCTGATGCACATGTCATTCATACTGGTAAACACAACTTTGTGCTTTCCATTTATTAACAGTACTGACTGCTCAATAGATTTTGACTGGTTGCAGGTTCATATCATCAAAGAACAAGAATTACAGTATCACAGAGACAAAGGACACGTTTGTGAGATGCAGGGTGCAGTACTGTAAAATTAGGGGTACAAGGAGGAGGAAGAACAAAAAACTAAATTGCAAAGAGCAAAGCAGAGTAGTAATTTCTGATCAATTTTGAGCTACTATGATAGAACATGTTTTCGTTCATCAAAAGACAATGACGGAAAAATATGAATATTTTTTTGATTAAAAATGTACTTCTCCCTGAGAATTGTATGTTTTGATCAGTGTGTTTTCAAATTTTCGGTGAATTGTTTACTGCCTGCTTGAGAGTGTATATCATTTTGATCACTTTGTTTATGATTTGAGAGCAGTGTTTGATTTTGAACACAGCTATAACTGTTTTGAGGCGAATGTTTCATTTTGCAAGAGGAGTCAGAGGTTATGTAAATAGTGCTTGAAGATGAGGTTTTGTGTTGAATGTTTTCAGGAAATGGAGCAAGGTTTCAGAAATTGTGTTTTAGCAATTGAGAAAAACTGTTATAGGGCTGACTGACCTCTGACATCTGTTATGGTGATTCCTGATCCCCCTTACCAGGAAGACAGGATGTATATGTTTTTAAAAGAAGTTTATAATTGATCAAGAGTCCTATGTGTAAATCGGACCATGAGAAGGACAGAGCGAGAGAGAGCTGTCTCTAGTCTATTTTACCATTACCTTATGGGATAAAACTCATTATTGAGTTATCGAGATAATTCAATGACTTATTCTTCTTCTTTTTTTTGGGGGGGGGGGGTTTAACAGGCAGTGTTGTTTTTTTTCGGATGCATGAATCACGATGGGAGTCATGTGTCCAAAGGGGGAATTATCGATCCCCTGGAGCCCTATGCGAATGTATGCTGTTGTTGTTTTCTTTCTTTGTTCTTGTTCTACTTCAGTAATAAATCTCACCCGAGATGGATGGTCAGGATTTCTCCCTAAGGATTACCCCTCTGACTCCCTGACCTGTAACTCTGCAGTGAGATCGCCAAGATGATAGGTGAGTATAAGACCATTTGTGGGAGGGGGGGAATGGTTTCAACTGTGTGTTGTAATTCTCTAAGACATGGGTTTTAGAAGTCTGGATTTCCTGAATCATATCGGAAAATGATTAATCTTCCAGAGTGGGAGACGCTCCTTCTACACTAACTCTCTCTGCATAAAGTATTTCTAAGGCCCATTTTTTCCATACTGATTGATTGATTGTCTGGGGACTGTTCAGAGTGTTTTTAGTAAACAACACACAAGGGTTAAAAGGAAATGTGTCCAATTTTCAACGTCATATTCATTACTTCCTGCATCATACAAGTGTCTACATTTGTAAAAATGGTGTGTTTCTATGGTTTGTCGTAATCCTACCCTGCTGCCATCAAAGTGTAGGATTAAAAGAAAAACACCCTCCCTCTAGTTTCTAGCCAGAGGGAGGGTATTTTCTGGCTCCCCATGTCACATCCAATGTTATTGTTTGAAAATGTGGAAATGCATTGTTTTCACATACAGTATGTAGACAGTAGAATTGTGCTGGAGATAATGAAAATGAGGTTGGAAAGTGGTGGAATAGCTCTTTAACTTCTTACAACTACCCCCCTACTTTTTTAAATTTCCGCCTGAAGACATACCCATATCTAACTGCCTGTAGCTCAGGCTCAGAACCAAGGATATGCATATTCTTGATTTAATTTGAAAGAAAACACTCTGAAGTTTGTGTAAATGTGAATTGAATGTAGGAGAATATAACACAATATATATGGTTTAGATAATACAATGAAAAAAACATACATGAACAAGACAAAACAAGACAAAACAAACATTCAGGGACAATTTCAGTGAAAAACATAAGAGGGCAACAGTACTTGTGCAAAGTTTCAGAATGATAACTTCCAAAATAAGTGTGCTTACATGACATGTATCATGAAGTCGCCCAGGTGTCCCACACAAGTAGCCCAAATGTACCCAGGTGGCCAAATTGGTGAAGTTATACATTTTGAATGGAATAACTATATACAAAATACCAAATACCTCACCCATGAAAAAAAAAACATTTACAAAATAGCACTTTCAATATTTGGAAGACCCTCAGTCCTCTACACAATATTGTGCTGCTGATGCCAGGTGCCATATCAGTCTCTTTCTACTGTAAAGCAGAGGGTCACCAAACATGTGGTGCAGGTGATGGGGGACTTAATTTAGCAAAGAACACAGCGACGCCTCCATGCTGTGCCCTTTTGGCCCTGAGGCACATCCATGCCTGCAGCATTATTTGGGCAGATGAACACCACTCGAGGCAGGAGCTGGATGAACCAGCTTCAGTGGGGGATGGACACCTTGGCACTGGGGGCTCTCATTCGGAGTCAGTGTCACTGTGAAAAAAAATGTTCAGTTAGAATACTTATTTTCCACCATAATTTGCAAATAAATTCATTAAAAATCCTACAATGTGATTTTCTGGATTTTTTTCTTCTCATTTTGTCTGTCATAGTTGAAGTGTACCTATGATGAAAATTACAGGCCTCTCTCATCTTTTTAAGTTGGAGAACTTTCACAATTGGTGGCTGACTAAATACTTTTTTGCTCCACGGTGTATATAGAGTACAGGGAACATAAGGTTGAATATATTATTATAGACCTGCTAGATCTACTGTCTCATTTATATTATGACATTTCAGCTAGATCTACTGTCTTTATTATATTGCAACAGACCAGCTGTATCTACTGTCTCCATTTCACTTTGGCCATTGTTGTGGGCCTGTCCTCCCCTCAACCGCCTCAAATAGGCTATTTCATTTCACAAATAATATTTTATATTATTAATTTCAAACAACGGCATTGGCATGAGAAAAACTTACCAGTCCAAAACGATGTCCTCTCCGTTCAAAAAATATTCCTCTATTTGGGAATCGCTAAATGAATCGTCCTCCAACAATCTCTGTCTCACTTTCCCGATCAATTTCTTCTAAAATTGTGTATACACTACATCTGTATATCTAGACTTAGATTTAGCTTTCCCTGACATAGTCGCCATACAGATTGATATATAAACAGCTGAAGATGCGCTTTACCAAAACAATGCTGTGCGTAACATGCCCTGCTCCTTCCGGTATGAAACTTCAATGGCGAATGACCGTCTTTATGCCGGAGTTTACTATATAGGTTGGTCTTCCAACACATAAACATTACATATTGCCGTTTACCTCAGCTCATTGGCTATCTACCGAGCTAGATTTCAAGACGATCAGTGGTCATTGGGTTAAAATACAGTCAATCAACAAAACAGCGGTCATATCATTGGTGCACAATGATGTCATTACTTGTTGTCTTCAAATCGGTTTCTTTCAGTCAATAAGTCCCGCGAAATGACCCATCAGGTTTGGTTGTGTTACAAACAAACCAGGTGATTGCAATGAAACCAAACATGACTGGAAAAGTCACGTTTAGTTTGTGTATTTTCATCGAATGTGTTGTCGAAAATGGAATGAGACGGAATTCACGACACAAGCGGTTCACAAAACGTTTCGTGTTAGGCTATAAAAATGGATTTTATCAAACAAAAGACGATTCATTGTGTAACAATGAGCATTGGGATTGCAAACAGAGGAAATCGTCAAAGGTAAACAATTTATTTTATTGCAGTTATTATGATTTTGTTACGCCTGTGCTGGTTGAAATAGTTGTTTTTTATGGGGCTCTATCCTCAGATAATCACATTGTATTATTTCGCAGTAGATCCTTTAAATCTGACAGCGCAGTTGGATTAGCAAGCTTCTAGGCTTTCGAAACATGGCAGTATTTTCGTTTTTGGCTAAAAAACGTACCCATTTGAAACTGCCTATTTCTCAGCTCCAGAAACTAGAATATGCATATAATTGTCAGATTAGGATAGAAAACACTCTAAAATTTCCAAAACTGTAAAAATATTGTCTATGAGTATAACAGAACTGATATTGCAGGCGAAAACCTGAGGAAAATCCAATCAGGAAGTGCCGCTTATTTTGAAAACTCTCTGTTCCTATGCATGCGTATCCTCCATTTAAAGGGATATCAACCAGATTCCTTTTTCTATGTCTTCCCTAAGGTGTCAACAGTCTTTAGACATAGTTTCAGGGTTTTATTTTGAAAAATGAGTGTGAAAGATCACATTGCGTAAGTGGATAGGTGGGGGCTCTCAGAGTGAGGTTTGCGCTACAGAGTAAAGCGGCCATTGTTTCTCCCGGTGTTATTGAAAAACCTACACACCCGTTTGATATATTATCGAATATATATTTTATAAACAACCTGAGGCTTGATTATAAAAAACTTTGACATGTGGACATTATGGATATTATTTGGAATATTACGTCTGCGTTGTCGTGATCGCTCTTTCCTGTGGATTTCTGAACATAACGCGACAAACAAAACGGAGGTATTTTGGGTATAAAAATAATCTTTATGGAATAAAAGGAACATTTGTTGTGTAACTGGGAGTCTCGTGAGTGAAAACATCCGAAAATCATCAAAGGTAAACGATTAATTTGATTCCGTTTCTGATTTTCGTGACCTAGCTACTTAATGCTTAGTGTACATAATGTTTTGGTATGCTATCGATAAACTTACACAAACGCTTGGATTGCTTTCGCTGTAAAGCATAATTTCAAAAACTGAGACGACAGGTGGTTTAACAAAAGGCTAAACTGTGTTTTGCAATATTGCACTTGTGATTTCATGAATATGAATATTTTTTTGTAATATTATTTGACTGTGGCGCTATGCTATTCAGCGGTTGTTGACGAAAATGATACCGCAGACGGGATGGGTAGCGTCAAGATTAACAGATCAATGTGTGTGCAGCACTGGAGGCTGCTGAGGGGAGGACGGCTCATAATAAATGCTGGAATGGAGTGGATGTGTTTTAAACCATTACAGACATTATTCCATTCTAGCACAACACAGCTGATTCAAATAACCAACTCATCATCAAGCTTTGATGAGTTGAATCAGATGTGTAGTGCTAGGGTTAAAAACCTAAATGTGCACCCACACATTTGTAAGGAACTCTCCTCACCTCGTTGTCTAGGTTTTAATTGAAAGGAAAATCCAAAAACCCGCAGACACTCGGCCCTCCGTGGAATCAGTTTGACACCCCTGAGGTACATCCTAGCAGAGAGTTGTGAAATTAGAAAATGATCACATTTGAGAAGTGTGAAGTTACTATGTTAGAAAAGAGAGGGAAAATCCAGTTTCTGATTGTGGTAGACGTTGGTGTCTGCAAAGAAAAGCCAAGATAATGATTGTTACATAAGTATCTAGATCAGGGATGGGCAGCTCCAATCTACCGGGTCCTTTTGCCACAGCCCCAGCTAACACACCAATATTCAACTATTTGTGATCTTCAGAATACAATGAGTTTAATCAGCTGTGTTTGCTAGAGATCGGGAAAACTGTGACACCACTCCAGCTCCCGAGGATTGGAGTTATCAATCCCTGATCTAGAGTTGGAGTTGCGCATCTAGATTTAAACTTCAATTCACATTGATTCTTGTAATAAGGTGTTGTAGTCAAAGTGCCTTGAATCCCTAGTCTGCTGATGATCAACCGTTTCATATCATCTTATTTTCTGTTGAGGATTTGCATCTTAGATCAGAGAAAACTACACACCTCTATTTTTGACTTGAACTTTAAAGTGCCCTGAAGTTGAAAGGTTCAAGTGTGCATGTGTGGGATAGCATCCTTTGCTCCACTGTTTCATTTGATGTCTGGGTTTCTGTGAAGCTAGACACCCAGTAATGATTCCACACAGGAAGGTTCAAACAGGAAGCAGCTCTCTGGGGACAGGGTATTTTTATGTCTGAGTAATGGCTCCACATAATACATTTTTTTCAGTTAATGTCATGTTGGATATCAACGTGCTGCCCTGTGAGTCATTCGGATATGCCTGGTCTCTTTTCATAATTTCGGTTAGTGGTTCCCAAACATGATGTCGGGACCCCAATAGTGTCCGTTCCACTGACATTTAAATGGAGTCACCTTTGAAAATATATTATCATATTAAACAAATAATAACGTTTTTTTTTTTTTTTCAAATGGGTATAGAATATACATTTTAGTGTCAACTAAGGATTTTTTAAGTATTAGATTGTGTTGTATTGTCTGAGTTTGCTTGGTACTTATGGTAATAGGGTGCTCCTATGTCTACACTCTGTATGGTTTATACAGCACCTTCAAAAATATTTCAGGCCCCATGACTTTTTCCACATTTTTGTTGTGTTACACCCTGAATTTAAAATGATTACATTTAGATACCTCATAATGTCAAAGTGGAATTATGTTTTTATATCTAACTTTTTTATTCATACAAAATTAAAAGCTATAATGTCTTTAGTCAATAAGAGTTCAACCCCTTTGTTATGGCCTAAATACGTTCAGGAGTAAACATTTACTTAACAAGTCACATACTATAAGTTGCATGTTTTTTGAATACTATCTCATCTCTGTTCCCCATACACACAATTATCTGTAAGGTCTCTCAATTTCAAACACAGATTCAACATCAAAGACCAGGGAGGTTTTCCAATGACTCAAAGAATGGCACCTATTGGTTCATATATATGGGAAAAAAAGCAGATTTAGAATATCCCTTTGTGCGCGGTGAAGTTATTCATTATACCTTGGATGTTGTATCAATACACCCAGTCACTACAAAGTTACAGGCATACTTCCTAATTCAGTTTTCAGAGAGGAAGGAAACCGCTCAAGGATTTGATTATGAGTCGAATGAAACAGTTACAGAGTTGAATGGCTGTGATGGGAGAAAACTGAGGATGATTTCAATGACAGAGTGAAAATAATAATACAAATTTACAGAATATAAATATTCCAAAACATACATCTTGTATGCAACAAAGCACTAAAGTAATACTACAAAAAAAAGTTTGTGCCTAAATGCAAAGCCTTATGTTTGGGTTCAATCCAACACAGTAACTGCCGCCTTATTTCCAAGCATGATGGTGGCTGCATCATGGTATTGGTACAGTACCGGGAAAAAATAAATAGGATGGAGCTAAGCACAGGAAGACTCCTACAGGAAAACCTGCTTCACAACAGACACTCCTAGAGGAATTCACCTTTCAGCAGAACACAAGTCCAAATATACATAGGAGTTGCATACCAAGAAGATAGTGAATGTTTCTGAGTGGCCAATATACAGTTTTTACTAAAATCTGCTTAAAACTCTGCCTTCTAAAGTTCTAGAAAAATACATATCTCAGACTGGCCAATAAAAAGAAAAGATTAAGATGGGCAAAAGAACACAGACACTGGACAGAGGAACTCTGCCTAGAAGGCCAGAATCCTGGAGTCGCCTCTTCACTGTTGACGTTGAGACTAGAGGTCGACGATTAATACAAATGGCCAATTAATTAGGGCCGATTTCAAGTTTTCATAACAATTTGAAATTGGTATTTTTGGGCGCCGATTTCATTTTTTTTTAATACCTTTATTTAACTAGGCAAGTCAGTTTAAGAACACATTCTTAATTTCAATGACGGCCTAGAAACGGTGGGCTAACTGCCTTGTTCAGGGACAGAATGACAGATTTTCACCTTGTCAGCTCGGGCAATTCAATCTTGCAACCTTACAGTTAACTAGTCCAACGCAATAACGACCTGCCTCTCTCTCGTTGCACTCCATAAGGAGACTGCCTATTACGCGAATGCAGTAAGCAAAGGTAAGTTGCTAGCATTAAACTTATCTTATAAAAAACAATCAATCATAATCACTAGTTAACTACACATGGTTGATGATATTACTTGATATTATCTAGCGTGTTCTGCGTTGCATATAATCTGACTGAGCATACAAGCATACAAGTATCTAAGTATCTGACCCTTTGCTATGAGACTCGAAATTGAGCTCAGGTGCATCCTGTTTCTGTTGATCATCCGTGAAATGTTTCTTCAACTTGATTGGAGTGCATCTATCGACAATTAAATTGATTGGACATGATTTGGAAAGGCACAGTTTGATATGATATGTTTGCTATTCTGCTTTTCATGAAAGTTCTGAACCCTGCCTTTTATTGTATCCGGGAGGCAAAACATCTTTCAGGATGTCATAACGCCTGGTCAGAGTAGATTAACACGAGGAGAGTCAAAGATACATGTCAAATAGTAGGGGCACACAATTCTTGGTTGTTTGAACACTAATTATTTTGGACATTTACTTTTTGACAGAAACCAGAAGTTGGAGACAAAGAGTAGATATTTAATTGATACTTTTTGACAGACACTCGATTTAGAACACAGTGATATACAGTCAGTACATAGACCATGTGCATATCAAGTGAAATGGGATAAGAACATCATGAAAACCACAGAGTGACAAGGGTCCTCAATGGCAGGATATGATAAGTGTTAAGTGTGTTCAGATAAGTGTGTTCAGTCGTAGGAACTGTCTGCAATGGTGAGATTCTTCTAACACTCCTATTTCTTTCAGGCAGCTGGATGGAAAAGCAGAAGGCCACACCAGAAACCATTACAGAACTTCACACCTTTCTACACAAAACATTGTACCCTTCTTCACAGTCTGCCTGTATCTCATATCTAAAGGTGAGAGTGCACCCACACCATGGTGAATTATGAAAAGCATGTGAGGGTGCATATTATCTATATGTACAGGAAATGTGTAATCATTCAACATAATTACAATAAGAAACATACAACAGGTAAAAGCTGCATTTTGGATCAGACATTCATCCTTCAAATTCTAGGGCTAAATGATTTCAATTCAGATTCCTTCTGGCTCTGCAACAAGTATTTGTACATGCCAACCGTAATCCATATCCCTCAATGTAAGTTGTTCAAATTAGCTATGTGGCCTGTTGTGATTACTTTCCGGTTTTTGACACAGTGTGGATGGCTTTGATCCACTCCTTCCTCTCCTCGGGTGTAGTCGCTTGTAAGAAATAGTGTGTGTCGTCTGAAGTGATGATCTCAAAGAGATTCCCATCAACATCATACCTCTTGGCTGAACCAAGAAACAATGAAGAAGAAAAAAATGTCAAAAGAGTTTAAAGGGAATTGCTAACAGTAAACAGTACACTTCATAGTCCTAGGCCTAGATTCAATCAGATCAAGCATTAACCGGGATAGCAGACACCCGCATAGTGGATGTTTTGGCAGTGTCAGAGGTGGAACTGGGTTGGAGCAGTCAAATCTGTGAGCAGCTGCTCTTGTGATCATGGTCACGAAGCCACACCCACCCCATTCACGTAGTTCAGAATGAGAAAGTGTAGGCCATAATTACACTCAAATTTAAAAATCATGAAACAAAATATTGAGTATTTCTACAATCCTAATCAAGGTGTAGATTATATGTCACATTCTAGTGTTTCAAACTTGCTAACAAGGCTGCATGGGCAATGACATCTTTAGGTATAATGCCTGGAGCCACTTGTGGATTTGACAGCTCTAACTCAGTTCCACCTCTGACACCGCCAAAACAACCGCAATGATTCGAGCACTAAGTCACAGTGAGTACATTTACATGCATACAATATTGTGATTATTGTGGGAGATAGTCAGATTAATTTAATAGTTTGATTACAACGTTTACATGCCTTGCAAGAAGAACGATTTCCCTAATAAACATATTTATATGGACACATCTAAAAATAGGCTACCTTATGGCATTCTGATTAATGCAGAAAATCAAAATAATCAAAATAAATGTTCTACCACAGCGACCATTTTATTTTCGGGAAGCATATTTGATTTTGAGTTCGGACATATAAAGATTGTATACATAATTTTTTTGTATACAATCTACTGGAAAATCCAGGTGATCTTTTGCGATCTTCAGGTTTTTTTGGACACCAGTGGCTTCTTCCATGAACACCATTCTTGTTTAATGTTTTACATATCGTAGACTCGTCAACAGAGATGTTAGCATGTTCCAGAGATTTTTGTAAGACTTTAGCTGACACACTAGGATTCTTTTTAACCTCATTGAGCATTTTGTGCTGTGATCTTGCAGTAATCTTTGCAGGATGGCCACTCCTAGGGAGAGTAGCAGCAATGTTGAATTTTTTCCATTTATAGACAATTTGTCTTACCGTGAACTGATGATCATCAAGGCTTTTAGAGATCATTTGTAACCCTTTCCAGCTTTTTGAAAGTAAACTATTCTTAATCTTAGGTCTTCTGAGATCTATTTTGTTCGAGGCATGGTTCACATTATGCAATTCTTCTTGTGAGTGTTTTTTTTGTAGGGCAGGGCAGCTCTAACCAACATCTCCAATCTCGTCTCATTGATTGGACTCCAAGTTAGCTGAATCCCGACTCCAATTCACTTTTGGTGGTCATTAGCCTTGGGGTTCACATACTTTTCCCAACCTACACTGTGAATGTTTAAATGATGTATTCAATATAGACAAGAAAAATATAATAATTTGTGTGTTATTAGTTTAAGCACACTGTGTTTGACTATTGTCGTGACTTAGATGAATATCAGATTTGAAGTTACGACCAATTTATGCAGATTTCTTGTCACTGTACTAACAATTTGAAAGATTACAAAAAAAACAGGTGTTATTAATCGGCGTACACTTACTTCGATTTTGACCTTACGCTAATTAAGAAAAGCAGAGTATGGCGTTTACATGACTATTGCATAATCTGCCTGCTGCCATAATCAGTTTAATATCGAATTATTACTGTGCATGTAAATGAACTCAGTGTTGGATTTGGATTGGTGTAAATCCACCCCCCAGTAATTAACTCACCCTCAGGAACAAACTCCACTGCTGTGATCACAGACCCTCGCAGGTGGATAGACCCCAAAGGGTTCTCATCACCCTACAGAAAGAGAGGGTGGGGAAGGGGGAGAAAGAGGGATTGAGGGCAAAGAGAGAGAGAAAATAACAGATTAGCTAGAGAGACAAAGTCAGGATGGAGATGAATGAAAGACATTAGCCAAGAGCGAGGGAAAGATTGAGAAAGACACATTTTTATATTCTTGAAAAATTATATTGAAATTGAAAATAATTTTGTGTCATGTTCCACTCTGCTGTAATCCTGTACCTTGGTGGGGTCGTAATAGTGAATATAAGCAGGATCATCCCGGAGGATGAACTTCCGCACGTTCCAGTTTTTCCTCCGATGACCCTGGGGGAAAAGAGAGAGCATGAAAACAAACCCTCATGGATGGTACTATCAGTTGTGAAAACAGCACCGACCACAGATATGGTGCTGTGTATGGGGTACTTTACATCCTTTTTAAAGATTTATCACTTTACACAATTTCTGCCTGCAGATTACCCCCTTAAGTATGGAATAAAGCATAATTCAGGACATCCCAAAATATCAAATTTTCTATTTTACCAGGTAAATTGACTGAGAACACATTCTCATTTACAGCAACAACCTGGGGAATAGGTACAGAGGGGGATGAATGAGCCAATTGTAAACTGGGGATGATTAGGTGACTGTGATGGTATGAGAGACAGCTTGGGAATTTAGCCGGGACACTGGGGTTAACAGCCCTACTCTTACGATAAGTGCCATGGGATCTTTAATGACATCAGAGAGTCGGGACACCCGTTTAACATCCCATCTGAAAGACAGCATGGAAATGTCCCCAATCACTGCCCTGGCACATTGGGATATTTATTTTAGACCAGAGGAAAGAGTGCCTCCTGCTGGCCCTCCAAAACCACTTCCAGCAGCATGTGGTCTCCCATCCAGGCACTGACCAGGACCAACCCTGCTTAGCTTCAGAAGCAAGCTGGCAGTGGGATGCAGGGTGGTATGGTAATAATAATCACTATTGTAACTGGTAATAATCACAATTGTTTATCCCCTAGATATTCAATGAGTTTTTAGACAGTCTTACCTGTTTGAGTAAGCAGCCCTGTTTTATTATGTTACCCCTAAACTCCTCCTTCAAAATCACATCTTCATCACTGGAGTAGCCTTCACAGAAGAACCCACTGTCTGCCTGCAACACACCATACAAAGTCAATTCCCATTTGGATACAGTATTATCTCATAATTTAAAACTCACTTATAATACATTGTAGCTTTTTTCCTCTCATGAGGGAAGGAAGACCCAGAGTTACTTCTGCTTCAGAGGATAAGTTAATTAGACCAGCCTCAGAAATTGCAGCCCAAATATATGCTTCAGAGTTCAAGCAAAACACACATCTCAAAATCAACTGTTCAGTGGAGACTGCGTGAATCAGACTGCGTGAAACACTAAATGACAACAATAAGATGAAGAGACTTGCTTGGGCCAAGAAACACCAGCAATGGACATTAGACAGGTGGAAATCTGTCCTTTGGTCTGATGAGTCCAAATGTGAGATTTTTGGTTGCAACCGCCATGTCTTTGTGAGACGCAGAGTAAGTGAACGGATGTTCTCTGCATGTGTGGTTCCCACCGTGAAGCATGGAGGAGGAGGTGTGATGGTGTGGGGGTGCAGTGATTTATTTAGAATTCAAGGCACACTTAACCTCCATGGCTCCCACAGAATTCTGCAGCGATACACCATCCCATCTGGTTTGCGCTTAGTGGGACTATCATTTGTTTTCAACAGGACAATGACTCAGCACACCTCCAGGCTGTGTAAGGGCTATTTGACCAAGAAGGAGAGTGATGGAGTGCTGCATCAGATGACCTGGACTCCACAATCACCCGACCTCAACCCAATTGTGATGGTTTGGGATGAGTTGGAAAAGCAGCCAACAAGTGCTCAGCATGTGTGGGAACTCCTTCAAGACTGTTGGAAAATCATTCCAGGTGAAGCTGGTTGAGAGAAGGCCAACAGCGGGCACAGCTGTCATCAAGGGTAGCTACATTGAAGTATCTAAAATATATTTTGATTTGTTAAATGACTTTTTAAGTTACTACATGATTCCGTGTTATTTCATAGTTTTGATTTCTTCACTATTATTCTACAAAGTAGAAAATAGTTTAAAAAAACTTTTTAAAAACTTGAATGAGTAGGTGTGTACAAACTTTTGACTGGTACTATACGTACAGTACATATATGTTTCTAACATCAGAAGTGGTCAAACATATCTCAATCTGTGCGGTCTTCTAGCAAAGGACCACTATATCTCCATATCTTCTAGCATATATGGAATAATATATTGAGACTAACAGCTACATTACTAACAACAACAATCAACCCATCCACTCACAAAGTAATAGAGTGCATCTGGATCATCGAGGACGGCAGACTCTGCTCCTCCCTCGACTGCCTCTTTGGACAGGTCCCCTGCGGGCTGCAGGAAACCTTCGGTCAGGAGTCCTGTAGCCAACATCAGAGCCTCATGCCTGTTCCTGGCCTTGTCCTTAGAAATCAACCAGTCCACCACCGTACCACCTGAAGAGACATGCATAAAGAAGATAATCAAAAGTGGTATGATCTATCTCAATGAGACTCAATGACTCAAAACAAGTTAAAAGAAATCCACTGTCACCTAAGTCCTAATACATTTATGTGCTACTGTACCTGTGAAGCAGTGATTGTAGACTCTCTTCTCCTTCTCCAGCTTCAGCTCTTTGACACCATCCTCCTGGTCTCTCATTAGAATGTACAGCTCACTGAGAAAAGGCAGACAAGAAAGTAAACAAGACTTCGTAAGTTATCAAATGACTTAGTTCCAATTACCTGTACGTAGCTCCTGTAAGTGTAGTCATGGATTATAGGTAGTTTGTATGTCAGGTCATAGGATATACCTGAGGTTGATGGTATCAGGGAGGCGAATGGACCTCCTTGTGGACTTCCTGGTGAACTTTCTGTCCCCCTGCAGACAGGTGATGACTCTCTTGATGTCCTTCACCCAGGACTCTCTCTCCTCCAGGTGGGATGCCTGGAAGTAATGGTCCTGCTTCTTGGCCGTTCTCAGCTTAAAAACAAACTGCAAGAAAATGACAATGTTGCAGTACATGGGGGGGAGGGGCACTACAGTAATGATAGACACTTACACTCATATTTAATACTGAAAGGTGACGTGACCGTACCGTCCTCTTGCTGAAGTCCTGACAGGGGCTGGTCAGAACAGCTCCCTTCAGTGGGATCATTCCTTTAGGAGCGTTGTCTGTCTTTCTCTTGAAGAACTCCACCCCATCTTCAGACAACACCACCCACACCACCTTCCATGAGTTCAGCACTGTGCCCTGAAGAATAAAGGAGGAAATGTACATGTTGATATAATTTGTAATCACATTGTGATTGTGTAGTCATTGAGTTGAGCTGTTTCTGTTATTACACAAGTTAATCTGTCCCTATACCACAGACATTAGCGTAGCCTCTTCTCTAGCCTGTCAACTATGTGTCTGTCTATCCCTGTTCTCTCCTCTCTGCACAGACCATACAAACGCTCCACACCGCATGGCCGCGGCCACCCTAATCTGGTGGTCCCAGCGCGCACGACCCACGTGGAGTTCCAGGTCTCCGGTAGCCTCTGGAACTGCCGATCTGCGGCCAACAAGGCAGAGTTCATCTCAGCCTATGCCTCCCTCCAGTCCCTCGACTTCTTGGCACTGACGGAAACATGGATCACCACAGACAACACCGCTACTCCTACTGCTCTCTCTTCGTCCGCCCACGTGCTCTGCGAGAGCTTCTGGTCAGCGGGGTGGTGGCACCGGGATCCTCATCTCTCCCAAGTGGTCATTCTCTCTTTCTCCCCTTACCCATCTGTCTATCGCCTCCTTTGAATTCCATGCTGTCACAGTTACCAGCCCTTTCAAGCTTAACATCCTTATCATTTATCGCCCTCCAGGTTCCCTCGGAGAGTTCATCAATGAGCTTGATGCCTTGATAAGCTCCTTTCCTGAGGACGGCTCACCTCTCACAGTTCTGGGCGACTTTAACCTCCCTACGTCTACCTTTGACTCATTCCTCTCTGCCTCCTTCTTTCCACTCCTCTCCTCTTTTGACCTCACCCTCTCACCTTTCCCCCCTACTCACAAGGCAGGCAATACGCTCGACCTCATCTTTACTAGATGCTGTTCTTCCACTAACCTCATTGCAACTCCCCTCCAAGTCTCCGACCACTACCTTGTATCCTTTTCCCTCTCGCTCTCATCCAACACTTCCCACACTGCCCCTACTCGGTTGGTATCGCGCCGTCCCAACCTTCGCTCTCTCTCCCCCGCTACTCTCTCCTCTTCCATCCTATCATCTCTTCCCTCTGCTCAAACCTTCTCCAACCTATCTCCTGATTCTGCCTCCTCAACCCTCCTCTCCTCCCTTTCTGCATCCTTTGACTCTCTATGTCCCCTATCCTCCAGGCCGGCTCGGTCCTCCCCTCCCGCTCCGTGGCTCGACGACTCATTGCGAGCTCACAGAACAGGGCTCCGGGCAGCCGAGCGGAAATGGAGGAAAACCGCCTCCCTGCGGACCTGGCATCCTTTCTCTCCCTCCTCTCTACATTTTCCTCCTCTGTCTCTGCTGCTAAAGCCACTTTCTACCACTCTAAATTCCAAGCATCTGCCTCTAACCCTAGGAAGCTCTTTGCCACCTTCTCCTCCCTCTTGAATCCTCCCCCTCCTCCCTCTCTGCAGATGACTTCGTCAACCATTTTGAAAAGAAGGTTGACGACATCCGATCCTCGTTTGCTAAGTCAAACGACACCGCTGGTTCTGCTCACACTGCCCTACCCTGTGCTCTGACCTCTTTCTCCCCTCTCTCTCCAGATGACTTCTCGCGTCTTGTGACGGCCGGCCGTCCAACAACCTGCCCGCTTGACCCTATCCCCTCCTCTCTTCTCCAGACCATCTCCGGTGACCTTCTCCCTTACCTCACCTCGCTCATCAACTCCTCCCTGACCGCTGGCTACATCCCTCCCGTCTTCAAGAGAGCGAGAGTTGCACCCCTTCTGAAAAAACCTACACTCGATCCCTCCGATGTCAACAACTACAGACCAGTATCCCTTCTTTCTTTTCTCTCCAAAACTTGAACGTGCCGTCCTTGGCCAGCTCTCCCGCTATCTCTCTCAGAATGACCTTCTTGATCCAAATCAGTCAGGTTTCAAGACTAGTCATTCAACTGAGACTGCTCTTCTCTGTATCACGGAGGCACTCCGCACTGCTAAAGCTAACTCTCTCTCCTCTGCTCTCATCCTTCTAGACCTATCGGCTGCCTTCGATACTGTGAACCATCAGATCCTCCTCTCCACCCTCTCCGAGTTGGGCATCTCCGGCGCGGCCCATGCTTGGATTGCGTCCTACCTGACAGGTCGCTCCTACCAGGTGGCGTGGCGAGAATCTGTCTCCTCACCACGCGCTCTCACCACTGGTGTCCCCCAGGGCTCTGTTCTAGGCCCTCTCCTATTCTCGCTATACACCAAGTCACTTGGCTCTGTCATAACCTCACATGGTCTCTCCTATCATTGCTATGCAGACGACACACAATTAATCTTCTCTTTTCCCCCCTCTGATGACCAGGTGGCGAATCGCATCTCTGCATGTCTGGCAGACATATCAGTGTGGATGACGGATCACCACCTCAAGCTGAACCTCGGCAAGACGGAGCTGCTCTTCCTCCCGGGGAAGGACTGCCCGTTCCATGATCTCGCCATCACGGTTGACAACTGCATCGTGTCCTCCTCCCAGAGCGCTAAGAACCTTGGCGTGATCCTGGACAACACCCTGTCGTTCTCAACTAACATCAAGGCGGTGGCCCGTTCCTGTAGGTTCATGCTCTACAACATCCACAGAGTACGACCCTGCCTCACACAGGAAGTGGCGCAGGTCCTAATCCAGGCACTTGTCATCTCCCGTCTGGATTACTGCAACTCGCTGTTGGCTGGGCTCCCTGCCTGTGCCATCAAACCCCTACAACTCATCCAGAACGCCGCAGCCCGTCTGGTGTTCAACCTTCCCAAGTTCTCTCACGTCACCCCGCTCCTCCGCTCTCTCCACTGGCTTCCAGTTGAAGCTCGCATCCGCTACAAGACCATGGTGCTTGCCTACGGAGCTGTGAGGGGAACGGCACCTCAGTACCTCCAGGCTCTGATCAGGCCCTACACCCAAACAAGGGCACTGCGTTCATCCACCTCTGGCCTGCTCGCCTCCCTACCACTGAGGAAGTACAGTTCCGCTCAGCCCAGTCAAAACTGTTCGCTGCTCTGGCCCCCAATGGTGGAACAAACTCCCTCACGACGCCAGGACAGCGGAGTCAATCACCACCTTCCGGAGACACCTGAAACCCCACCTCTTTAAGGAATACCTAGGATAGGATAAAGTAATCCTTCTCACCCCCCTTAAAAGACCTAGATGCACTATTGTAAAGTGGCTGTTCCACTGGATGTCATAAGGTGAAAGCACCAATTTGTAAGTCGCTCTGGATAAGAGCGTCTGCTAAATGACTTAAATGTAAATGTAAATGTAATATTCCACAAACTCTCAACTCTGTTCCTCAAATTCAAATACATTGCAATTAGAAACATGTAGATTAAAGTAGATTACATTGTTAATAGACAGGTATAAGAGAAATATCATGTAAAGTGTTATCAAATCCATATCGGCTTGCCTGGATGCTGGGCATGAAATATATAGCTAACATGAATAATGTATTTTAGTATTTTAATGTTGCTTAATCAATCCTTACAAATAGAGAATATTCTCAAGAGCAAAAAATAAAAAGGTAATACAAAAAGGAAGCATACACATAGGAAATCATCAATCCAATACTCAATTTCGTGAAATGTTCTCTTTTCAGTTTCACTTATCTTTGTTAATGAAGGTTCACCATAGAGAGTTATGATGCAAAAGTATCACAGGCACTGCCTATACTTCTACTAATATGAACCAATGATACTGAACAACTGATAACAATTGGAGTGCATAAGAATAGCACAGGCAAAAGTTTATACGCAAAGAACAGTATAGTATGTGACATGACAGAATCATCTTCGACTCAATAGATTAAGTTATATAGATTATAGATTATGATTAATCCAGTGAGGTCATGGGTTATCCATCTTCATCTGACCCCAAACTAAGAGTCACGGGACCAATCATCTGAGTTAGTCATTTGTCAGGCCATGAGAAATACAGAGTGAAGACTATTTTCAGATAATAGGGTATGTGGGGGAAACAGTTGTTGCTATCTGCTCATGTCTCTCTCTAAATTGAGCTAAATTACAAAAAACAAAGCTGTAGGAAACTACACTACACACTGTACTATTCTTAGATCATGTGTAGTACTTATACTACAGACTGTACTATTCCTCGATCAATCATGTGTAGTACTTAGTTTAGAATGTTGTAGTATACTGTAGAATACTATAGTAAATACTACAGTGTTATCAACAAAAACAGTGTACTAAATATTACAAAAACCTCTGCAAAAACACTACAGTCCACAAAAACACTACATTTTTTTGCTATAGTAAATACTACAGTATGTACTTTGCATATATTCTGCCCATTCCCCTCCCCCATATCCCAATTTGTCCGTAAGTAAGAAACATACATGCCATGTATAAAGCATATGGTTATAGACAAGAGCAGAAGCACTGAATTCTCTGTTCAGAACCCAGTTTGCCCTACCTACAGGTTATGGCACATTTGCTCTCTCAGTATTTCTCCAGTAGGTTTCCTCAAGGAAAAAGCCCCACACATCTATGTTAAAGATAATAAAACAAAAATAGTCCGCAACAACACTACAGTGAATACTGTAGTCTTTCTACCATAGTACACACTATATAATGTTTTTCATGTGGGAAGCGATCAAGTCTCAGGGCAAATGCAAATAGTTCTAGAACTAATCTACTAACATCCAGTTTAATTTAGAGCAATTGACTGACAACTTAAGTAGGACATGTAAAAAGTCTAATATAGTGCCAGCTGACAATGTTACTAGCTCTTGTCAGTCTCTCCATTGATGGATCTTGTCCCTAACGTTCTCAAATGTGAGGTCATCTATTTTCTGATAACTAAGCCGTCCACAACACATCTACAGTATTACATTCTGGCCCAAGTTCAACACGAAGACCTATAGTAATCAAGTTTTATTTAAGACGAACATGTTTTCCTCTATCACCCTCACCTTTTTGACCAGGTATCCTTCTTTGATCTGTTTTGGCTCCATATCCTCTGGCTGCTGGTCTCCGTATCTGAGTGACTGATGCAGGAACACCCATCACCCTCACATACAACCTCCAGTATTGTGTGCTTCTGCTAGAGATAGGGGGAAGTTCATTGGGGTGTGTCACAATGCTGGTGGCTTGCATGGCTTCCCCTTCCTACTCAGTGGTAGTAAAAAAGGTTGGCCACGGCTCATTCTCTCTCTGTTTGGACTTGGTCAAAGAGAGGATGCCTGTGTAACTGTTTCATATTGAACCTTGGTTGTAGTCAGGGGTCGCTCCTTTCTGTTCCTTTTTAAACCTCTTAAATATATATATATTTTTTAATTTAGCTCAACATCAAATTACTTCACCAATGCATAGAGCAGCTTGCTATGGAGCAGGCAAACTATGTACATGCATTGGACAGACAAGTGTAGTGTTGGGTGCGATATGCTGGTTGATTTGTTTTGTCATGGCAACAAAAGAGGCTGTTAAGAATAAGCAGAATACTTTCTTACTGAAACAGCATTCCAATCTCACAGTAGGGTGGACTGTGAGTTAGACACCAAGTAAATTATCAGGGTAAACTCATTTATTGATTTTATTTTTTACATCAGTGTGTAGGCTAATACATGTAAAATTAGCCATATTGGATCATCTGAAACAATCCTACTGGGCACATCAGTTCAACAACATCAACAAATCCAATGTGATGACGTTGAAGTTGTATCAACATTGAAGTTGTATCAACGTGGAAAACTGATTGGATTTGAAAAAAGTAATCAATGTTTTTTTTCCACCAAACTTTTAAACGAAATCCAATGACATAGTGTGTTGTTATCTTGGCAGGATGTGGTTTCACTTTATACCTTACCACATTTAATCAAGTGTTGCCACCATGCCTGTGGTCTCAGTGGAATGTATCTGCTGTAACTCTTCCTGCAGAAGTCTAGAACTTTTGTCCACACTAGCTCGGTTTCCATCCAATTGGTGACAGATTTTCATGTGACTATAAAGAAATCAGCATGAAGAAAATATTCGCATTTACCAAGCAGTGGTGTGTTTCCACCAAATGGACGTTGCGGATAAAAATCAGATGTAGTGCACACATACTTTTTTAATCAAAAGTTTTCATTACCAAAAAATAATCTCAAATTCAATGTGTTTTCATGTTGTTGTTTTTTCGCTACCGATAGTGTTTTCTCACAAAAACTGTTGCATTAAATAGCAAATGTGCCTGCTCTGGTCTTGGCACTTGCACTCTAGCCAACAGCTCACAGATAAGAGCGAGAATATTTGTATTTGTCAAATGGCAGTAAAGTGTAGATCATCATGTCACCAGAATCAGAACACCGTACACTTTCACCACTCTGTGAAGTTCATCATACATTTTTTACTCTGTAGCCGAATAAACTGCCTGATTTCCCGATATCATCGTGTCCAACCTTAGTTCAATATGATGGTTATTATATCAATATTTGCGCATAAAGACGTTTCCACTGGCATTTCATGCATACTTGATTTTACAGAAGCGAAAAGATCCAAAATTATCTTTAGCCATTTCTACAATTGAATCGAAACTTCCTGTTTCCATCACAGCTGTCTTGATTTCTATTAATACTGTGTGACTCTACATGCATAAAAACGTGGTTTGTGAATAACTTAAATTTAACTTCAGGACACAGACACGGGTATTTACTAACTCTCAAATGTGTTGCCTTTCCATGACAATTTTAACAAACATCTGAGGGAAGTACATCTGTCAGAGTTTCAATAAGCTCTTCGTCAACTAAAGTGTGATGTAGTAAAATGTCCACCAGAGGACAACACATAGACACAAAACAGCAAACACAGCAGCATCTTTGCCAAACACTGACTGCATTATATTTGCATTGTGCTTGGACATTTCAGCAAGGGACAAAGACGAAAAAGCTAGATAAATAACAAAATAACAGAAGTGTCAAGGAAAAGCAGAGACAAGATACATATATATATATATATATATATATATATATATATATAGAATCAAAGTAGTTAATAATGTTTACAATGAGATTTAATACAAATTAAAGAGTGGCATCTGCTGGTGAATAGAGGGAGGAGTGGTGACATAAAGAGGTGTTGAAATCATTCACACAATATAATACATGACTCAAAAGACTAGCTCTAATGACAAAGTAGAGAAAGGTTAGGCTACTACAAATATGCTTTAACCTAGAGTTGTGCCAATAAATAGCTGCTCTGTTTATTTGTCACCTTGTGATTACCATCCTATCTTTATAAGACTCTGAAGAACTCAAATCCCTGGATTGTGATCTGTGAGGTCTGTAATAGAAGACAATGAATAAATAACATACTGTACGTTCTGTGGGCTTAAATCACTTAAATCACTCTTTACTTTTAATAAACATCAGTGATGGGTGATGTTGATGAGTTTATTGGGAGATTGAGATGCATTAAGTGCCACCCTGAGGCTCGTCTCTCAGATGCAGTGATTGGAAAACGACCATGGTCCCTGGCAATGGAATATTCATTCACTGACAAATAAAGCGGGGCAGACTGGGGCATACTGAGGACATTCAGTTATATTTAGAAAGTTGGTTGCGAGCACTGACTGTTATACACAATGCGTGTGGGTATGTTTGTTATAGGAGTTTGTGGAAGGTGTTCTTTGTGACACTTCAAAGACTATGCCATTACAGCGCGATTAGGAAAAAAATCAAACTCTTTTTTTTAACCTTAATTTTTAAGGACACGCTGCATTGGTCCCACTGGGTACACACTGTTTGAATCAACATTGTTTCCATGTCATTTCAGTGAAATTACATTGAACCAAAATGGAACAGGCGTTGAATTGACGACTGTGGTCAGTGGGGTGATTGTGTTGTGTTCCCTTTACCACTGGTGAGTTCCCAAAAGTCATTAGCTCTTGCGACTCAATGTAACATGCTTGTTAATAGATGTGAAGCTGACACATTTTGTTCTTAGCCTATCTTCTCCATACCCCTCTCTTTTTCACCCTCAATTTCCCTTCAATTTGGCTGAAGCAGATGAACAGAAGCAGGAACTGTGAAGTGGAGTGATAACGTGTTGCACATGCAGCACATCCTGTGGTAGTGTAGGATTAGAGAAGTGGGTCAAGTTGTCACTCTGGTACATGGACGATGTGTTCAACTGAGAGGAATGTGAGGTAAACATGATGAAACACCTGAAATACAAAGTATATTACCCCCCCCCCCTTTTCTCCTCCACACCTCCCTTTGGAGTTGAGTGCTTATGAACTTCAATTTCTTTTTGTATTTCAATCAAACCCACAGTTTCTTTTAAGCTACACAACTGATGTGGTTTCCATGGAGTGAAGTGAAGTATGTCGGGAATCCGGCATGTGTACAGTTATGCCATTATTGTAAGCTGATTGATCCAAAAGAGTTCCAACTACGTTCATACAGTCACAAACTTATCAAACGATTACTGCACAAGATGACGCATTGTGTTCTCAATGTGAATCCATGCCCACCAGTTGGTCGTCAAGTGCTGGAAATGTGGGATTTTTACATCAACATGGCATACTTTGTGAAAGCGATAACATAGCATTGGCTGTCGATAACTGTCTTATCAAATGTTGTTTTATTCAAGTCATGGCTCATATATGAATCCATTTACAATCACAGGCTCCCTGACAGCCCTGTGGATACAGAGGTAGTGCACCACATGTCACCATGCATTTTGTCAGCAGATTTGTCAGAAGAACAGTCTAAAACCAGGAGAATATCAAAGATTTTTTCTTCACTACAGCTGAAAGGACCTAGCATGTTCTCAGGTCACGTCATTCAATTCCAATAATTTACAGTAGAAAATGTATTCTGGAACCAATGTAGACTATATTTTCCCTTTTTGGCCTATGGTCAATGTTAAGATGCATCAATACATGCCTGTTGTTTTCACTCCATTGTCGTTTTTTCACGTTTTCTTTCCTATGTTGTGAGCAACACAGGAAACATCAATATTTCTATTGAGGAGTGCAATAGCATTAGCAGAAGGGGGAACTGATGATGGCTTCCTGTGAAACAGTTCAGCTCTCTCTCTGTCTCTGTCTCTCTCTATCTATCTGTGCGTTCTCCAACGCCCCCTCATACAGTGCCTTGCAAAAGTACTCATCTCCCTTGGCGTTTTTCAATTTTTTTTGCATTACAACCTGTAATTTAAACAGATTTTCTTATTTGGATTTAATGTAATGCACATACACAAAATAGTTTAAATTGGTGAAGTGAAACAGAGAAATAACTTGTTTAAAACAAACAGAAAAGTGGTGCGTCTATATGTATTCACCCTTTGCTATGAAGCCCCTAAATAAGATCTGGTGCAACCAATTACCATTGGAAGTCACATAATTAGTGAAATAAAGTCCACCTTGGTGCAATCTAAGTGTCACATGATCTGTCACATGATTTGTATATATACGCCTGTTCTGAAAGGCCCCAGAGTCTGCAACAGCAGTAAGCAAAGGGCACCATCAAGCAAGTGGCACCACCAAGCAAGTGGCACCATGAAAACCAAGGAGCACCATGAAAACCAAGGAGCTCTCCAAACAGGTCAGGGACAAGGTTGTGGAGAAGTACAGATCAGGGTTGGGTTATAAAACAATATCAGAAACTTTGAACATCCCACAGAGCACCATTAAATCCATTATTAAAAAATTTAAAGAATATGGCACGACAAAAAACCTGCAAAGAGAGGGCTTCCCACCAAAACTCACAGACCAGGCAAGGAGGGCTTTAATCAGAGAGGCAACAAAGAGAGCTACAAAGCACCACAGCGGAGTTTGGAATATCTATCCATAGTACCAATTTAAGCTGTACACTCCACAGAGCTGGGCTTTACGGAAGAGTGTCCAGAAAAAAAGCCATCGCTTAACATAAAACTTTATTAATGTTCCAACCAGACAATTCCTTTGTCTGTACAAATTAAGTGGAACGTGGCTACTTTTCAAGTGAGCGCCAGACTGAGGCTGTGGCACTCTGCCAGACCACTCACTCAAAGAGCCCTTATGTGCCCCTCCTTTAGAGTAGAATCCTCAAAACAGGTTCTAAATACTGTTGACATCTAGTGGACGCCTTGGGAAGTGAAACATAACTAATATCACCCTGTATATTCAATGGGGCTGAGTTGAAAATCTACAAAACTAAGATTTCCCACTTCCTGGTTGGATTTTTTTCTCAGGTTTTTGCCTGCCATATGAGTTCTGTTATACTCACAGACATCATTCAAACAGTATGATGATATAATATGCATATTTTAGCATTTGGGACAGAGTAGGAGGCAGTTCACTCTGGGCACGCTATTCATCCCAAAGTGAAAATGCTGCCCCCTATCCCAAATTAAACTAGTTGAGTATCTGGAGCATCAGCATTTGTGGGTTTGGTTACAGGCTAAAAATGGCCAGAAACCAAGACATTTCTTCTGAAACTCGTCAGTCTATTCTTGTTCTGAAAAATGAAGACAATTCCATGCGAGTAAGTGTTAAGAAATTGAAGATCTTGTACAACGCTGTGTACTACTCCCTTCACAGAACAGCGTAAACTGGCTCTAACCAGAAGAGAAAGAGGAGTGGGAGGGCCCTGTGCACAAATGAGCAAGAGGACAAGTACATTAGAGTGTCTAATTTGAGAAACAGATGCCTCACAAGTTCTCAACTTTCAGCTTTATTAAATAGTATCCGTAAAACACCAGTCTCAAAGTCGAAAGTGAAGAGGCGATTCCGGGATGTTGGCCTTCTAGGCAGTGTTGCAAAGAAAAAGCCGTAACTCAGACTGGCCGATAAAAATAAAATATTAAGATGGGCAAAAGAACACAGACAATGAACAGAGGAATTCTGCCTAGAAGGCCAGCATCCCGGAGTTGCCTCTTGATTGAGGACAGGGAAGAATAATTTCCAGCATAACAACTATGATTTGTTCTCTTTGAATAAATATATTTTTCTCCCCCTGATTTGCCTTGGAGTCTGTGTTATTGAAGAACTGGAAAAAGGAAGGACTGTGAAGAAGGAAGTATTGTGTTTGTGCAAAATGCTTCTGTGAAAAAGCAGTGTGGCCAGTTCAAATGCTGATTTTTGGATGTTCTAAATATGCGTTGTAATCACACCAGTCTGAGCGTACGCTGCAGTGACGACTGTAGAATGATCACTCTGATTTGTAGGATTGGCTGACAGCCGTGGTATATCAGACTGTATACCACGGGTATGACGAAATGTATTTTTACAGCTCTAATTACATTGGTAACCAGTTTCTAATAGCAATAATGCACCTCAGGGGGTTTGTGGTATATGGCCAATATACCACGGCTAAGGGTTGTGTCCAGGCACTCCGTGATGCGTTCTGCATAAGAACAGAACTTAACCGTGGTAGAGTGGCAATATACCACATCCCCTTGTGCCTTATTTGTTAATTATAAACCAGGTAGTTTTGGTCCTGAATGCTGATTGGCTGAAAAAGCATTCCAGCCATGTGTATATCAGACAATATACCACACCACCTTTGGCCTTATTTCTTAAATATACCATACCTAAGGGCTGTTCTTAGGCACGACATGAATTGAAGTGCCTGGATACAGCCCTTAGCAGTGGTATATTGTCCATGTACCACAAACTCCCACTGCTATTATAAACCGGTTACGAACATAAACAGTAATAAAGTAGTTATGCGTCATACTTGTGGTATTGTCTGATATGCTGTAATGCAATTGACAATTGTGTGTTTTACAAGTACAGTGGTATATTGGCCATATACGACAAAAACACCTAATTCTGCCTATAGTAATTTGATAGATAGGACCTTTATTTGAATCTAGTTTTCTCTGGAGATATAATAACAAGTTATCGATACCACCAGAGGGTGGAGGGAGGGGGACATGTATAAGTGATTTTGACCAGATAAACAGATCATCTGCAGAGATATAGCTCCCCATGTACTCGCCTATGATTGTATTATTCTATACCACATATCATATGACAGTGTACAAAGCAAAGAATACCTTATTTTTGTAAGTATAAAATCTGCCAATGGTATAAAAAGTATGCCAATGGTATAAATACTTGATGGAACTGCAATACAGAACTCAGATATGATCTGAATCTACAAAGATAGCTGTATAGCTTTGTATACATTCTCATTTCGATGCCAAACCCACCACGTGTGTAGCCAAAGAGCTCTATTTTTGTGTCAGTTGACCAAAGCACCGGTTACATTTGTTGGATGACAAAGAAAAAAGGCTCAGTGCCAATTTACTCTGGTGTTGAAAACAGGGGTATCAATATATATATATATATATATATTTTTTTATAAATTATTGCTTGTTAAACAAAATCTCTTTCTCTGAGCAATTGTATTAAGTGTAAAATAACATAATTTCCCTTTTTTTTTTACATACTGTACAATATAGTTAAGTATTTTTTTTACTCATCTTTATCAAGTGTGTAAATCATTTCAGACCCCACCGTAAAAAACATAATTCCTATAAAACCCTCAAATTCTATATGTGCAACTTGTTATGGTATTTTGGTGGCTATAACAGTTGGTTTGAAGTCACTTTGAGGATTTGGGCATGCTTTGCTAGTAGCAATGCTAATGATGGCTGTAGGGTAGGTAAAACATTTTGATTTTAACTAAGCTATATTTGTGTTCACTGTCTCTCAGGATCAATGGATGAATCAGTTTTTGCGATATTTTAGCACATAAATAGGAAACAAGTAATAAAAATCTAATTTTATTGGTCACACACATTTATCAGATGTTATTGCAGAGGTAGTGAAATGTTTGTGTTCCTAGCTCCAACAGTGCAGTAGTATCTAAGAATTCACAACAATACACACATCTAAAAGTAAAATACTGGAATTAAGAAATATATAAATATTAGGATGAGCAATGTCGGATTGGCATTGACTAAATACAGTATATACATATGAGATGAGTAAAGCAGCAGGTAAACATAGTTAAAGTGACTAGTTTCCATTATTAAAGTGGCCAGCGATTCTATGTATGTATGGCTACTTAACAGTCTGATGGCCTTGAGATAGAAGCTGTTTTTCAGTCTCTCGGTCCCAACTTTGATGCACCTGTACTGACCTCACCTTCTCGATGATAACAGTGTGAACAGGCCGTGGCTCGGGTGGTTGATGTCTTTGATTATATTTTTGGCCCTCCTGTGACATCAGGTGCTGTAGGTGTCCTGGAGGGCAGGCAGTGTGCCACCCTCTGGAGAGCCCTGCGGTTGCGGGCGGTGCCGTTTCCATACCAGGAGGTGATACAGCCCGACAGGATGCTCTCAATTGTACATCTGTAAAAGTTTCTGAGGGTCTTACGGGCCAAGCCTAATTTCTTCAGCCTCCTGAGGTTGAAGAGGCGTTGTTGCGCCTTCTTCACCACACTGTCTGTGTGGGTGGACCATTTCAGATTGTCAGTGATGTGTACGCTGAGGAACTTGAAGCTTTCCACCTTCTCCACTGCGGTCCCGTCGATGTGGATAAGAGCGTGCTCCCTCTGCTGTTTCCTTAAGTCCAAGATCATGATTCAAGATGGCGTAGCAGTCGGACGTGTGTTTTGTCTTGTCCCGTCCTGTCTGGTGTAAATATAGTTTTCCTCGTTTTTTTTCTGTATATATTTCGTACATATTTTAATCTCACTTTCCAACTACAGGCTGAATATACTCTCCTGCAACCCGCATCACCCAATGTGGTACGGATCTGCTTTTTCTATACTTTAGAACCGGAACCCCCATCAGAAGCTAGCCAGCTAACTAGCTACTAGCTAGTACTCAGTTAGCCACTGCTAGCGGTCTTCAAAGTTAACTAGGACACCAGCGCGACATCAACCCAGAGCATATCAGACTGCTTTTTCTCTACCACATCTCCGGATTCCTACCGCAAGCTCTGAACCTTTACACCGGATCATCGCAACTAGCTAGCTGCAATCCGAGTGGCTACTCCTGGCTAACGTCTCTGTCCCAAAGCAAGCACCAGTTAGCCTTGAGCTAGCCTCGAGCTAAGCCCATCTCCCGACTAGCCGAAGAGGTCCAACAGCAAATTGTTGGGCTACAATACCTCTTTTGCCAATTGGCCTGGACCCTTTACTGCCGACACGGAGCCCCGCCGATCCATCACGACTGGTCCGCCGACATAATCGTCCGAGGTGATTTCAACAGGCTTTTCAGTTGCGACATCGCCAAAGATCCATCTGCTGGCCAAGGCCCGCGAGCTTTCTGAATCGCTGTGTCTCCAGCTCACCTAGCGTACTAGAGCACCTGTAGCATACTCCTGGGCTACAATTACCCGGGCCCACGACCGGTCTGTCGATGTCACCGCATGAAGAGGAATAAACAGACTCACCCCATCGTGACGTCCCCCAAAGGTTAACTCTCTAGCCCTCGCTATCTCCCTGCTTGCTAATTCGGCCTGCTAACGGCTAGCTTGTCTAGCTCCGGTCCGCTAACTGCTACCTTGTCTAGCCCGGGCCTACGAACTGTTAGCTTGTTAGCACAGGCCTGCTAACCGTCTGAATCACCGCGTCCCAAACACTCTCTAGACCCATTTACTTTCTCTCTTTTTGATTTTTAATTTGTTTATACCTTCCGGAAACCTGCCTCACCCAATGTGATACGGAATCGCTATTACTTTTAATTTTATTTTTATTTTTTTATGACACACTCAAGAACCTCCAGACGCTAACCAGCTA